>NC_067403.1:169329420-169661920 GCF_016432865.1 Antechinus flavipes | reverse complement strand
TATAGCAATAATTTAAAAAAATTTTATATGTTAAAATAAATGTGTTACTCAGCAGTTTGTAACTTTACCTATAATCTTAACTTGGTTCTCCTTTGATCTGGGTGTTATAATAGGCTGCTAGAAGTGGTTGATTAGATCTCGGGTTTCAGACATATCTCTTTTTCATTTTTTGTTGAACAGAAGAATATTTGGAAGCACCAAGGCAGAGTCTAGTGAATCCATCTTGGATAAAATTTCTATGGAAATAATCAACTGGTGTCGTGCTGAAAATTCAAAATTCAAATGGAAAGAAAAGAGTGGGATGCTCTCACCTTTGGATTCTGTTCTCTGTCCAGGCATAACTATTAGTTCAGATAGTGATCAAAGCAGCAGTCGAGTTGAAAGAGCAGCAAAAAAAGGAATTAAAAACTGAGTTCTCAGTCCTGTTCTTCTGTGAACCATGCGTGTGACTTTTAAGTCTGCTGTTTTCCCTCTCAGCGTCAGTGTTCCCCATAAGATGAGGCAACTGGAGGAGACAACTTATTGTCTGAAGGCATCTCTGATAATTCTGTCATACTCGGCCTCTCCATTTATGAAATAGGGTAATAATTTACTTGTTCAGTAACAGTGAAATATAATGCAAAAAACATTGTACTTGGAGTTAAAAAACAAATCTACAATTTGAGTTCTGATTTATATCTCTGTTCTAGAGTTTTCTGAAATGTAACATGAAGGACAAACAGAAAGAGAGAGACAGAGAGAGACAAAGAGAGACAGAGAGAGAGACAGATACACACACACATACACACACACACACACACACAGAGAGAGAGAGAGAGAGAGAGAGAGACAAATACAGAGAGAGAGGCCTTCTACATGTGTGTGATGCAGTTGAATAGGTAACAGGTGAAGATAGTAATAATAATAACTAGTATTTATAGAGCATTATAAGATTTTCAAAGCACTTATATGGATTAATTCATTGCTTTTCACAAAATTTTATGAGGTAGAGCTGTTATAATCCCATTTTAGAAATGAGGAAACTGAGACAAATATTAAGTGACTTCTTAAGAGTCACATATCTAATAGGTGTTTGATGCTGGATTTGAACTTAGATCTTCCTCATTCCTCCCGGTGCTGTATCCACTGCACCATCTTTAAGAAAAAAAGTTTGACCTTCAGTGCGGATTGGTTAATTACATGTTAAATATGTGATGGTGGTTCAACAAGGGTGTTCATTTGGCAGGTTTCCCAGCTGACATTTGAGGTGCTTCAGAAGCAAAGGAAGACTACACCTGATTTGTGTTTTGCTTTCTGCAAGCCTGGAGGAAATGAGCTGTCATTTTAATTAATTACCTAGCAAAGGGGATCTTCTGTATGTCCTTGTGGAAACACCTTGATCTGCCAAACCTCAGGCTTGGAAGGGAGTGGCAAGAAGGGAGCTCTGGTCTGAGGAAGAAAGACATTGTGAATCAGGATGGTGGTTTGCTCTGGGTCTGGTAGATCACTTGAACTCAGGAGTTCTGAGCTACCAGAAGGATAATGGCCATTTGATGCCTGAACTAAGTCTGGTACTATTAAGAATGGGACCTCAAATTCAGAAGTGAGGAGTCATCACACTGTCTAAAGAGGATTGAAACCAGTTCTGGTCAAAAATGGAGCAGGCAAAAGTTTCCACGATAATGAGCAGGGATGGTTAAGCCTGTCATTGTCTCCTTTCTGTTATCAGCCTCGGAGATGTTGTGGGATGGGGAGAGAGAGAGAGAGAGAGAGAGAGAGAGAGAGAGAGAGAGAGAGAGAGAGAGAGAGAGAGATGGAGTAGGAGAGGGAGAGGGAGAGGGAGAGGGAGAGAAACAAACAGACAGACACACATACACATAAAATATGTTACAACAAAAAGAGCCCTGGCTTTGTAATCTGAACCCCTGAATTCAGATCCTACCTTTGATGAATCTTGCATGTGCAATCTTGAATTGTCTGTGGATCTTATTTGTAAAAAGAAGGGGTTACTCTAGAGAGATGGCCTCCAAAGGCCCTTCCAATTCTAGCCCACAGGTTCTTCTATGAAACTGCAAAGCTCCACATTGTTGAAAAACTATGCAAATGATGTCGTGTGATTTAATGCTCCCATTCCTGTTTCGGGACATCTCCTTTTCAATTATATTTCTCTATATGGATAGAGCACTGGTTTTGGAGTTGGGAAGAAGTCATATAACCTTGAACAACCTCTACCTCAGTTTCCTTATCTGTAAATGGGAATACTATAATAGCACCTATTTTTTAGAATTATTGTGAAGATCAAATGAGATAAAATTTGTCAAGTGTTTTGCAAACCTTAAAATGTTAAATCAATATTAGTTCTTCTATCTCTTCCTCCTCCTCCTCTTCTTCCTCTTCCTTAGAAAGCATGCCTCCAAGGAAGTCACCTGGAAGTGAGGGGACAAAGTGGGAAATACAGGTGGGCGAATGTTCTTCAGGCCTTCCCTGTGACTTCTGAGGCTTTAGGTCATTTCCATCTCAGCCCTGCTCATATCTGATCTCAGTCTCCCCTGTCACCTATCCTGGTTAATAGTGTCAGGAACAACAGTTGGGGCTGGATTATAAATCCATACCCCTCTTGGTTCCAGTTCTCAAACTAAAAGGAGATTCCTAATCTCAATAATAGAGAAAAAGAAGAAAGAAATTTCTATTGCAGGACACTAACCTATTAGACTCTTCTTTCTGTTTTTTTTTGCCCACTGATGGGTGTTCTTTTTCACAAAATGAAAAATTGCTGATGAATTTACTCCTCTCCCAATATATGATTCTGAAATCTTTCATTTTTCAGTTCATCAGCAATATTTCACTGCCCTTGTCTCTGTCCCAAATTTCCACAACTTCAGGACCTGGGCCGTGAAGCAGTGTAGAATATATGGAGTGAGTGCTAGTATGAGCACTTGAGGATGGGCTTTTTCATGTTTTATTTTTATTTTTCTAGGATACAAATTTACTTAAAAATACCAGATTATACCTTTACAAAAGAACTTTAGGTTATGTTTACTCTGTGAAATACAGCAGGACATACAGCATTATCTCTGACTTAATCAGCCTTTATATTCTGATTGACATATTCTCTAGTGGATAAGGAATTTACTAGTTATGCACTAAAAAGGAATTCTATTCCATAAAGATCTGCTGTCCTAAGGAGACTCTTCACACTTGTGAAAAAAAAGGTTTTACCTTGAAAGAACTTAGATCTTTAACTTGAAGAATTCTTTGGAAGCCAATGCAAAGCCATGTTTTAACTTTGCAACCCTTGACCTCTTGTTTGGAATGCCAGCCTGGGTTGAATCACTGGGATTAATAATGAATGCATTAGTCAGCACCTTGTATGTACATTGGGGGTAGGAGGTAGGAGAGAGAGTAAATCTTTTAAATTGAAAAAAGTTTTCTTTTTGCTTGGTAAGCCTAAATATTTTAGGTTCATTTGCAGAATTGAAGTCCAATACTTTATTGATTAACATGCCCTGCATTAAGGATTCCCTGTCAGGTACTTAGACTTCTTTTATAGACTGAGAAAACTGAGGCGCAGAGAAGGTTAAGCAAATCACCTAGGATCACACAATTAGTAACTCAGGTTTTCTTGACTCCAAATCCAGTGCCCTCTCTACTTTAATATGCTGCCTCTCTAACATCTACAGTACACTATGTATCCATCATATATATATTTTATGGATGATATACATAGTATTCTCTGAAAAAGTGGCTTCTTTACTAACAAAGAAATAGTACAATATGGGAGGTAGAAAAGTCGATCCAAGTGTTTTTCTCAAATTGCTCAAATTTCTCAAAAATGCATTAAGTGCCATAGAATGATGTCCCAGGTATGACATTTGCAAACTGGCCTGGCCCTAAACAATCCCAACCTCTTTGAGACTTTCTTCCTTTACAAAATGGGGTTAATCCTTTTACCACTACTTTGTAGGGTTGTTGTAAAGACCACATGAGATGGTGTATGGGGGTAGAAATGTACTGGATTACTATATGTAATTTCTTTTAAGTCCATGTGTTCAGCGGCTCGGATACTTTCTTTCACCAAGATAGACTGAATTGGCATGGTCAAAAAATTCATTTCCTGGTATCAGCCTCCTGGAAAACACTATATCACCCAAAATCCTTTTCAGGTAAGATGTGGCAAGAAAAAAATTGAAGAAGAAGGAGAATAATGACTAAAAATGGAGAAAAAGGTGCACATTCAAGCAACTTTGTAAGAGAAAAGTTTGTAAAATTTGCTAGCTGTCTGAATACATGGGGTAAAAAATAAAGATAAGCAAAAAACGTGAACTAAGTGAACTTTGCTGGTGTTTCAGCATTTTCTTAACTTGAAACTTTCTGTCATAGAATCGGGTAATAAGAATTGAACAGTGTGAATTTCTGAGTCTCTTACTTTTACAATTGTAAATGCATCTGGAGAATCATTTTGAGCAAACCTTTTTCATCGCTAAAATCATCATCATCACCATTACTATCATCATCATATGTATTTATGACACACATTTATAATTTTTGTCTTTGAGTATGCTTTATAAAAGATATTTTAACTTGTGCCCAATTTTCTCTCTCCTTCTAGGTAGCCCAGCTATGACGCCTAGGAATTTGACTTCTTCAAGTTTGAATGACATTTCTGACAAACCAGAGAAAGATCAAGTAAGTCAGAAATTACATGTTTTTTTTGAACATATATCTGAATTTATAAGAGATAATATTACAGTATATGAACATATATTAGTATGCATTTAAGAGATCCCCACAATTTTGTAGGCAGGGCAGATAGGACAAAGATCCATCACCGTACAACCACTTTCACAATTTTTCCTTAAAAACAATTCCAATTAAATGTCATTGTGTTATTTTAGGATGATAGTTGCAGTCTCTAACAGTTGAAGAATGTCAGATGGGCTAAAGCTAGATAAATGAACTTAATTAAGCATAATCTTCATTGAATATGGGGTCATATAATAATATTAGAATAGAAATAAAGAAAAGACCTTTAGGTTTTTTCCTATTGAGAGAAAAATGAAGTGCTTAATATATGCTAAGTACCATGCTAAGCTCTGGCAATACAATACAAAGGGAAAGAACTCAATTAAAATCATGAGACTTCTTAAAACAATGGAGACTGGTGTGTAAGGAAAAGAAGATTAGTTCTCAAAGACATACATTTATTTGTTGGTGTTGATGTTGTTCAGTTGTTTTCAACTCTTTGTGATTTCATTTGAGGTTTTCTTGGCAAAGATACTGAGGTGGATTGCCGTTTTCTTCTCTAGCTCATTTTACAGATGAGGAAACTGAGACAAATAGTAAAAAGTGACTTTCCCAGGGTCACACAGCTAGTAACTGTCTGAGGCTGGATTTGAACTCACAAAGATAAATCTACCTGACTCCAAGACCAGTATTTTATCCACTGAGCTACTTAGCTGCCCAACATGTATTCATAGTTTTTGTAGTTTGGTCTGAAGCTATTATTTCATCGATACAGGGAATTCTAGGTAAGGAATTCTTGCTACCAAAGCTGATCAGATTCTTTTCTTTTCTTTTGTCTTCTGTCCTGTTCTGTTCTCTTCTGTCTTCCCTCCTTCCCTCTCCTCCCTCCTTCTCTCTCCTTCCTTCCTTCCTTCCTTCCTTCCTTCCTTCCTTCCTTCTTCCTTCCTTCCTTCCTTCCTTCTTCTTTCTTTCCTTCTTCCTTCTTTCTTTCTTCCTTCCTTCCTTCCTTCCTTCCTTCCTTCCTTCCTTCCTTCCTTCCTTCCTTCCTTCCTTCCTTCCTTCTTCCTTCCTTCCTTCTTTCCTACATTCCTTCCTTCTTTCCTACATTCCTTCCTTCTTCTTCCCTTTCTTCCTTCCCTTCCTTTCCTCCTTCCTTCCTTCCTTTCTTTTCTTTCAGGTTTGCAAAGTCTTAATAAATTTCATCTCTCTTTATCCTCATAACAACCCCAGGAGGTAGGTGCTATTATTATCCTCCTTTTACAGAGGGGGAAACTGAGGCAAGTAGAGGTTAAATGACTTGTCCAGTTATCACTCAGCTAGATTTGAACTCAGGTCTTCTTGACCCTGTTGCCTCTGAGGTAAAATAAGAATTTCTCCATTGGGTTCATATCTTGTGCTCTATTGTTACTACATTCACTTTAGTTGAGATCTTCGTCACCACACACCTGGATTATTGCAACATCTTTGAGCTGGTTTTTCTGACGTCAGTCCTCCTTCATCCAGTGGAACCTGTGCTCTTGCCAGGCTAATCTTCCTAAGCCATCACTTTCACTAAGTTTGTTCCTCTGGTAAAAATTCTTCAATTCTCCCCGTTGGCTAGCTTATTAGCTTTAAACTCCTACCTGCTTTTAAAAATCTTTCAGTAATGTGATCCAAGCCACCTTTTCTGACCTGCCCTCTCCCCCTTCTTCACTCTTTGCTCCAGCCAGCCAGGACTGTTCCTCCTGGATCCAGGAACATCCCATGCTTCTCCTGGCTTCCTTGTTGCCTCTTCCTCTTGGCTTAATCAAGTCCTCTCATCGTTGGAGCATCAGGCCAAATATCCCCTCCTCTGTTTAGCCCTCTCACTCTACTCAGCTCATAATGACCTCTCCTTTCCCTGGACTCTTAGTTTATCAAAAGTTGTTTATTTTATACACTAAGCCTAGGCTTTAACACATTGCAGTCACCCAATCCAATGACTACACATACTCACAGACAAATGTAAACCTTGTTCCTCTACTATACCTTAGAAATTACTGGCTAAGTGTTAAGTTTCTTCTTATACTCCTATGTCCCCCTTCCTCTTTCCCATTTCTTTTGGCCCTCTTTTGTATGTTGTCTTCCTCCATAAGAATGTAAGTTCCTTGAGGAAGAAACCTGTTTTCTTTTTGCTTATATTTGGATCCCCAGCACTTATCATAGTACCTAGCACATAGTAAGAGCTTAAGTTTAAGTGACTTAAACTGTTTGCCTCAGTTTCCTCATTTGTCAAGTGAGTTGGAGAAAGAAATGGAAAACCACTCTAGTATCTTTGCCAAAGAAATCCTAAATGTAGTCACAAAGAGTTGGACATGACTAAAATGACTGAACAAATACAAAATGCATTGACTAGTACTCCATCGCTTTGCTTTTTGATTATTTGGCAATTCCGTTCATTTTTTTCCTGAACTAGATTGAATCAATATCCATCCCATTTGTTATAAAGTTACTAAATGAAATATTGAATTGACAGGCACAATTTTACATAGGATGGCTAGGATTGTTTATAAAAGGGATATATAATTTAAGCTCCATTGAAAGAGTCCACATAGAGATTTGTTGGGGGTAGTCTATGAATTTAAAATTTTTAATTACTGAATTTCAGTATTATTTATTTCCTTTATGATTCTATTTTATTCATTTAAAAATATGATTCTGAGAAGGAATCCATAGATTTTCCAGAATGCCAAAGGGGTTCATGACATAAAAAAAGGGGAAAAAACCTTGCCTATATAAAAATTTCCCATAAATTACTCATCCTACAACATAATTTAACATGTTAGTTTTCCTAGATAGCCTTAGGAATAAGTCATCTTTAAAATGTGAAAAATACAGTATCAGCAAAAAATTTGGGTATTGTGAGGTTATGAAAATCTGTTAAAATGAAGGAGAGAGATGTTAAATAATGGAAGCAGATGATAGTTGTGAGAAAATTGAGGAAAGCTGGATACTGAGAATATATTATTCTTTTTTCTAGTAAAAATACTGAGTAGGGAGAGGATCTCACAAATACTAGTCATCTTGACGGCTTAGTAGAAAAGGTTGGCCTATGAGGCTAATGCCACTTTATGATAATTTTACTTTAAGCTCATCCTTTCCTCTTTGACTTAGTTTTATTTTCACTGTGAAAACTTCTCTGTCTACTTATATTTGTATTCCCATTGCTTAGAATAGTGCTTAGCATGTAGTAAGTATTTAGTAAATGCTTTTTGAATTGACTTGTTATTGTTGCTCAGACATTTTTCAATTTTTTTTTAACACTTTGTGACCCCATTTAGGATTTTACTGGCAAAAATGCTGGAGTGCTTTTTTTTTACAGGTGAGGAAACTGAGACAAACAGTTAAGTGACTTGGCCAGAGTCATACAGTTATCAAGTGTCTGAGACCAGAGTTGAATCCAGGTGATTGATTATTAATTAACTTTCTCAGGCACCTTAAAATTCAATATTTTGATGACCTGCCACAAATATTTGGTTGGCTTGGTAGGTGTACATCTTTTTGAGAAACAAGCACTTTATAAATAAAAAATTGATACTCTAGTATTTTGATTTATGGTTTCTCTGAAGTCAGAGCCCTGTGACCACTAGTATATACCTGCTTAAGAAAATAGGGAGGGATTTAGAATGGATCTTTATAAGGATGCAACTGCTAATTTCATTTCCATATTTTATATCATCATCATCCTGAGTTCTAGAATAATCCAGGGTCATGTTTAAATATTTCTTCATGGATTATTATAAATTCAACCAATCTCTTAGTTACTAAACTTGGAACTCTTAATATTACTTATTTGATAAGCTGGAGAAACCTTTCCAAATCCTGGTTACCCATATCTTTCTGTATTAAATCCTTACTCTTCTAAAGTTAAATATTAAAGTTACTGAATATATAATGAAATCAATAAGTAAACAGATAATTATTTACGGTAACTTTACTTAATTTTGACAATATGTCAGCTGTGAGACAAGTCTCATTGTAATTATAGATGACTTTGCTTTTGAGAATTGTTGCATACCATTTAGTTCATTTAAAAAATCAAGTAAAATATCTTCATAAGAATCTACTTAATTTTCTTCACAACATTAAAGTAGTAGGAGTTCTATTAAAAAAAGACACTATCTCCATTTTCTTTCTCCTTGTGCTTCTCAGTTTTTCTCCAGAAGTGATAGGAAAATAATCTCTTCATTTTTTCATAATCTCTCTCCAGACTCGCTCCTCATAAAATTCTCCTCATGAATTTCATCATGAAATGACAATTAAGACAGTTCTACTATGAAAGAAGCTTCTCCTTACCTTCTTTTTCTTCTTCTTAGTTTATTTCATAGATCCTCATAGAGCAAAGTTGAATTGCCACACTTCCTGACATTGAGAGAAACACTTCATAGACAGGTAGCTACAAATGTAATTCTTAATATCTTTCCTTCTTAAAGAGATAGTAATAGTCATTGCTGAAGAGACTTGAAATAAGGGTTAAATTAACTTTGTGACAGTTGTCCTTTCTCAGACACTGTGTATATTCTATTCTTTAAACATTTACAAAATCAAAAGCTACAAAAACTCATTTCAAAGGATGCAAACTGTAGAGAAATGCAGACAGACACAGTGAAAAAGACTCTTCAGAATATCTAAAGATTTCTTGACTCTTTTGTTTATCCTTATTCCAACATAATAGTACAACAATATACAGCCAAGTTTAAGCAATACCAACCCAGAGACTTATGTTCTCCCTATTTTTTTAATATAGGAAGTCAGTAGGAAAGAAAGGCTAATATATTCATTAGGACTATTGGAAGCTACTTCTTCCTTCTTGTTCCCACAGCTCAACTACTCTCTCCCTCACCCTTCTTTATGCCATGATTTATGCTAACATAGAGTTATTTAGTGTTACGAGCTAGTAATTTATTAGGCCTTGGTTATTTCAGGGAGAATAAATAAAATAAAATTATTCTAATGGAAATATGGTACTAGACTAAATCCAGTCTATATATTTCCTCAACTTCTATTTAATTTCATTAAAAATGTCCTTTATCTAGGCTTCTTTTTTGGTACTTAACTCTCTTTAAGAGTGACATTATGAGGGACCAAGGAAAGATGAGTTGAAGATAAATTAGTGGATATGGACTTGCTCACAAACTGGGAAACGTTAGAAAGGATGAAATTATGGAAAACACAAAAATTGCCATGTCTTTTTGGTAGAAATTTTGAGAAAAGAAAAATCACGAGTCTTCTTCTAAACATTTTGATTATTACAGAGCTACAAAATAAAGCCTTTTTCATTGTAGAGGAAGTTCTTTTTTTTTTGCCAGAAAACTGGATACACTTCTGACATAGCAGTTATGTGACAAAATAAACTCTCTTGGGAGTCAGAAGACTGGAGCCATCATCTTTAGTCTCACTTTAAAGGGACCCTGGGGAAAATGACTGCTTGTTTGGCCCTCATTGTCCTACTCTTTAAAATGATCTCTATGTCTCTCCTAGCTCTGAATGTCATAGTGGCTAAGGCGTTGGGCTACTTTGGACATGGTTGAACTTGAGAGGTCTTCAGAACATCCTACTTGAAATGTCCAATAGATAATTGATAATGAAGCACAGAGGAGAGATAGCCTGGATATACTTAGGTATGAGAGTCATCTGAATAGGTAGATGGGTGAATTCTTGCAAGCTGATGTGGCTACCAAAGGATTGTAGAGAAAAAAAAGAAGAGGGTCTGGAACATATGTAAGGATAAATCTGTGTCACAGTTAGGGAGCATGGGGATGATGAGTCAGCCAAATTGTTAGGGAAGGAACAGTAGAAGGGCAAGAAGAGAACCATGAGGCAGATGTTGTGAAAATCCATAAAGTAGGGGGTAATCAGCAATATAAAATGCAGTACCTAGAAGGATGATGACTGAGGAAAATACCATCGTATTTAGTGACTGAGAAATCATTGCTAACTTTGGAGAGAAGTTTCAGTTGCATGATGAAGTCAGAGTCCAGGTGGCAAAAGTTTTGAAGAAGTAGAGGTATACCAGTAGGAAGAATGGAATAGAAAAATATAATTTCTACAATACTTTATGCTTCTCTAAATCAAAAAAGTGGCTGGGATTTTATCTTTTCCTATGTCATTCTCAGAAATCTATTAGATAGAGCTGACTAAATTGGGGAATTTTCTTTCTAAACAGGACAAGTCTAGGAGCCATGAGATCTGTGTTGGTTTGTGCTTTCTCTCTTCTACCTTTGAAATCTTAGTCAAATTGGTTCAACATTAATCTTTATATTCTGTTTCAAAATCTTGTTTGTCAGTTGTTTTTAAAAATTATTTTTGTTATTTACTTTGTTATTTATTATATTTGTATTTTTTCAGAATCTGGTTGTTGTTGTTGAATCATGTCCAACTCTTTATGACTCTATTTGAGGTTTTCTTGGCAAAGATATTGGAGCCTTTTGCTATTTCCCTGTCCAACTCACTTTATAGATGAAGAAACTGAGGTAAACAGAATTAAGTGACTTGCCTAGGGTCACACTGATAGTAAGTGTGTGAGGTCAGATTTGAACTTAGGGAGATGAGCCTTCCTGCCTCCAGGCCTGACATTCTATCCGCCATATCACCTAGCTGCCCTAGAACTGAATAAATGTTCATGAAAAGAATGCTGAAACTGTCACCTTTCTTGGCTGCAAATAAACAGACTAGAGGTTTGGGAGCTAGAGCACTTGATCTTTTGAAATTCTCCACAAGCCTAAGATCTGGGAATTTATCATTCTGATCATTTTGTTGGTGCTTTTAGTCTATACAGCTAAAGACTTACTCCTCATCAACAACATCTTTGATTTTTTTTAGGCCTAAGTGTATTTGAAGACAGGTAGATTTCTTTGAGTTTCTGCCATGGGATGGTTTGAATTTCTTGTTTTCATTAATATAAAAATTTAAATGAACAAACTTTTATTTTCCCTTATCTCTCAACCCCCATTAAAAAAAAAAAAAAGAAGAGAAAGAAAACCATTTCATCAAATCCACACAAACAAGCAAAATATACTCTCACATTGTCCATAAGCAAAAATATGTGTCTCACCCTGATTCTTGAGCCCGTTACTTTCTGGTAGGAGGTAAGGAGTATGTTTCATCATGGGTTCTCAGGAATCCTGATTGGTCATTGTGTTGATCAGAATTCTTAAGTTTTTTGAAGATGCTTGGCTTTATAATGCTGTTGTTTTTGTATAAGTTGTTTTCCTGCTTCTGCTAACTTTCTTTTGCATCATGGTATAATCCTCCTGTTTTCAAAGCAGAGGGAAGCAGAAATGGGATATGAAACAAGGAGGAAATGAACACTCACCATCTAATGTTATTTTAGTATTCTAATGTGTTTGCATAGGATTTAATAATTTTTTATGACTAAAATAATTAATTACCTATTAGTCGATCCTTTAGTGATAAATTTAGCCACTCTGGTCCTTGAGTAACAACAGAATTTTCTAGCATGGTAGAACATGTTATGCTTCCTAAGCATTGACCTTCAAGAACCCAGAATCAATTCTAACCTGTGATCAGGTATCAGATTAGCATTATTATACAATCATCATTACAATGTCATATGCATTCTCACAATTTATACTTGAAAGAAGAGATCTCTGTTCAAATCCTCTTTGTAAATACTAAAGCTTAGAGTGTTAGAGCTGAAAGGGACAACATTTTGAAGAGGACATGGATCCATTCCACATAGAACTGAAGTTTCTCATCTGTAATAAAATGAGGGAGTTGAATTTGATCAGGGATTCTTTAACTTAGGGTCTATGACTTAGCTTTTTTTTTTTAATTATAACCATATTTCCACATAGTTAGTTTCCTTTTATAATCCTATATATTTTATGCATTAAAAAATGCCTTTCTGAAAAGGGACCTCTAAGCTTCACTAGACCAAAGGGAATCATGATCCAAAAAAGGTTAAGGCCCCCTGATCTTTAAATTAAGTCTTAACATAAAGTAATATTATTATTTGAGATAGTTATTAATCACCTAGGTGAAACCAGAAGGAACTAGCATTTTCCTCAAGCATCAGCCCAAAGGCTCAAGGGTAAAGTGTCCTTTGGCCTGTGATCACTCAGGAAATCAGAGGTAGTATTGGATCAAACGTCACTATTTCCTCTTTCCAAATCCATTGTTGTGTTGATTTGAATTTTTGAAAGAACATTGTTGTTAGAGAAGAAAGCAGCATATTGCCAGGGAGAAAGAGATTGCAAAGAAAGCAAAACAAAAGAAATTCCATGGTTTTTATCCTGGTTGCTTGGTTCCACTCTGTTCTATTTTGTTTTTGTTTCTACTTTTGGGCAGGAGCAGAAGAGTGAAATGTCAGAGTTAAATTTGTTTTGAAAGGACCTTTATAATTAATTAGCCAATGTCCTGGAATTGATCTTGGCCTTGCAGGCATATTTGTCTCTGAGTACATCCAAGTTGGCTCAAGAAGCTTCCATCAGGGTACCGTTTCAGTTACTGATCGACTGATTAATCTGCTCAGATGTAATTTGAACAGCGGTCGGTGAGGATGCCTTCTGATTTTTTCTAGCCACATGGTTTTCCAGTAGCACATAAAGAAGATGACTAAATGAGCAGTGAAGGCAGATTTGTTAAAGGCAATCAGATTTCTCTTCCCAAAGTTTCATAGCTCTTTGGACTCACTCTGGAGACTATATTATAGGCCCCTACATTCATTGAACTAGAAACAGGAAGGGCCAAAAAAATCACAAAACCAATGCTTAGAGAAATTAAGCCACTTGTCTAAGGTCACAAAGATAGTAAATAGTCAAGAGGATTTGAATTCAGGTCCTAGACTGTACTACATGACAATACTTCCTACTTTTAGAAATTTAATTGACAATTTGAAGTCTTTCCAGTGAGGATCTACCTTTGAAAAACAGAAAGAAATCCTTAGAAAAAATAAATGAACCCTATATTTTCTTTTTTTTTCACCATATTATCCCATTCGATAATAGAAACCTTATTGTAAAAATTGCTTAGTTCAATATGAGAAAAAAATGATTGCCAAGATTTAGGTGAAATCCATATTTCAACAAGGTTCCAATTTATATGCTATTCATTTTAAGTACAAAAACACACTAAGAGAGAACTAATGCTTTCAAAATAATATGTGGAGAAGATCTAATTTTAAATTTCAATAAAAATGTTCTTTTTCTCTTTCTTTTACCAATACAGCTATATGTTCTATATAAGTTCTTTATATTATACAATTCTCTCTCCTAATTAATTTCTATCTTTCCTCAAATATTTATCTTAAAAAAACCTATAAATTAATTAATGTTAAACAAAGATGGTTCTGTTTGCTCATAGAGAGTTTTCAAATGAGAATGGGAACAACTAAAGGGTCCCATTGGGAGTGACTACCATTCTACTACTTAGCTCCAACCTGTCCTGGAAATACTTTGCCTGTGAGTAAAAGAATGATGCTTTTTGTAGATATCTGGGGCTCTGTTAAGCAATTTCCAACAAGGAAATTCAGGTGTACACATCATTTGATTCTTGGAACAACAATGTCCAATATTCTATCTAATTTTAATGGCAATGGAAAGATGCAGGAGCTAAGGAGATGTACAAAGAAAAACTTTGCTAATTTCTGTAATTCACTTCAGGCCTTAGAATACCTCATTTTCTATTTCCTCAGCTACTTATTTCCCAAGTGCTTATCACTAGAGTTGCTTATCTGGGCATTGGCCCCATCTGTGTCAGGGTGGAATTTGTCCTAGAGTTATGTTTCTGATGTGAATTGGAATCCTCATTAGTGTCAAATGCTGGCTTTCATATTAAATACATATTTGGTTTTCTTAGTCCTAATTTTTTGATCCCTTGTCTTTTGCAAAATCTGGGTGTGGATTGCTTCTCTATTTAATGAAAGAACAAGAAGATGAAACATAAACATGTCCCAATTTGAAATTGCTAAACTATAACCTGTTAAAATGTCATTCAGAAGAAAGGAGTCTAGGATTGACACAGTTTCTAAATTTGCCTAGTATAGGAGAGACAATCCAATTTAGCTGAAATGATTTCAAATTATTTAGAAGGTATATAATTATCCCTTCATTGATAAAGTCAGATATTTTCCCTATTCTTAGTCCAGTACCAATACAAGACTTCTATTAATGCTAATGGCTTTCCAGGAAGTACAGTGGAAAGAACATTGGATTTGAAGTTGAAAACTGGATTCAAATCCCACTCTTTCTATGTATGTGATATTGGGGAAGTTATTTCTTTGGGTCACAGTTTCTTTATCTGTAAAAAAAAAAAAAAAAAAAAAAAAAAAGATATCTCTTCCATTTCAAGACTATAAGATCTTTTGATCCCTGGATTCAAATCCCAGTTTTGTTATTTTTGTGACATCAGGTAAGTCAGATGACCTTTGTGTACTTCATTTTCCTCATCTGTAAAATGAAGGTTTGGGCTACATAGTCTTTAAGATTTCTTTCAGATCTATATCTATGAATCTTTAGTCCATTGTCAACTTGACTGAAATGTACAATGGAACCCATGGTTGTTCGATTGTCATTATGTCTGATTCTTTGTGATCCCATTTGGGGATTTCTTGGCAAAGACACTGGAGCTGTTTGCTTCTTCTCCAGCTCATTTTGCAGAAGAAACTGAGAGAAATAGGGTTAAGTCCCTTGCCTAAGAGCATACAACCTAAAATTTCTCTCGAGTGTAGAGTTCTTAATCTCTATATTGTGACTGAACTTCCTCCAGTGTTAAAAGAGGACATCTTTCTTAGTAATAACTAAGTTTCTGGGCCTGGATTTGAAATTGGATCTTCCTGACTCCAACCTTAGCACTCTGTTAACTGTATAACCTAACTGCTAAGTAAAATTTATAGCCTTGTTCATTTTCTTATTCAATAGGAACACCCCAGAATTGATGATAAAAATCAAGTGATCTCTAAATTCACTCCTTAGGAAAGATTTAATGGCTAAGAGATAAATTAGAATTTCTTACTGAAGTTATTAGTTTGTTTTGGAAAGTTTCTTTGTAAATCATTGCAGCCTAGATTTATCAGAAATGATTGAAACCAGACAGTATTTATAAGAAGGTAATATGTCATGAGGATGAAGCCTTGAATTTTTTTTTTAACATTGTTACTGATTAAGCTAGAAATTTTCTTTAGTAGTGAAGAGCCTTTTGGTAGTTATTATAAAGAAATACTTTTTTCTTTTGTTTCTTGACACAAAGTTCCCTCACTAGGAGCTAATACTAGGTTTACTGTAAACCATGTCTGAGGTCTCTGTTTTACTATGGATCAATTCATTTTTTTAGACTATTGATCAAAGTAGTCTTAAAACCATCATTTTTTCATGTGATCAGATATTTTCATGAATCATAAATCCATGTTCTTGTTTAATGTCATTTTCTTTCCCCCCTTTCTGTCCCATCTCTGTATCATATTCTAAAAGTTTTAACAGTTACAAGTTATTGATTGTATTTGAGGAATATTCATCTTGAGAATCCAGGGGTATGTTTTTAAAAATAGTAGTATGCTGTACATACATCTTTTAGTACTTGCTTGAAGTTCCCTGATTTGGTGTTAAATAACATGGCATTTACTTAAGAAAGGATTCCACATAAACAAATAAAACTCAGTGAATAAACCAGACTGGAGTCAGCAAAATCTTATGCAATCTATACTTTTAGATAAGAAAATGAAGAGGCTTTTGTAAAGTTTAAAATTGCCATTTCTGGTTATTTGGAGTTTGTGGTGAACTTGGATTGTTCCTCAATCACCCAGATCTTTATGCTGAATTAAGTTTGTTAGAATTCATGAATTAGGGCAGGAGGACATGGCCAATGGCACAGGCTAATGTATAGTTAATTCAGGCTCTTTTCTTCAATGTAGGCCCACAATTTCTCTTGAGCATTGTACTGCTGTTTTTAAACATTAAACAGAATTTGATGGAATTAGAACTTTCCTAACTTTTGCTTTGAGGCTGAATTTCTGTTAAGAAAGAGAATCTTCTTCTTTAATAAGAAATCTTTTGATAAGATATTTTCCATTTGAAACAAATTTCATTTATTAGAGTGATTCAGGTCACCTGAGATTAGTACTATATAATATTCTTGTTGGTTTTCTGAGGTCTCTGGGGCAGCCTTCTTTTCAGTAGAGTAATCACCACAAGGATAGCCAGGTGTTAAAGTCCAAAAGTCTTTATTGTTTCCTTCCCTTGGTGCTCAGGATGCTCAGAGGGGACTTGGTTTCAGTGGAGGAAATGCTGGAGGACAGGCCACCACGGTGGTGTGAGATGAAGTGAGTCTGAGTCCAAAGGTTTGTGCTTCAGCCTCCAGCCACCACAAAAGTGGATGTTGGAATGAGTCTGTCTCAGCTGCCTTTAGCTGAATTTGTCTCAGCTTATATGCTCTACACTGAGAATAAACCAATCATTATATCACTAGGAAACCATTATTTGTTGTAAGATTAAGTCAATTATACTGAACTTAAAGAACTATTAATCACTATGCTAAACTAGATAACCATTGTTTCATCAATTCTACTGCCTTAATACCTTGTAACAATCCTTGTTTCAGAGTTCTGGCCCATAACATCTCCAGCTTTCTTTTGTTTGAGAACATAAGGTGGTCATACTCTCCCTGACTTCTCAAGGAGGTGAGAACCCTCAAAAGGAAGTGATCACATCTTCCCTGACTTCTCAAAAAAGGGGTGAAAGCACTATAAAAGGTTATCATGCCCCCCCTGACGCCTCAGGAAGGCAGATGAAAACCAAAGGAAAATGGGGAATCAAACCAGATTAGCGGGTTTCTGAAGGATCTCATTTGAAATAGGTGTATTTGGTTTACATGCGATGTATTACATAACAAACAACATGAATCAACATAAGGAATTATACATATCCATAAGTCCTAGAAATAGTCCCAAACCAATCTATTGTCCATTACTTTATGTGTCAGAGAATCCAATAATTCTTGCAAGTTTTGAAGTCCTGTAATAGTCTCATCATGTGTCAGAGAAATACAATGATTCCTATAGATTTTGAAGTCCTGTATCAGTCTTACCACGTCTCAGGGAATCCAATAATTCCCGCAGATTTTGAAGTTCTGCAGTAGTCTTGTCAACAATTTTTCATTTCAGTGAATCCAATGATTCCTGCTGGTTTTGAAGTTCGTAATAATGAAGTCTCATTATCATTATTATAAAACCTGTCTGCTGGAGTCAGTGCATCTTTATTGAAAATTTAAAAATTAATGGTATAGAGAGCTAAATTTAGAAGTTCTACTTTAGAAGAAAGAGGCTCCCCCTTTCTTTTGTTTTTGGAGGAGCGTCTTAATGTCTGTTTCTCCTCTCTACTATTGCCTGTCTTTGAGGATTAAAAGGTATGCCAGTGGTGTGTAAAATCTTATACTGTGCACAAAAGTGTGCAAAATGTTTAGAAGCAGGAGTGTTTTTATTGCTTGTGGCACACCCATAATTGCAAATGCTTGTATGAGGAATTCAGTGACCACTTGAGCTGTCTCTTTAGCTGCTGGTATTGCAAAAGTAAAGGTGTCTACTACAACATGGATAAAAGACAGACAACCAAAAGATTTATAATGGGTCACATCCATTTGCCAAATTTCATTGGGCCTCAAACTGCAAGGGTTCTTCCCTGGAGAGAGCATAGAGTTCTGGCCCATAACAGTAGTACATTATTTTTTGAAAAATATTAACTTATATGTATATATGTATGTCTATTTCTATATACATATACACACATATACATATCTATATGTATTTTGGAATATCTATCTATATCTATATTTATCTATCTATCTATATCTCAATCATCTTGCTTCTATAACCCATTGATGATGTTAATGTTAGTTGTTATTCAATCAGATCTGATTCTTTGTAACCTCCTTTTTTGGATTTTCTTTGGAAAGCCATTTCCTTCTTACGCTCATTTTTACACATGAAGAATTGAGGCGAACTGAGTGACATGTCCACGATCACACAGCTAGTAAGTGTATGAAATCAGAACTCAGGAAAATGAGTTTTCTTCATTCCAAGCTTAGCACTGCATCCACTTTGCCACCTAAGCTGTCCTAACAAGATCTGCCAGGATAATATAAAGATAATTTGAGAGAGAAGTAACTAGCATAGTCCTAAAATAACTGGGAAATGACTTTCCTTCAACCAAATTGTTCAACATTCTCTCCAATGAAGACTACTTTTTCGCTTACTCTTCCAATATCAAGAAGAAAAGTACTTTTGGATCTATTTCTCAATTCCCCCTGCCATTCCAGACCAATATTCTACTGGCATTACTCAATTTCTCCTTTCATGCCATCGAACTGGTGCATTTGGTCTTTTAGAACAAATTTTCCTCAAATAGAAATATTGTGTAACACTTTCCGACTCATGGTCATCCAGATTTTGCTTGAAGACTTTTTATGATGACCCTTTCAATGGTTCTAATGATTAGGGTAAGTCAGGAACTTGGCAACTTTTCTACTTTTGTTAAACAGCTCCAGGAGACATCCCAAATGTTGAAGGCTTTTAATGCTGCAATATCTTGCCTCCATGTGGGTGATATCATAGTACTGGATTTGGAATTAGAACTTGGCTTTAAATCCCACCCCACCCTCTTTCCTATTACTTGTGTGATCTTGGGCAAGTCAATTAACTTCAGTGGACCTTAGTTTATCCAACTATAAAATGAGGACTTATAGACCATCTTTGTGGTTCTTTCTCTCTCTGAATCCTTATAATTTTTTCTCAGGGATATGATTTGTGTCTCTCAACTCCTCATCTGTTTCCTGTTTTAATTTGGCAATCAGAAACATATCTGCAATCACAACACCTCCTTCTATCAGAAGGTTCTTCTAATTAATCCCACTCATGCTATAAGTGAATCATATGGGACTTGGAGTTATTGATGTATTGCCATTGTATTTATCAAATTATTCATTCTTCTGTTAGGTTGCAAACTCCTTGAATACAAAGATTATCTGGACTCTAATGTACCCAGAGAGATCGATAAATTACCTTGTAGGTCCTCAAATGCTTGGCTGGCTATTTGTCTTATCTTGACAGTATATCTGTGCCTCCTGTCTGTACTTTCATTTAAAATTTTTTAATAGCTTTTAAAAATAGCTTTTGGCTACAATTGCAAACTAATGGAAGATAGTGAAGTGACAGACTTTCCTAATCACCCATCCATGAAAATGTCAATCATGGCCTTTTTTTTTACACACAAAAACAATGAATGCCTTTAATTCCAGCAGTTTGAGTTCCTGTAAGTCTTTCCTTAGGACTATGGGAAAGTATGAATATCTTACTGCTGGATTTTTTCAAGTAGAGTTCTTAAACCAAAAACTATAGATCCCCAAAGGAATCTGTGGACTAATGTCTAGAGTGAGGGAGGAATCCCATAATCTTGGATGAAATAATTAATATAATTTTATTTTTATTAAAGTCTAATTGAAATTTAGCATTTCTTTTAATTATTTAAAAATATTGTGAAGTAGAGTCTATATACTTCACCAGATGGCCATAGGTGTCCATGACACACAAAAATGGTTAAGAAGCCCTATTTGAAAGAGGTTCTTCTCTAGGAATGAGTTTGACTTGACTTTTGAAATTTCTTCTACATGAAAGATTCCATGATTGAGCCCATAATATGGAAGTCAAAAAATAACATACAGCCATACAGAGAGTATAAAATATATTTTGTAAAAGAACTGAACCTCCAGTGAGGGTTTTTGGGTGACATTCTGAGTCTTTCTTGCTATTTCACAGAAGTCAGTACTTGAAGATGGAATGAGGGGTAGTAGGTGGGATATCAGCACTGACATCCTGAATACCTGGTTTTAGGTTTTGGCTCTGATGGGCAAAGTCATTTAACTTATGTGAAAGTATATCATAAATAGTCTTAGATCTGCATCAATGTGGGATCCTTCTTCCTCATTCTCCACCTCCCTCATCCCACGGATCTTTGATGTATCGACATAATCATAGCATTTACTTTTTTCCCCTTCCAATTTTGTGAATGTTTTGCAATTGATGCCATTTTCCATCTCTTTTAAAGGTACATCTAGTCACTTTAAAGTACATGGTAGGTTTGGGAAGGCTTCCACCAAATGATACCCATACCTACTGCTGCTCAAATGCTCCAATGTTCTAGTTTCTTCTCCTCTGCTGTTAGGGGGCTGCTTGGCAATTGGATCTGATTTCTTACATTTTTAGTTCGCTGAAATTCTAGCAACTAACCTAAGTTAAGAAGAATCACACCTTCCAATCCCGCTAACTTTTGAGTGAGAAAGTTACAATCATGGTATCTATCTTTGTGTATTTTGTCCAGCCCTGTTATAGGAGAAGGAAGCAAAATCTATATTAGCAATGGCAGCACCTGGCAGCTCTCTAATCCATATTGCATTCTGGAATAAAGGTGCTGCTGCTCCCAGTTTCGAGGCCAAAGTTTCAGGCTTTATTGGAATGTCCTTGGCAACTCAAAATGGCTCCATTTTAGGAGCCTTTTCTGATAGTTAGCACTCAGAATGAAGAGGAGAATTAAAAGAAAACTTGGATGTATATTTCCATTTGGAGTATTATCTAACTTGCCCCCTCCCTTCCTTTTTTTTTTTTTTTTTTTTTTCTGGAAGAGAAAAGTAAGTGAGCTCATATCCCAAATAGTCAGGCACAGTAGAAAGAGAGCTAGCTTTGCATTTAAAAGACATGGTTTAAAATTTTGACCTTATTAACATTCCAACCTTGGGAAAGAAAATTTTTTCCCCTAAGACTCAGTTTCCTCATCTGAAAAGGATAGAATTGGATTAGATAACATTCTTTACTTTAAAAAAAAAAAAAACAACCATGTTCCCTTTTGGTAGTCTAGTAAAGTCTATGGACCATTTCTCAGAATCATATTTTTTAAATGTATGAAATAAGAGATAGGGTTACAAAGTCAAGTCTACAAACATTTATGTACTTATTATGTGACAGGCATTATGCTAAATACTAAAAATATTTTAAAAAATGAACCAGCTCCCAAGGATCTCATAGTCTAATGAAAATCAGTTACACTGAAATATAGTTATAAATATAAGTATACATACATACATCCAACCCTCCATATATTTAAAGTTCACGGACTCCACTTTAAAAACCTTGAAATAAATGATCTAAAAGGTCCACTCTAGCTCTGAGGATTATATTCTTGTATTATGAAGTAATCATCAATTATAAGGTATCAAGTACAGGCCAAAAAAAAAAAAAAAAGACCAGAGCCCAAGGGCTCCCTAGAGAAGATAAAAATAGCAAAATATAAATTATAAGCAGTACATACATACTTTTAAATTTATGTTGCGAGAGATCTCATATGGAATGGTTTTTGAATGTGTGCAGGTAATTGAAACATCTCATAAAAATAGATATGGTCTCTGTTTTGTAGTTGGATTGTTAGGGTTTGATATGCAAGGGTTTTCATATCATTTGGAACCCTCTACCAAAGTAAATTTCTCAAGAAACTAGTCTGGCGAAATTGTTTTCCCAACTCCTCCTGGGCAACAAATATCGAATCCTTTTTTTTTTTTTTTAATACTCATTTGGCTAATTGAGCCAATGGCTGGCTGACCTGATCAATTATCAGCAGACTTGTCAACTTCTCTGTGTTGCCAGGGATAGCCTTATTTCATTCTCTCAAACTCAAAAAAGTACCTCTTTATCATTTGCTGACCTCTTAAAAGATCAAGCAATGCTTGTTCTTTTTTAATGTGTATGTGTGATTGCAAATATATTTGTGGAGAGAAATGGGAAAAAAAAGGTCCTTTGCTTGCATAGTAATATCAGACTTCCATGTTCCTGAGGCTTCTCCATCCAAACGTTAGAAATGCTACATTCAAGAGAACAGATGGTGTTGGATTCCTTGAACAGGCTTTGGACTTCCCCCTCAACTACACGTTTATTCCATGCTCATTGAGCAGCTGAGAATTTTTAGGCCTATTCAAATCAAGGAAGTGCCAGCTCTGCCCATTTGGACTAGAATCAGGTTTGAATCCCCAGCCACACTGGAGCAGGCAGATATAATTGGCTTATCTAGCTAGTTGCTTCCCTTGTCCTGGGGTTGTATTTCAGGTCATATCCTGGCCCACAGTGAGAAGAGCTGATTTTACTCAAGTGTACCACATGCCCCATGCTGCTGTTGGACAAGCACTGAGGGAGCATAATACAGAAAAACCCAAGGGGTGGAAGGCAAGATTTGGGTTCTTAAGGACTTTGTTTTAAAGGGAGACTTTATTTGTCCTTGCTCAAGGAGGTCAGTCAGACTGCAAATATTTATTGATTCCTGTGTCCTAGGAGCTGGGAGAGGGGAAAAAGTAGTAGAAAATGTAGTAGGAATTTCCCTCAACAAATGTATGCTATAGCCTGGGAGACTAATTTAGCACACAGAAAGCAATAAGCCCAGTCCCACAAATTGCCCCGACCTATCTTTCTAGGAGACACCTAGGCAGGGCACTGGATAGGATGCTGGACCTAGAATCAGGAGGCTTTATCTTCTGAGTTCAGATCTGGCTTCAGACACTTATTAGCTGGGTAAAGCTGGGCAAGTCATTTAACCCAGTTTGCCTCTATTCCTTCATTTGTAAAATGAACTGGAGAAGGATATGGCAAATCCTCCAGTATCTTTGCCAAGAAAATTCCAAATAGTGTCACAAAGAGTTGAACACAACTGAAATGAGCGAATAACAAACTTTTCTCTACTTCTCCACACAATCCTCAAACTTATAGCCAACCTGGGATTTTGATTCCTCAATAAACATGTTCTACACATTCTAACCTTCATTTCTTTTCTCACTTTATTTCTTCTTTGAAACATTTTCTCCTTCACTTGTGACATGTATTGGTCCATTAACATCTAGCTTCATTCCCACACTGATGTCTCCTTCCCCTGAACACCTATAACCTAATTTGATGCTAAGTCAAATGACAATTTGTATTGTTAACCATCTGTTTCTATTTCTTTTCTTTCTTTACAATTTGGTAAAAAAAAAAAAAAAATTGGCAAATATCAAGGGAAGGGAACCTTCTCTCTTACATCCTTTTATAATTATTCCTAAGGTTGAACTGGTGCCTTCTCCAGAGTAGGTGAATGGATAATGATGAATAAAAGGAAAGAACAAGATCATGTTTATCTCCAAAAATGGAGTAATCTGTTCTTTATTGGCCTGTTTTGTAGGATGAATTACAGGAGGCTCTGCCAGTAAAAGGATCTAACTTCCTCAAAGAGAGGCGCTTTATAAATCTCATTTATTATTCTTGTCTCTCAACTTTCATTTCAGCAAATCTTTTAAAAACCTAGCAATTCAAGAGGGCTTTTCCTATTAAGAGGTGGAGCCTCTGTGAGATATGTATATGTATTATACATATGTAGTGTTACAAATATATATTATATATGTATTTATATACTTAAGTCCTGTAAAAATAAGCCTTTAAAATAATATTTTTAAAAGTATCTCATAAAATATCAATGTAGAAAAGAAACATATATATATATAGTTAACTCCCTTGAAAACAAAAAAAAAGGAAGTACATTTTATAGTAAGTCTATGTTGGCAAACCAGATTACTTCAGGCATTCATCAATAGAGAAAGTAATGTTTTCTCATGGCCTAGCTACCATTTCTTGTCTTTCTGCACATGTCACCTAAAATTAGGAAGGTGTGATCTGTTAGCCCTATTTTAAATCTCTTTAAAAATCATAACCTATGGGGAAGAGTATGGAACTTGAGACTGGGCACAATTGCCTTGGAACCTCAAAATTAACTTCTCTAAAACAGAGCTCATTTATCATATACTATTTTACTTATTCAGTAGTCCTGGAGGTCAGAATACAGGGTCTTTCATTCTTGAAGAAGACCAAAATGATATCATTATGTTAGAGTAGAGTTACAGCGTGTCCGATTGTGGCTGATCAGACCAGTACGAGCTCAGAACGCTCTGCCACAGGTCGGACACAAATAGTCCCTATGAACATTTGGGGGCTTTTCTAACTTTGTGCATCTCATGTTTCTTCTGAGCTAATTCAATTCTGCTTGGCTCATAGAGCACAGCACCTTCTCTGATGAGGGCACGCCGTGCTGGGCAGTCCTGGACTAATGTCTCCCGTGTCATTTAAGAGACCGTATCACTTTTTCTGACTACTTGTGAACTCTTGCCGTGTGTGAGTTCTCAGCATAGGGAACCTTCAAATTAGGTACCAAAAACTGAAATGACCAAATGCTCTTAATATTTAGAAACAAGATGGAAAGGCTGGTCTGAGCTTGAAACAGACAGAAACTTTTAGAGAGAGATGAAAATCTTGGGTTGCATATTCCTTACTATCTGCCACATGAAGCTTAAAAAATAAAGCCAATTTAATTATTGGCTTATTTGATGGGATTGGGAGACAAAGATATGTCTTAAATCTGGGCAAAGAAATACAAGGACCTTATTGTCGGATTAACCTCCAAAGAAAACTCAAGCAGCCCGATCTGAGAGATTTTGTTCAGACACACACAGGCACACACACACACACACACACACACACACACACATACTACAGAAACTGAGAAAACTTCTTTTTCTTTTAGAAACAAAGTTTTTTCTTTTTCTATTCTGAAATCTACAAATATATATTCTTCTGAAGATGAACATTTTCATATATAAAGTAGAAGAGAATAGGGTTAGTTTGTAATGGAATCTCTGATGTTACTTTCAAAGCTGTCCTGCTTGTCTTTATTTCCTTTTGAATAAGCATAAAAAAGTTTCAGTGACCCTTTTCTTTCTTTTTTTTGCAACACTATCAACCATTTCTATTCTCTTTCCATTTTTCTCTCCCTCATTCTTTCTTTCCCTCCCTCTCTCTTTTCCTACTCTCCTTCTTCCTTCTTTCTCTGCTCCTTCCTCCTTCCCTATTTCCCCCCTCTTTGTCTATTTCTGTCTTTTTTTCTTTCCCTCTCTCATTTTATCCCTTTCTTTTCCTCCCTTCCTCCTTCCCTCCCTTCCTCTGTCTCTGTCTGTCTCTTTTTCTGTCTCTGTCTTACTTTTTCTCTCTCTGTCTCTGTTTCTCTGTATCTCTGTCTCTTTGTGTCTCTCTCTCTCTGTGTCTGTCTCTGTCTCTCTCTGTCTCTATCTTTTTCTCTCTCTGTCTCTGTTTCTCTGTCTGTCTCTTTGTGTCTCTCTCTGTGTGTCCCCATCCTATGTGTCTCTCTCTGTGTCTCTGTCTCTCTCTCTGTGTGTCTCATTCTCTGTCTGTCTGTCTCTTTCTCTTTCTCTCCCTCTCCCTTATTCTTTTCCAAACTCAGCCTCTCCGATTTTTTTTTTTTAACCAACTAAAACCTTCTCATGGTGTAGCCTTTTGATCAGCATGTATTCTAAACAGAGAAAGAAGCAAGGTGTGGGGGGCTAGGTTTAAGAGTGTGATGGGGATGCTGTTTACATCTCCATATGTCTTTGAGGAGGCCCCAGTTTGAAGTGCTTACAAAAGAATGCTTAGGCCCAGAGAGATGACTGGATTCATCAGAAGAGATGGGGCTCTAGATTTAGTTCTCATCTATGTCCCTCCCTTCTCCAGTGCCTCTTATGGAGAAACCCTGTGGTGCCCCTGGGTCCCTCCCCGGCCCAGAAATAGCACAACACATATACTGAAGTGTCCTTCATTTTATTTTTATCTTTCCTAAGTGGCCAATCGTTTTAGGGTAGAAACTTTGGCTCCGTGACTCACGCTGGGCCAAGTTCCTCAAGGGAGCATGTCTCCCATCCAATGTGACTCAGGTGTAAAAATATGAGGTACCTGTGGTCAGGGCAATGGAGAGACCAGTCCTCTGTGCCTTTCTACTCTAGGCTTCTGAGTCTTCATTACATTGCTTTAAGGTCTGATCTTGGTTAGAAAATCCTAGTTGTCTTGTGTGGAGATAAAACAAAGGTTGGTCTGACCTGAGGGGAGACTTGCATATTGTATGTAACACCTGTCTGGAGCCTGTGTCTGGATGGGCTTCCCAGAGTCCTTTTATCTTATATTTACATATACAAAGTGACTTCATGCATGAAAACATGTTAATAGAGTAGGAAGAATACTGGTTCTGGGTTCAAATCCTGACTCTGCCACTTAATTACTACTTCTTTGGGTCTTTATTTCCTCATCTGTAAAATGGGACAATTCAACGAGATGACCTCTAAGGTCCCTTCTGGCTACAATTAATGGATGGCTTATGATCCTAATGTATGAATGGAGCCAAATAGGTGGCAATGGCTTTGGAATTAGGATGTTGTTGTTCAGTTGTTTCTGATTTTACAGATGAGTAAACTGAGGCAAATTTTACAGATGAGTACACTGATCCTGACTTGTTCAGGGTTGAGCAGCTAGAAAATTTCTGAGACCATATTTGAACTCATGAAGATGAGTCTTTTTAACTCCAGACCTGGCACTCTAGCCACTGAGGCACCTAAGCTGTCTTGTAATTAAGAAGACCTGAATTCAATTGCAACCTCTGACATTTGCTAACTGTACGATCTTGGGCAAGCTACTTCATTTCTGTTTGCTTCAATAACCTAGAAAATGTGGATAATAATAGTGTACACCTCCCAGGGTTTTGTAAGGATCAAATGAAATAATATTTATAAAGCATTCTGCAGAATGCCTGGGATATAAGTAAGCATTACATGTGTGCTGGCTATAATTATTTTTATTATATATGTATAAATACACATATAAACATACACAAAAATGTGTATAGGTACATACATATACATGCATGTACACATGAATACACACACATGCAGCGAGATGGCACAGTGGATAGTGTGGAACTGGAGCCTGGAGTTGGGAAAATCTGAGTTAAAATCTTGTCTCAGATTCTCCCTGGTTATGTTACTGTAGGCAAGTCACTTAACCCTGTCTGCCTCAGTTTCCTTATCAGTAAAATGAGCTGGAGAAGGAAGTAGCCAACTACTCCAGTATCTTTGCCAAGAAAACCCCTACAAGGAGTCCTGAAGGGACATGATGGAAGAACAACAACTATATACACACATATATACATATACATACACACATTACATACATACATATTTATATGAATGAGGAATTTGAATTCCTCCCCTTTCTTAACTTAGTTGATGTGATCATATGATATTGTAATAGATGACAGGAGGTTGATGTAGTAACCAGGTGTTAACCCTTGTTGATCCCTTTATGAAACACAAACACCTCTCGCAAAGTGACTCCAACAGCTGGAAGGAACCCCCTAGATCAAGAGCTAATTTCTTCCTTCATTGTTGGCCCTCTCTTTCATACTCTGAACTCTTGAACTTTGATTTCTGACCTGATGGCTATCTTCAGAGCTTCTATATTTATAATAAAATATTTAAAGTCCCCAGGATACAGCTAATGCTTAGTCCAGCCAATCATTTAGCCCATTCTGACACAAAGAGCAATATTCATCCATGTATATAAAATATGTTATGTTTATGTGTATATACTTTGATACAAACATTTTAATCTTGATTTACCAAATCCTGTACAAGAGTATGGATCTTAAATTTCTGTCACCTCTGTGATCTGAATAATGGCTAGCTCACCAGTCACTCCTTTGGGATAATTTTGCTCCCTGATACCAGACTGGAGTTCAATCAATTCCATTGAAAGAACCTGATTACTGGTAACTTTGGTTTTCCAGTTATACTCATGAAGCCTCAAGAATGTTTCAAGTAAGGGCTGACCTGGTTTACTATTTACATTTTTAGAAATCTGTAGGAAACACAGAACATATAGGATCTGTGGGAACTCGTTCCTTGGAAGGGTCCCCTTTTAAATATAATAAACTACCATAATCTTTGTGACTGTTTCGTTTATGAAGAATGGGCACTAGTGATCAAATATTCTTAAACAAGAATAGAACAAGTCTAGTTAGCAAGAATTTATGAAGTACTTACTAATTGTCAAAAACTATGCTATGTGCTGAGAATATACAATGAAAAGTAAGATAATCCTTGTCTTCAGGGAGTTTCCATTCTAATAGAAGAAAATACATTTAAAAGGAATCTGAAAAGCAGAATTTGAAGGGAAGGTACTCCTATGGAAGAATGGCAGAAAAAGACATCTAGAGCTTCAGGAATGGAATTCAGGAAGAAATTTAAAAATAAAAATGATAGGTGTAGGAACTTCTCTAAAAATATAAGTTCTGAGAAGAACTAACTAATTAGGGAAATGGCCATAGGAGCAGAGTGATCTTCCAGGGTGAGACAACTGCTAGGTCATGAAGGGAAAAATGGCCAAAGGGTCAGGAACTAAGCTCAGAAAGGAATAAAGGAGAACTAGAAGGGAAAAGGTTTCAGATTTTTGTTAGTTCAAAAAAAGTCTCTTCCATTTAGAAGACAGATGTGTTGGGCTTCATGGGAAGAAAAAAATCTGAAAATCAGGGAAAATGTGAAAAAAAAGAAATTTAGATCAGGGAAAGTGAAGGATGTTGTTAATATGTTAAAGATAACGACAACTTCACACATGCCTTCTCAGTGCAGGGAAGGTTGCCTTGTTGGGGGGGAAAGAGGAGAATCTGGAATTCAACATTTTAACAACAAATGTAAAAAATTGTTTTATATGTAACTAGAGAAAATAAAAATAGTCAGTTGTAAAAAAAGAATGATAGAAAGTCACAGATGATGGATTGAGGACTTTGGGTTTTGTGGTGATTGTTTTGTTCTGGTTTCCATTGTTGCTGCCTTTGAATCCTTTGGGGAATGAAACCATAACAGTCCTAAGGTTGCTTTGATATTATTTCTGTCATGTTATTTTTTGTCCCTTTCTACTTTTTCTTGGAATAGTCACCAACTTCTGATGAATTTATTATAATGTGTACAGAAGAAGAGGGTTCAGAGAGGAAAGGTAGCAGTCTGAGTTCTGTTTTCTCTCTCATTGAAATTACTGAACTGCTGCTATGGTCAAGGCACTGTCCTAGGTACTATGGAGGGATATAAAAACATCTGAGTGTGATCACTGTACTAAAGGGACTGAAAACCTAAACTTGCTGTTCTGTGGCCTCTTGAAAGCCATGACCATTTCTTTCTTTCTACTTCTGACTTCTGACCTTTTAAGTGCTCTTTCCAATGCTACTAGTGATCCTCAAATTCAATGACCTTTTCCTAGTGCTCATCCTCTTGACTTTTCTGTAGCCTCTTGCAACACTCTCCTCCTAAATACTCTTTTCTCTGTGTTTTTATGATTTTGCTCCCTCTTGTTCTTCCTATTTGTTTGGTTGTTCACTCCATTTTCTTTACTGGATCACCACTCTTTATTTACCCTTTAATTGTGGTTATATGCCAAGATTCTGTTTTGGGTCCTCTTCTCTTGAATCTGCACTTTCTTTCTTAGTGACCTTCTCAATTTTTGTGAATTCAATCAGCAGATCATTTTCAGATCTTTATCTGGTCCTGGTCTTTCTCTGGAGGACCAGTCCTTCATCACTAAAAGCTTCGAGACATCAAGATGATATACCAAATAGAGCAGTGGACACGGAGTTGCAAAAACCTGGGTTCAAATCCAGCTTCAGACAATTATTAGTCATGTGACTTTGGGCAAGTCACTTACTCACTGCTTGCTTCAGTTTCCATGGCTGTAAAATGGGAATAATAATAGCATTTATCTCTTAGGGTTGTTATGAGGATCAAACAAAATATTATCCATCAAAAATAAGATAAAGTAGGTAACACAGTTCTTGGCATATAGTGAACACTTAAAAATGCTTGTTTTCTTCCTTTCTTCTAGACATTTCCAGGGGTATATTCCATAGGCATCTCAAATCCAACATATCCAAACAAAACATATTATCTTTCCTTCCAAACTTACCTCCTCTTCCTAATATCAGTTGAGGACACAATCTTTGTGGTTGCCTAGCTTTACAGCCTTAGACATCATTGGGATTTCACACCAAATATCCAATTAATTCCCAAATCTTATTGATTGTATTGCAGCAACATATCTCACTCCCATATCCTTTACTTTCTTCAAATAGCCGCCACCTAGTTTGATCTCTAATTAATTCTCATTTTGACTACTGCAACAGACTTTTAATTGGTTGCCTTATCTCAAGAGCATCTCTATAGTTCATTCTCCATATTGGGTGCCAAAGTAATTTCCCTACATGCCTCTGTTCTTTTCAACAAATCCTTATGACTCCCTATTACTCCAGGACAAAATAGTTATCATTTAAAGCCCTTCATAGTATGCATCTAGCTGATCTTTCTGTACTTACATGTTATTCCCCCATCATAACTCAATGATTCAAACTGGTATGCTTGCTGCCACTCATATAGAATAGTCTCTTTTTCTGTATCCATGCTTTTATATGCCTATATTGCCTCTGTTTCTTAAGTTCTTTAGATTTCCTTAAAGCTCAAATGTTGGTGCTTTCATATCTTTTATGATACCTTAGTCCTATCTGTTAGTGTACCACTCCACCCAATTGCTTTGTATTTTCTTTGTATTTTTTTATTTTCTTGAATGTAGGGTTGCAGTTTTTATTTAGTAGACTATAAGCTTTCTAGGAGTCAGAACTTTGTCTTTATATCCTCAATCCCTAGTGACATTTAGTAGTCATGTAAGAAATGCTTATTGTTGATTCATATTTGGATCTTTCATTTGTCCAAAAGCTCAGCTCCCAAGCCTCCATTATATAAAAATGTGAGAATAGATGCATAAATTAAGAGTATCATTGAATTAAACCAATAAACATTTCAGTTCAGGAGTTCAGTTCAATTAAGTATTCATCATTCCTGGAGCTATCTCTAGATGGTCTTCTTCCAACTAAATACCAGCCCAGCTTCTCAGTGAACTACTCTGAGAACCTAGGATAAAGAGTGGGTGAGAGACCTAGTCTCTGAGAACCTTTGGCTTCATCAGGAGCCATGAAGAATTATATAGAGTTAATCTTTGGGATTTTCTTTTCCTGGATCCACACACTGTCTTGGAAGTCCTCATGGGCTCAACGCTGTTGAGTTGAGAGGCATTTTACATATCTCTTATATTTCTACACTCCATACCTCTGGGTCTCTAGTTACCCAGCTCTCTCATTGTTCTATTTATCAGAACTACCTTTCTCTTCTATCTCATAAGACTTCTATATTTTAAGGCAGGTAGGTAATCTAACGGTCTGGGCACTGGGCTGGGAATGAAAAGAACTTCTTTCTGATTCAAATCTGGCTTCAGACATTTATTAGCTGTATGACCCTGGGAGTTATGTAACCTTCTTTGCCTCAGGTTCTTCATTTGTCAGATGAGCAGGAGAAGGAAATGGCAAATAATTTCAGTCTCTTTGCCTAGAAAAGCCCATGGCTGACCAGCACCAAAAACATTTTACAAAGTATGTAGCTTTGCAAAGCCATATAAATAAATGCTACTCATGATGATGATGGTCAAGTCTAGCTGATTTTTGGAATCCTGCTTGCCTGTCGATATGCTCACCAGCCATCTCTTTAATGTTTCATTCTATAATTTTCCCAGAAATTGAAGTTGATTGAAATACTCATGTTGACTTAATCAATCAACTAATATTTACTAAGTGCCTACTATATGCCAGCCATTGTGTTAGGCTTGTTAAAAAACAAATGAGAAAACAAACAGTCCCTTTCCTCAAGGAGCTTACACTCTTTTAGAAGAAAGATAACATGTACTTCTATAATACATGAATATTACAATGTACAATTCAACTAAGTGTAAAGTACACATAAAATACAAAGACTTTTTGAAGGAACAGGCATAATCAGTTTAGGGCATAGGGACATAAAAAAAAAAAGCTTCACGTAGAAGAAGGTCACATTTCAGCTGAGCTTTGAAGAGAACTAAAGATTCTGAGGCAAAGGTCAGGAGGTATTGAATTCCAGACATGGTGGATGGCAGCTTTGGTAAAGGCAGGATAGCTGGTGTGAGGAACAGCAAGATCCAGTGGGGCTGGATCGTGGAGTACATGAAGACAAGCCATATAAAATTAGCTTGGAAAAGTAGATTGGGTTCTGGCTTAAATGTCAAACAGCAGTTTGTAGTTAGTTCTAGAGATATGGGAAATGCTGAACAGGTCTATGTCTGGGATATTGTAGAAAAGATTTTTGCTTCATTAGTTGGGAATTTGGACCAGATTACCCATAAGGTCTCTTTTAGTCTTAAAATTGACATAGATATTGTAGTCACAAATGACCTGCATAATGATATTAAAAGCATTTAGAAGAGAGTTCACATTTTCTTTAACTCTCAAAAAATTTTTATTCAGAACTTAAACATCAAATAAAACAAACATTTCCAATTAAGTAATAGAACAGAAGGAGAGGATTGGATATGAAGCTACAGATCTGTATTAATATACAGCTTGTTCTTCTTTTAAAGTATGGGATAAATTCTACAGGTAACTTTCAAAGTTGTCCCACTTATCTGACCTTCCTTCTCACTAATGTTTTCTTCTCTCCCCTTTAAAAGAACACTTCAACAACTCTCTTTTCTGAAGAGTTCACTTTGGACTAGAATATTTCTTAGTTGTTTTTTGTTTTTTTTTTTTAAGTGTCTCAGTCACTAACTCATTAACCAGCAAGAGAGGATCTCTCTGGGCAATTTCTTTTGCTTTTATACTTGAATGTTAATCTTCCCCAGAAGATTGTGAGCTTCTTAAAGGCAGGAACTATCTTTTGCTTCTTTTTTGTATCCCTAGAACTTAGCACAAGACCTAGTACATTGTAGGCACTTAATAAATGATTATTGATTGAGTAACAACTATCTGCTTGATTTATTTTTCTTTTCCTTTTCATTATTCTGTCCTTTAGAAGTCCTCAGGTAAAGTGAGTGTATGTATATAAATACACACACATACACATATATATACACACACTTGTACAGAAACATATATATATGCATATATACACATATACAGATGTATGAATATATGCCTATATGTATAATATATGTATGGATGTATGCATATATATCCACATATTCACATATATGCTTGTGAATATATACATATATGTATGTATATACATATATATATATAATCTACTAAAACTAAACAATTGTTTGGTGAATATAATACTTGTCATACCACTGAACCCCATATTCACACCCCTTATGTCACATGAGTCCTGGAAAGGGCCCATTTTACATGACTGATAATATTGAATGTCCCAAGAAATTGCTAGCTGCCATTTGGAAATTGGGAGGGGATGTATTTCCCTTAGCTGTTACTTAAGTTTGAAGTGTTTTTTATTTAACATTCTGTCATTTTGATCTAAGAATTTAATGACTACACTCAAATGATGATCTTGAGAATAATGAGTAGATGGCATTTTTGTAGGATGAATAGCTTGGTCACCATGATGGGTATGATAAGTGAAAGTACTTCTAGCTTCTGTCACTTACCGTGGCCCTCCCTTCTTCTCTTTGTCCCCATTTTGGATTTTCATAAGCTCCTTTAATAAAGCTGCAGGGGTTGGTATTTAAGACAAATGCAACATTTATTAAGAACTTACTGTATGCAGAGGACTGTACTGTCATAAGAGGGAGATGTGAGGTATAGATGAGTCCTACTCCATGAGCTTGGGGTGTTTATTGTCTAATAGGAAAAGACAACTTTTGATCTGAGTATGAACATCAAAAAACCTGGGGTCTAGTCTTGGCTTGGCCATTAATTTGTCTGCTTCCCAAAATTAACTCATTTATGCAGTGTAGATTTTGTATACATTTTCTATGGGTCTGTGTTATTGCTCTCTCTACAATGTCAGCCAATTAGCCAATAAGCATTTATCAAGCACTCAGTAAGTGTTAAATACTTACTTAACAATGCCTATTGTTAAATACTAGGGGCACAAACAATGCCAAAAACAAAGAAAACTCAAATCAACATTAATTAATTAGTTAATATTATAATTAATTCTGTGCTTTGGATTGTGTGGTATAGTGGGTTAGACTTGGAGGTTTGAAGGTAGATTCAAACTCTGATCCTTACCAACTTGGGAATCCGTGGCAAGTCTCTTAACCTCTCTAAATTTCAGTGTCCCCATCTATAAAATGAGGAGGTTGGATTAAACAGCTTCTGAAGTCCCTTGGACCTTTTAAACTCTGAGAGATGTTATGTGATGCCATGGAATTGTATCCTGAGAATAGTAAATGCTTCTGGAGGAATTTTCCTGTTTTCTTTGGTTGCCTTGATTTTCTTGTCCTTCACTTCTTCCCTTCATTATAAGTAAAACTTTTCTATCTCAAATGCATGCATATTGTATTTTTTTTGTGGATGTATGTATGTGTGTGTGATACGAAAGTTTTGGTCTTTAATTTATACTTTGTAGTTCAAGGTCATTTTCTTGGTTTTCTTTAGAGTTGTAATTTCTGTTTTGTCTGGAGTGAAGGGTGAAATGAAGGAGGTGGTAAAGAGGAGAAAGAATCAGATGAAGTATTAATGAGTCTGCAGCAGCCCTCCTGAAATCAAGTAGTGCCTTGGGAGTTGCAACTAGAAGCTGCAAAGAGACCAATTTAGACTTGATATCAAGAGAGACTTCCTAACAAGTACAATGGTCACAAAGTGAGTGGGACTTCCTTCAGTGGTAGTGGTCCTCATGGCAGATTTTAAAGTAAAGATTGGATGCCCAATTTTGGGGTATATTTTGATGAGGAATTCCTTTGAGATCTGAGCTGAACTAAAGCAGTGTTCTTTCCAGCTCTGAAATTCTGTGAGTTGTTAACTTAATTTCCAGCTCCCATCTGCTTGTACTGCTTTAAAAATCCCCTACACCTCCCTCCTTGGATTTAAAAAAAATTTTTTTTACTAGCTATCCTGTCTGGTATGTGCACAGCAAAGAATGAACACAATACATTTTCCCTTAAACTGTAATTTTCTCTTGCAGTCATTGATTTCAAGATGTTATTTTTTTTCTTGTTTTGGTTTGGGCTGTCTGATCTCCTCTCCTTCTAAAAGCAGTTGGACATTGTGGGGGTAAAAAAAGTGTTAAGTGCCTATAATATGCCAGGCACTATGCTAAGTACTAAGAATACAAAAAGAAACAACAAATTGTGTAGGGACTTGAGATTTCTAGACATTTGAATGTTTCCTATTTTTAGGTAATCCTAGGGGTGGCAAGTGTTAAGATAACAAGAAAAAAATTATTTCACATTTTTTTCTTAGTGAAAACATGTTTTATGAAAAAAAAAACATGTCATTTTGAGGGGGTGAAATTAACATGAAGAATTATGGTACAGTCATTAAGTGACTCCTATTTTTATTCCTCTTGCACTGAACAAATGGACATTACCTATTCCTTTTCCATTTGTTTATGTAGAGGATAATTTGTATTTAATAGGTAAAGCTTATTAGAAATCCTATGCATCAAAATATTGTAGTGTACATATATAGTAATGGAATTACTAGATGAATAGGAGAAAGAAATGCTGGAGAAATTGTGTGTTTGAATTTCCAAAAGTATTTGCTAGCTTCTCCTTGTGGGTCAGCCAGAGAAATATGGACTGGATGAAAACATGATGAGTAGCCATAGCTACATTAAAAAATAAATTGAATGTCCTTTAATTGATTAATGTGGAGTCTTTGTTTTTTTTTTTTTTTTAGCACTCATTGACTTGTTCAACAGTTTTATCAAAGATTTGAATAAAAGCTTAAGTGTCAGATTGATTGATGATAAGAGCTGGGAAATATAGCTGACATGTTGGTGATAGATTCAGGATCCTAGGAAAAATAAATGACTGCCTTGTCCATAGCATCATCTTCCATTCTGGGCTCCTCAGATCAATTGACATATTTGGAGAATGGCAGTCAAAATGATAAGAGGACTTGAAACTATGCTATAAAAGGTGACCAGAGGAATTGGCAAATCTTATCTAAAGATCACTTAAAGAAGGCATAATAGCATTCTGAATATATTTGAAGGATTATCTTAAGGAAAGAGTGTTGGAAAGAGAAAGCACATTGGATTTATAGTCAGGAACGTGGGTTCAAATGCCTTGGACCCTTATTATTTGTGTGATCTTGGGCAAGTCACTTAATATCTCTAAGGTTTAATTTCTACATCTTTAAAATGAAAGAATTGGATTAAATGGATCTGATTTATGATTTAATTTTCATAAGAATATCTGACTTATTTTAAGTAATTCCAGAGAAGATCATGCCAGAGTAGAAGGTACAAGGAATCAGATTTCAGTTCATTCCAAGCAAGAACTTTCTGACAATTATGATTGTCCAATAAAATTGGTTTCCATATGAGGAATTCTCTGCATTTGGAAACATGGAAAAATGTCTAGACAAGTATTCATCAAGAATGTTGGAGAAAAAATTATTGAACCAGGCAGGATTCAGACATTGTTAACTTAAAGAGAACCACAATAGAGATCATTGCCTTTGTATAATCTGAGTTTCTGTGTATCTGGATTGCATGTGCTTTCTTACTTTCTAGATATATGAACTTCTCCTGACTCTTATTTACGGAATGAAGTTCTGTTTTGTAAATGTCTTTCCCTTTCTGTTCTTTTCAGGGTAGTATTAAAACTAAACTCTGTGACTGTAATCTAGCCAGGATTTGATTCTTATTCTTAGAACAGATTAAAAAAAAAAACTTTCAGCTTCAGCTTTCAGAAGAAGATATCTTTAATAACTGACAAAATTTTTACTGGTTGCATTTCTTCTTTACTACCATCAGTCAGGTAGTATTCAAGAGCTTAATACAGATCCTCAGGAGTAACTGAGAATCAGAAATGGAAATAAATGAAGGTGTAATATGCTACCTTGTATTAAACACTTTTCATGCCTATAATTTAGGCAATAGGAGTCTCTGGAAACCATGTATCACCACTGTTCTTTGAGAAAAGAGCTTGTGGAACATGCATATTTCAAAGTGCCAAACAGATAAATTGAACTTAAGGCTATGTAGGATACACTTACCTTTTGGAGTCTACCTATTGTGTTTTGTCAATCAAGTTTTCAAAAGTCACTGTGGAACAAATGAGCATAAATGCAAAATAAAAAATTAGCTATAATAGTATTATTGAGCTAAATATGTCCTTGGTACAAAGGCTATTTTTTTTTTCTTTTGTGATCTAGTTTACTTCGTTTTCGGGCAATGATGTAATGCATTTGCCATTTTAGTGACTAGGACATGTCCCAATATAAGATTTGCCAAGGGCTAATGGTGAAATACTATGGAATATTATGCTAGGTTCAGGCTCAAAGGTCTTATAGTACTTTAGTTTTAAAAATTTTTTATTTTTATTTTGATTTCCAAATTCTTTTTCTCTCTCTACACCCCTTCCCCACACATTGAGAAGATAAGAAATCATTATCTATTATTCACATGAAATCATACAAAATATATTAATACATTAGCCATGTTTGAAAAATAAAGAAAGTAAGAAAATCATCCTTCAATCTGGAGTAGCTAGCATTTTTCATCAAGTGTCCTTTGGAATTGCAGATCACTGCATTGATCAGAGTTAATAAGTCTTTCACAGCTGATTATCTCTAAAGTATATTGCAAACATAAGGGACTATATAAAAAAGGAAGGAAGGAAGAAAGGGAAAAAAAAGAAGGAAGAAAGGATAGAAACAAGCATTTATTATGTCCCAGGCACTATACTAAGCTCTTTACAAATATCATCTTAGTTGATCCTCATAACAACCCTAAGAGATAGGTACATCATTATCCCCATTTTATGCTTAAGGATGCTGAGAAAGGCAGAAGTTGAGGTTAAGTGACTTGCCCAGGGTCAATATTTCAGGCAGGATTTGAAATCAGGTCAGCCAGGCTCTATCCCCAGTGCCTTATCCACTGTTCTTGGCTGTTGATCAGTTACCATTATTTTATTTTCAAAATGAGGAAAAGAATAATAATATTCATTTGCCCAGTTCTTTATAATTAACACTTTTCATAGGCTATTTTGGTTTGTCTTAACAATGATCCCATGTGGTCACTGTCACTGATATATCATTGGTAGAGAAAGTTTCCTAACTGAGAAGTCCTTTATTATCAATGAAATATCAAAATCAGTTCCTATTCCTGTGTTCATTATACAGATGAGTTCACTAAGAATGATAGGGATTAAGGTGATCTTGAGACCCAGGTATTGGGATTATAAGCTCCAGAGCCAAAGGGGGCCAAAGAAAACGTTCAGTACAATACTCTCCCATTACAAATGAGTGAATTGTGAGGTGACACTGTTGGCCAAATGCTATACACAGATTCTACGTAACAGCAGCACCGTGAGTTCAGTCTCTTATTTCTGTCAGTCTGGTGTTCAAATTCCTGTGCTGAGGTTTTTTCCTAAGCATTTAAAATTTGTTATTGATGATTCACTTTACACCAGTGATATTCATGACTAGTCAGAGTTGCACTGTCATCAAAGGGTAGAGTATGAAAAACAAATGATACCATGTATTTAAAGTCTTTGTAAAAGGGAAGGACTATCCTAAGATCAAGCTAGAGAAGGAAATGGCAAACTACTCCAGTATCTTTGCCAAGAAAGTCCCAAATGGGATCATAAAAAGTTGGTCACTGCTGAAACAGCTGAACAACAACATATCATCGTCATTACTGACGTTTATATTTGAAAGGACAACTTTAATACTTTGGTTTTGTGATCTCAGTAATCAGATAGTTATAAACAAAAGTAGTCAAATAGTATTATATAGTGTACAAAAATTGACAAGGCACTTTACAAATAGTATCTTTTTTATCCTCACAACTATCTAGAAAGATTGGCACAATTATCATTCCCATTGTACAGATAAGAAACTGAGGCAAGCAGAAATTAAATGATTTGACTATAGTCACACAACTAGTAAATATTTAAGGCTAGATGTGAACTCATATCTTCCTGATTCTGGATCTAGTGTTTTATCCTTTCTGTTCCTCTTGTGTGATTGTTGTTCATAATTTCTCATAGATTCCCCCTAGAGGAGTCCACTCAATATGCTGGGGTGTGTGTGTGTGTAAATCGTCCATAATTTTTTTTATTGTTTGAATATCAAATGAAATACATAACTGATAATCTTTTGATGTGACTAGTACACCTACTACAAATAGAAACATGAGCTTGTTTTGAAAGACTCAAAAGCTTTTAGATTTCAATTTTGACCTAGAAGAGACACTGGACTTCACTGAGTCTAACCTTTTTATTTTACAGATATGGAAACTGAGGTTCAGTGAAGTTATTTACTTAAGTGAAAAAATAATCTGAAATACATATAAAATTGAAGAGTGTGGTAGGTTGGTGCTTTTTAAACTAGGTCAGTTGAAATGTCTTCCTATTTAGGAAATCCAAATGAATAAATTGTATTAATATTATATTTGGCATAATAGCCCTTTGCAAATGTGCTGCTTTGCCTAATTATTTACATTCATGGTGATAAGATGGCTATATTTGGAAGAGGAGATTAGAAAGTCAATTTTTAGGCTTCTAGGGAATGCTTTTCATTTGAAGTTGTGTTTCTTAAGGAGTAAATTCAAATTAAAAATTGTTCAATATGAACAGTAATAGAAACTCTCAGCATCTTACTTGGCTAAAACGGGTTCTTATGGTCCTTCACACTGGGCTTCTTTAATCGGACCCACACCCCATGGAATTAGCAGAACCTGGTGACTTCCTAAATATAAAGTACCAAAGACATAATAAATAATTAAATAGACCAATTGTATATTTTGCAAGCTTGTTGTGAAGTAACCTTCCTTTCTACTCTATTAGCATAAGTTTTCAAGTTTTATGCTAGTCTTTAGTCAGGAGACTTTGTGTGGACACACCTACGACTTCATAATAGCCTAAACAAGAGAAAGAGAATACTTTAAAAAGTATTTTAAAAGAATATTTGAGAACTAATTATAGCTAGGATCTCATTTCCCTGCCTCCCTCCCTTCCTCCTTTCTTCCCTCTCTCCCTCCTTCCCTCCCTTCCTTCCTTCCTTCCTTCCTTCCTTCCTTCCTTCCTTCCTTCCTTCCTTCCTTCCTTCCTTCCTTCCTTCCTTCCTTCCTTTTTTCCTTCCTTCCTTCCTTTTTTCCTTCCTTCCTTCCTTTTTTCCTTCCTTTTCTTCTTATTCTTGTTCTTCCTCCTCCTCTTTCTCCTTCTCCTCCTCCATGTTCTCCTCTCCTCCTTTTTGTCTTCTGGTTCCTCCTTCTCAGAAGCCAACCATATAGTTCTAAAGAAAGAAGTGAAAGCCATTTGATATAAATCTCTGACACCAAAAAGTCCCTGGAGGTTAAAACTTGATTAATAACAAATAGATGGGTCAGAGCTGTTTCTGAGCATCCTTGGGGCCCAAGCGATTGGTCCCACAAGGGCTATTTCTTTATCCTTCTGATCAGTTGACATGACTGGTATACATCTGAATGATAATCCTTGACTTTCCTCACTAAAGCATCTTTGGGTTGAGATATATTACTTTAAGTATAATCCTGGGGGTCAATGGGAAAAAACAAGAGAATGTGGGAAAGGGGAATGGAAGTTATGCCCTAGTGATATTTCTTGGTAAACTTGGAAAACTCTTCTAGATGTTATAGAATGGAAGATCTTAACCTTTTGTGCATCTTTTATCCCTTGCAATCAAAAAGTAAAGCCTGTGGACTTCTGAGAATAGTATTTTTTAAGGCAGAAAATAAAATACATATGATTATAAAGGAAATAGGTTTTTTTCATTTTTAAGATTTTACTTATTTTAACCTGAACTTAAGAAATGAAACAAACATTTCCATAACATAGTAGTATAGAAAAAAGGTGATTGTACATGAAATTGAAAATCTATTATATATAACATTATTTTAAAATATATAATAAAGCTATCATGTAACTTTTTTTTCTTCCCTTTGCAGCTCTTACTCTGCCATTAGACACAAATGTGTGTGTGTGTGTGTGTGTGTGTGTGTGTGTGTGTGTGTGTGTGTAACCATTCTATACATACTTCTATTTATCAGGTTTTTTTTTTCTTTTGGATATAGATAGTATCTTTTTCCACATTAATTTTGTAGTTAATTTGGGTAGTTATAATAGTCAAAATGATTTAGCCACTCACAATTGTTCTTAAAACTATCATCTTTTTTCCTGATCTTTCCTAATTAACACTTTAAACAAATCTCATGGCTTTCTCGAACACTTACAGTGTGACATTATACCTTATTGCTGCTTTCTAATTGTTGATTTTCCAACAAACAAACTGTGCTCTCCCCTCCTCTTCACTCCCATCTCCAGATATGTGAAATGCATAGGTACTACAATAGATTTATCTTCTGCTGCAGAAGGAAGCAAGTTCTCATCAGAGAAATTGTTAGCTGTCTACTAGTCCCATGAAGATTATGAGCCTTTTAGGTGAGTTTAGAGAATAAGTAAGATATAGAACAAGATATAGAATAAGATATAGAAGGCAGCTTGGTGTCTCAGTGGACAGAGTGCTGGACCTGAAGCAAAGAAGACTGATCTTTGTGAGTTAAAGTCACTTCACTCTGTTTGCCTCAGTTTCCTCATCTATCAAATGAGCTGGAGAAGGAAATGGCAAACCACTCCAGTATCTTTGCCAAGAAAATCCCAAATGGGGTCATGGAGAATTAAACATGCTGAAAAATGACTGAAAAAAATTGGACATAGGATATTTAATATAGCTATCAGAGTAGAATGAATACTTTCTAGAATTAAAGAAAAATAATCTTGCTATAGATTCTCTATGTTTGAAAGGAATAGAAATAGGCTAACATCAGGGATGTGTTGCTAAGTATTTAACAACCTGTTTTCAAATTTTATACACACACACACGTACATACATGTACACATGATGCCCTTTATTTTTTTGCTGATGCAATTGGGGTTAAGTGATTTGCCCAAAATCACACAGCCAGGAAGTGTTAAGTGTCTGAGGCCAAATTTGAACTCAGGTCCTCTTGACTTTCAGGGCTGGTGCTCTATCCACTATACCAACTAGCTGCCCCTACACAATGCCCTTTTAAGTTTAATCTGTTTCTTCCCATTTTCCCATCACCTTCTTACATCTAGACAATCAATCAAATAATAAATCTCTAATGTTCTATAAATATTATGAGCCTAATAGATGGGTTTAGTGAATAAATTCTTACTCATTTGTTGTCTGTAAGCAAGAGGAAATCATTAGGATATAACAAAGGGAGAAACAAGCAAATGAAGAGAAGACAGAAGAATAGAAGAGACAGAAAAATAATTAAAATATCTGATGATACAGAATATATTTATTGACTTGGAAAATAAATGTATATTCAGATAAGGTTGTGGGGCATTGAGACCAAGTGGTATGAGAGTAAGTCTAGAATGGAGACAAAAAAAGGATTGGATTTGGAGTCAAGGGCCACAGATTCAAATGTCAACTCTGCCATTTGCTAATTGTGTGACTTTGGGCAAAGGCATTTTAACTTTCTGGGCCTACGTTTCCTCATCTATAGAAGGAAAGAGTTGGACTAAATCAGTTTAAGGTCCTCTTCTACCTCAAAAGTTACTATTTTAGAATCTGAGGATTATCTAGAGAAAGTGAAGCAAAAGGAGGCAACTGAAGGTGTAAGTTATAGGAAAATTATAAAAAAATTTTTTTCAAATTCATTTAAAATTTTTTTCATTTTGAGGGGATGTAATATTCTCTTGTTGGGGTTTTCTTGGGGTCTCTGGAGGCAGCCTTCGTTTCAGTTCAGTAATCCCACATGAGTACAGTCAGTACAGACCTTTATTGTCTCCTTTCCTGATCTTGTCTCCTTTCCTGCGGCCCAATTGGCTTTCTTATAATCCAGATCCTTTATTGTCTCCTTCCTGGAGCTGAGCAGCTTTTTGGAGAGCCTTTCAGTCTGGCCTTAGTTGCTAGAGCTTGAGCTCCCACCTTCCTTTTCTGGCTTCTGAATCTCTACAACTGAATCCTGTCTGAGGCTCCTAGCTTATATATGCTCTCTTATCAAAGGTGTGAATCTTGTAGCACTGTAGTAAGTACTAAGTACATGTACTGAATTAGAGAACTGTTAAGCACCATGCTAAATTAGATAACTATTGTCTCTATCAATTCCACTGACTTAGCATCTTGTTTCAAGTTCTGGCCCATAACAAGGGGACAATAACATTTTTTTATTTTAAAAATTATTTTCTTAATTTATGGAATAAAACAAGCATTTTCATAACATAATATAAAAGATGATTGCACATTTCTTTTTTCTCTTCCCCCCCATCATTTTATAAAGGCCTATTCATAATGGTGAAAATAATTGTGCGTCTAGCTACCTAATTTTCAGTAATAAGACAACACTTATAGCCAGATGTATTAATTACTCATCATTTACAATTACTTCTTTAGAAAGAGATCTTGTGGATTTTTCAATATCTTTATCCTGTTTTTAAAAAATAAGGGAACAAAAAAAAGGGAGGAAGAAATTTACACGATAACTTAATTACATATTTAAACAGAATAGCAAGTCGTACATAATATATTTGTAGTTTTACATGAAAAAATATTCTTCAGTCTGCACTCAAAGTTCATCATCTCTCTCTCAGGAGGTAGAATTTTTTTTTATCATGAGTCCTTGGGAATTATCTTAGATCATTGCCTTAATCAGAGTACCTAAATGTTTCAAATTAATAATTGTTACAATATTGCAATTACCATATACAAAATTTTCCTGATTGTATTCATATCATTTTGTATCTGTTTATGTAAGTCTTCTCAGATTTATCTGAAAGAATTCTCATCATCATTTCTTACAGCACTATTGTATTCTATCAATTTATATGCTACAAATTATTCAATCATTTCCCAATTGATAGGCATCCTCTCAGTTTCTGTTTCTTTGCACCATAAAAAGCTGCTATAAATATTTTTGAACAAATAAATCCTTTTCCTTTTTTGTAATCTCTTTGGATACAAACCTAGTTGTGGTGTCACTGGGTCAAAAGGTATACACGCTTTTGTACCCTTTGGGAAAAGTTCCACATTGTTCTCCAGAATGGTTAGATCATTTTACAACTCTATCAACAGTGTGTTGTTAGTGTACCTATTTTTCCACATGCTCTGTGGCACTTTTCATTGTCCTTTTGTGTCATATTAGCCAATCTGATAGGTGTGAGATGAGTCATTATAATTTGTAGCGATGTAGAGACTTTTTTCAAGTGATAGCTTTGATTTCTTCTTCCAAAAACTACCTATTTGACCACTTATCAATTGGGGAATTGCTCTTTATATAGTGTTTCAATAAATCAATCATTAAACATTTATTAAGTGCCTATTATATACCAAGCGTTGTGCTAGGGATAAAAAAAAAAAGAGGCAAAAGATAGTCCTGCCCTCTAGGAACTTACAATCTCTGTCTCTCTCTCCTCATGTATACTCTCCATGTATTGATAGCTAGACAGACAGACAGACAGATAGATATAGATATAGTTAGGCTTATAAAGCATGATACATAGATAGGTAGATAGACAGATGGTCTCATTTGAGCCTTACAATAATCCTATGAGATAGATTCTCTTATTATTCCCAGTTTGCAGAAGAGAAAACTGAAATGAAGAGAGGGGAAATGCCTTGCCTTAGAGTCATGTAGTAGAAAGTATCTGAGGCAAGATTCAAACTCATTTTCCTGACTTCCAACACTGGCACTTTATATGTAAGGCAACCTAGCTTCCAAAAAACCCAAAACAAAACCAAGCCATAAATACACAGAAATATAGATAGAAAGATAACATGAGATGAAAGGGATAGTATTGGATAGGATAGGATTGGATAGATGTGATGGGATCACATAGGATAGGACCAGGTAGATCAAAATAGGCTAGGATAAAACAGATGGAAGTACAAGGGGCTACATGCCTTCACTTTGTGTCCATGGAAGTAAGGCTATATTTCATCATGTTTTCCATCCTGGAGCTGTGACCTGTGCTTTCTGGCTCTCCCTGTACAGCTAAAGAACAAGTTCATGAAGAAACTTCCCCGTGATGCAGAAGCCTCCAATGTTCTGGTCGGGGAGGTGGACTTCCTGGAGAGCCCTTTCATTGCCTTTGTTCGATTACAGCAGGCTGTCATGCTGGGTGCCCTGACCGAGGTTCCAGTGCCCACACGGTAAGAGATGGTCCCCGTCTAGCTGGAATCCTCCAAAACAGACTTCCTTCCAGCAAACAACCAACCAAGTAACTAATAAATAAATGGTTATTGCCTGAGGCACATATCATCTGTTGGACTTCTGTGTCTTCTGGACACAGATGGATATGGGATCTGAAATAAGGGATGACCAAAGCTGCTTCACATGGTTTTGACACTTCATGAGAACTAAACCAAACCATGGAAAGACAATTAAGCTATTTTCTCAGATTAGTTCTAGAATCAGGAAGATCTGAGGTGTAATAGGGTGATAAATGAATCAGAATCCCCATTCTCAGTGAGCTTATCATTTTGTAGGAGTTGAGATGTAAAAGTTCCTAATTATAATTACAAAATACAGAGGGAGACTTGGTGGTATAGTGGATAGACATCCTTGAGCTAGCAAGCCTTGGGTTTAGGTCCTGTTTCTGACGCATACTGGCTGTATGACTCTGGATACACAGAGTTAATCTCCTAGGGTTTGAGACTATGGCAGAGAAGGAAGGGGCTAATCTGCACTGTCCAGAGACTGTCCTTAATCAAGAATTCCCTATAGCATGAAATCCAGATCCAGTTCTTAACTCTCTCCCATGGGAGCTTAAAATATAATGAAGTGCTTTTATAGCAGAATAAAAAGGCAGTTGTTCTAAGAGCTTGTATTCAGAGACAGACCAATACCACTTAGGTTTATATTTTGAACACCACACATTTAGAGAAATCTGATTTTATGGATATGGAAGCTCTCTCCTTTGATGAAGAACACAACTCCTTCTATTTTGGATTGCTGGTAAGTATTTTTGTTGTTTTAGAGAATGCAGAGAAAACATTTTTAAAAATATGTGTTTAAAAAAATCACAACTATTTGATTTACCAATAACATGAGCTACATGTGCTGGAGTAAAGTAATTTCTCAGCCAATCTCTGTTTTTCTCTTGTCAGTGATTCCTCACTGTTCTGGGAAATATGGCTGAAGGTGCTCTGCCAGTCAGGGTCAATGACAGGAACCCCAACTGGTTTAATAGGGTGAGCCAAGAAATCCAAGAACACATCATTCAATTACCAAAGAGCTATTTGTAGACCATTCTGGGCCTTGAATGGTCATTTTTCCTCCCAGGAAATGGCCTTATCCATTGGCTGTCCTTTGAACTAGCTTGAGCTATAATCACCAAATTGGGGGCCTCATTAGCTGACTTTCCTGAGCAATGCAGGGCCATCTGTAATAACTGCATTCTGCAAAATCCAATAAAAGAAATCCCACAAGGTCTGGAGGGCTTATCATGATGGACTGTCTCAGTCTTCAGCCATTCATTTTATTTAATTTATTTTTCTTCCTGATCATCATTATACAAAGATAAAAATGAAGCAGCTCCTCCCAGGAGCATTACAGGAAATGATGAATAGGTAGGAAAGGAAGGGAGAGAAAAGAGGGAAGGGGAAGTTTCTTTTTTTTTTTTTTTTTAATTTTTTATTTAATAATTACATTATATTGACACTCGTTTCTGTTCCGATTTTTTTCCCCCTCCCTCCCTCCACCCCCTCCCCTAGATGGCAAGCAGTCCTTTATATGTTGGATATGTTGCAGTATATCCTAGATACAATATATGTTTGCAGAACCGAACAGTTCTCTTGTTGCGTAGGGAGAATTGGATTCAGAAGGTATAAATAATCCGGGAAGAAAAACAAAAATGCAGATAGTTTACATTCGTTTCCCAGTGTTCTTTCTTTGGGTGTAGCTGCTTTTGTCCGTCATTTATCAATTGAAACTCAGGTCTCTTTGTCAGAGAAATCCACTTCCATCAAAATATGTCCTCATACAATATCGTTGTCGAAGTGTATAATGATCTCCTGGTTCTGCTCATTTCACTTAGCATCAGTTCATGTAAGTCTTGCCAGTCCTCTCTGTATTCATCCTGCTGGTCATTTCTTACAGAACAATAATATTCCATAACATTCATATACCACAATTTACCCAGCCATTTTCCAATTGATGGGCATCCATTCATTTTCCAGTTTCTAGCCACTACAAACAGGGCTGCTACAAACATTTTGGCACATACAGGTCCCTTTCCCTTCTTTAGTATTTCTTTGGGATATAAGCCCAATAGAAACACTGCTGGATCAAAGGGTATGCACAATTTGATAATTTTTTGGGCATAATTCCAGATTGCTCTCCAGAATGGTTGGATTCGTTCACAACTCCACCAACAATGCATTAGTGTCCCAGTTTTCCCGCATCCCCTCCAACATTCATCATTATTTTTTCCTGTCATCTTAGCCAATCTGACAGGTGTGTAGTGGTATCTCAGAGTTGTCTTAATTTGCATTTCTCTGATCAATAATGATTTGGAACACTCTTTCATATGAGTGGTAATAGTTTCAATCTCATCCTCTGAAAATTGTCTGTTCATATCCTTTGACCATTTATCAATTGGAGAATGGCTTGGTTTCTTATAAATTTGAGTCAGTTCTCTATATATTTTGGAAATGAGGCCTTTATCAGAACCTTTAACTGTGAAAATGTTTTCCCAGTTTGTTGCTTCCCTTCTAATCTTGTTTGCATTAGTTTTATTTGTACAAAAGCTTTTTAATTTGATGTAATCGAAATTTTCTATTCTGTGATCAGTAATGGTCTCTAGTTCATCTTTGGTCACAAATTTCTTTCTCCTCCACAAGTCTGAGAGATAAACTATTCTATGTTCCTCTAATTTATTTATAGTCTCGTTCTTTATGCCTAGGTCATAGACCCATTTTGATCTTATCTTGGTATATGGTGTTAAGTGTGGGTCCATGCCTAATTTCTGCCATACTAATTTCCAATTATCCAGCAGTTTTTATCAAATAATGAATTCTTTTCCCAGAAGTTAGGGGCTTTGGGTTTGTCAAACACTAGATTGCTATAATTGACTATTCTGTCTTGTGAGCCTAGCCTTTTCCACTGATCCACTAATCTATTTCTTAGCCAATACCAAATGGTTTTGGTGACTGCTGCTTTATAATATAATTTTAGATCAGGTACAGCTAGGCCACCTTCATTGGATTTTTTTTTTCATTAATTCCCTTGAGATTCTCGACTTTTTATTGTTCCATATGAATTTTGTTGTTATTTTTTCTAGATCAATAAAATATTTTCTTGGAAGTCTGATTGGTATAGCACTAAATAAATAGATTAGTTTAGGGAGTATTGTCATCTTTATTATGTTCGCTCGGCCGATCCAGGAGCACTTAATATTTTTCCAATTATTTAAGTCTGACTTTATTTGTGTGGAGACTTTTTTATAATTTTGCTCATATAATTCCTGACTTTCCTTTGGTAGATAGATTCCCAAATATTTTATGGTATCAACAGTTATTCTGAATGGAATTTCTCTTTGTATCTCTTGCTGTTGGGTTTTGTTGGTGATGTATAAAAATGCTGAGGATTTATGGGGATTTATTTTGTAGCCAGCTACTTTGCTAAAATTATGAATTATTTCCAATAGCTTTTTGGTAGAATCTCTGGGGTTCTCTAGGTATACCATCATATCATCTGCAAAGAGGAAGGGGAAGTTTCAGGCGGAAAAAATGAGAAGTGTTTTTGGAAGGGCAAATAATTTTTCTTGGTACTTTTAAAAGGAATTCATATGCATTTTCTAGTTCCCTAGACTTTCATTCCAGAGAGAGCAAGTATCCTTAGTAAATTCAGGAAGATAGGATGAATGTAAGAGTTTCATTATCTTTCACTATTCCCTTTAGGGTAGATAGCACAGATGTTCTCCCCTCCTCCTTGGCCCCATCTTCCCATCTGCCACATTCAAAGCTTCCCTGTAAGCATGAACCAGGGCTGAAAAAGATCTTATAATAACAATAACTCTTATTGCTATTATTATTATAATAAGAGTTAACACTTAAATAATCTCAATTTATCTCCCAACTGCTAGTATCTTCCTTTTCAAACTCCCTTGGATTTAATGATGTTGCATAATTATATATATTAGTTATATATATGTATATATATATATACACATACACATATATAATAATTATAGATGTTGGTATATGTATGTATATGTATGTATGCTAAGCTAATATATTGCTAAAGGACACTAGCTGGTACAGTAAGCAGAGTACTGGACCTGGAATCAGAGAGATTCATCTTCCTGAGTTCATATCTGCCTTCAAACATTTATTAGCTGTGTGACTCTAGGCAAGTCACTTGCTCTTATTTGCCTCAGTTTCCTCATCATCATTGGAGGAGGAAATGGAAAACTACTCTAGTATCTTTGCTAAGAAAACACCCATTGGGGTCATGAAGAGTTAGGTACAATTGAAATGACTGAATAACAATAAAAATGTTAAATTTTTCACAGTAATAACAAAATTGCCTCACTAAACTTCTTCTTTATCTTTACTCTGATTCTACCTTTGTAACACTGCTCCTCTGGCTTTACTTTCTTTTCTTCAGTCTTGACTCTATAGATTAGTTAATTTACTTTTGAATCTCTTTTTTGGGTATAGAGTAGAATTTATCTTCTGGACCTCTCAAGATCATCTAATGAAACCTAGGGACACATTCTCAGAAAAGGCTTTGAAATAACTGAATTTGGAATGCTAAATTTTAGTTTGAAGCTAATGAAAATAAAGATGTAATTTTTCCCATCCATAAAATTTATCTGCAAACCCCTAAAGTTAAAACAAAAGCCATTAATCTAGAGCTATAGGGATCTCTTTGGTCATCTGATTCACCCTCTTCAGGCACAAAGATGAAAGAATTTGCCTAATATCATGCAGATAGTCACAGATTGAGAATTTATTCCATGCTCTTCTCACTGCTGACATATTCCAGTATGTAGCCATTATTTTAAAATAGTTTATTATCTTTAAATATATTTGTTTTTATTATTAAAATATTTTTAATGAATCATGTTTATTTGTTTTCTAAAAATTTTTAAGTACTGTGCTTGATTTTAGAGAAGATAGGAAAATATTTAGGATATGGACACTGTCTTCTCAGACCTGAGCTGTATGTGTGTGTATACATATGAGAGGTAGACAGAGACAGAGACAGAGACATCAAGAGAAATAAAGAAAAAAATGAGGGGAAGGGACAGGGGGGAGAGAGGAGGGAGGAAAGGAGGGAGGGAGAGGAGTATTGAGATATATATATAATACACAAATATAAAATAACAAAAATGAAGATCATGAGGTAAAAAGTGTCATTTGTGAATTGAAGAAGGAAAAAAAAAACGTTTTTGCTTGGTGGATCAAGGAGTTGCCTTTGAGTCTCTAAGAATAAGTAGGATTTTCTCTGTTTATAACCTGTAATATACCTATTTATTTGTATATGGTCTCTCCCATTAGTAAGTAAGTTTATTGAGGATAAGGACTGGTTTTGCCTTTCTTTATATTCCTAGTGCATTGCACAGGACTTGATTAATGCTAGTTTACTATTGTTGACTGATTTTAGCAAGTGAAGCTGGATAGAGAACATTAGAGATAGAAGGACAAATATAAGCAGTGGCTGAGACCAAGGTAAATACCATTTAAGTAGTAAAGCCACAGAGTAATCATGTGTAAGGGAGATGGGTAAACTAAGGCTAGAAAGTTCTTTTATACAAGAAGTGCTAGATTGTAGAAAGGCTTGAATGTCAGACTAGGTTTATAGGCAATAGAAACTCACTGAAGGGTAATTAATTTGCAGGTAGCAAAAAGAAGATTGGAAATGAGAGAGTTTGGTCTCTGAGAGATATTTCAGAGCTTACACAATAATACTAAGCCCCGATAAGAATAAGGAAGGAGAAGGAATACGAGACACTGCCCAGTTTGAATTGATCTCTTGATAATTGATGTGATGTGAAAGGTGGGAGATATAAAGTCAGGAATAACAGTCTGGTTGATCAGGGAATGGTGATGCCCTTATAGAATAAGAAACTCAGAAGGAGGAGTCCATTTAAGGGGAAAGATGAATTCTGTTTGTAGACATAAGACTATTGCTTTGAAAGCTTGTCTTTACTATCCCCTGTTGTAGGTAAAATATATTTCAGAGCTGAGATGTGTGTGAATGTTGAAGATAGAAAAAGCCTCAGACTAACCTGAAATTGTTGAACAACGAAGGGAAGGAAACAGGCATTTATTAAATACCTACTATATGCCATATACTGTGCTAAGTGCTTTACAATTGTCTCATTTGATCTTCACAACAACCTTGGGAGGAAGCTGAGGTAGACAGGAATTAAGTGACTTGCCCAGTCACAAAGCTAGATAGATGTCTGAGGGAAAACTTGAACTCACTTCTTTCTGACTCTACTGTCACCTAGTTGCCTATAAGAATGGAAATGATGATGATAGTGATGATGATGAAGATAATGAAGATGAGGAAGAGAATAATGGGAAAAATCATAAGGATTTGGGGGGTTATGAAGTTCTTGATCTTCAAGTTATATATAAACATGGGGTAGTGAGTCTGCATTATGTGTGGTCCATCCCATTTATATTCCTTTCTAGGTTGAAGAGCTAATTATATCCTGGTGTAATCAGCTTTAGATGTGAAACTTTAAACTTGATTGGGGGATAAGGTCTTTTGACAGAGACTTCTTGAACAAAATCTGTAGGCAGTAATAAATCTAGCTGGAGCTTATTTCTAGTTGTAAATAAATAAGACTCCAGTAACAAAAGCAATCCTTTTTATCCATCCATAGCTGTCATCTTGGGCTGTGGCCTTCTGGCCCCACAGATCTGATGTTTACTCTTAATTTGCTAACAAAGAGAAAACTTCTGGTTAAAAATAAGATTTGCTCACTGACATAAAACAGCTTGGATCCCAAACCATGATTAGTGCATGATCAAAGCAGAGTTTGGCAGAATATATTGTATTGTAAAAATCAAACGTCCTTTTAGACTTGTGAGGTGAAAAAGCTCAGTAGAGGGAACTTGAATTCAGTTATCTAACCCTATTAATTTTCCCTAATTCTCCCATTTCCCTTTTTTTATTATTTTCCTCAATTTGGAGCACTTTATAATCTGTACTCAGTTCTCAATTTGGAGCACTCTGCTGCTGCAGAGTTAGGTATTCCAACTTGCTTTATGGACAGCAACACTCCCCTTCTGTATTCAATTAAGCACCTACTAAGGGCAGCTAAGTGATACCCTATTGAGCCTGGAGTCAGGATGACTCATGTTCCAGAGTTCAAATGCAACCTCAGATATGTACAAGCTATGTGATCCTGGGCAGTCACTTCACTCTGTGTGCCTCAGTTTCCTCCTCTGCGTGCCTCGGTTTCCTCCTCTGCCAAATGAGCCGGAGAAAGAAAGGGCAAATCACTTCAATATCTTTGCCAAGAAAACTCCAAATGGGGTTTTCTGTTGGACACAAATGAAAAAGGACAAAATAACAATAAAATGACTTCTATAAGCTAAGCTTAATCAAGGAACTTATAGTCAAATGGGGGAAACAGCAAGCAAACAAAACCATAACAAACAAGCTACATAGAGGATAAATAAAAATTAATTGAGAGAGGGAAAGCCCTGAAATTAAGAGGGGTTAGGGAAGACGATCTGTAGAAAGTAGGATTTTGATTTGGACTTAGAGGAAGTTGAGGAAGTCAATAAGTGAAGCCAAGGAGAGAAGAAAAATTCCAAGAATGGAGGGACAGCCAGGGAAAGTGTCTGGAGATGAGAGATAAAGGGTCTTGTTCATGGATCACTCAGGAAGTCAGGGTCAGTATATTAAAGAATATATGTTGAGATGTAAGGTGTAAGAAGACTGGAAAAATAAGAGGAGACTGCGTTATAAAAGGCTTTGAATGCCAAATAGAGCATTTTGTGTTTGATCCTGAAGGGGATAAATTATCCCTGGAGTTTAGTGAATATTCCAAGGAATTGATTCTATAAATTGCTTCCAATTAGAATGGGAAGCAGGAAAAAATGAATTCACTTAAAGGACATGTCATTTCTTTTTTTGTCTTTACAATTCTAATTAAAGAGGGGACTGACTTCTAATATGTCATAGGGTCATAGAATTAGACCTGGAAGGGACTTTCGTAATTATTTCATTTTACAGATCAGGAAATTAAGTCCTGGAGAAAAGAAATGACTCATTGAAAATTACATAATGAAGAAATGGAATGCAAACTTGGTCTTCTGATTATATATCAAGAGTGTTTTCTGTTATAATATAACCTCCTTTTAAATTTCACACTGGTCAAGAAATGGAGGTTAGCTTTTTCTTATTTAGAATATTTCTTCATGATAGTGTCACTCAAATTGACTTATTGCTATTATGGAGAATCAGTTAATCATGTTTAATTTATCCAATGTTCTGAATGTGTTATACTACCCACATATACACACACATAGCACTTATTATGTGCCGGGCACTGTTATTATCTCATTTCATCTTCACAACAATTCTGAGAGGTAGGTACTATTGTTATGCTCTTTTTGTAGATGAGAAAACTAGGGCAAAAGTTGTGATTTGCTTAGGACCACTCAGTTCTTCCACTGTGCCACCTAGCTCACCCAGGTTCACATATACACATATGTGTATCTCTATTCACATGTCCCATATCATGCTTAACACCACTGGCTATACTCATTGTCAATGTGAAAGGATTATTTAGTATAGTGGGATATTTAACACAAAGAATTCTCTTTCTCTCTTTCTATATATCTACATATAATATATTATATTTTGTTATGCATATTTTATTTATAATTTATTTTATACACAAATTGTATTATTTATTATATACACACTAAATATTATACACATAATAATACATTTATCATACACACTATTTATACATATATGTATACATGTATATATACAAATGCACATATTACATATATATATACATATAATTTTTCATGGTAAAGAGATTGATTTTTTTATCTATTTTTGTATCCAGTATATTTGTCACATAGAGGACACTTAATAATTGCTTGTTGACATAGTGACAAACTGATTGCCTCATGTAGATACTAGAGAATACTTGTTCTTGCACTGCCGATATTGATTGGAACTTTAATGAATATATTTTTACCAAGATGAGGTGCTTACCCTGGGTTATTTAGCACAAAAGATGCATTAAGATAGCAGTAGCTCACATCTAAATAGTATTTTAAAGTTTGTAAAATGCTTTACATATCTAGGTGAAAAAGCTCAGTAGAGGGAACTTGAATTCAGTTATCTAACCCTATTAATTTTCCCTAATTCTCCCATTTCCCTTTTTTTTTTATTATTTTCCTCAATTTGGAGCACTTTATAATCTGTACTCAGTTCTCAATTTGGAGCACTCTGCTGCTGCAGAGTTAGGTATTCCAACTTGCTTTATGGACAGCAACACTCCCCTTCTGTATTCAATTAAGCACCTACTAAGGGCAGCTAAGTGATACCCTATTGAGCCTGGAGTCAGGATGACTCATGTTCCAGAGTTCAAATGCAACCTCAGATATGTACAAGCTATGTGATCCTGGGCAGTCACTTCACTTTGTGTGCCTCAGTTTCTTCCTCTGCCAAATGAGCCGGAGAAAGAAAGGGCAAATCACTTCAATATCTTTGCCAAGAAAACTCCAAATGGGGTTTTCTGTTGGACACAAATGAAAAAGGACAAAATAACAATAAAATGACTTCTATAAGCTAAGCTTAATCAAGGAACTTATAGTCAAATGGGGGAAACAGCAAGCAAACAAAACCATAACAAACAAGCTACATAGAGGATAAATAAAAATGAATTGAGAGAGGGAAAGCCCTGAAATTAAGAGGGGTTAGGGAAGACGACCTGTAGAAAGTAGGATTTTGATTTGGACTTAGAGGAAGTTGAGGAAGTCAATAAGTGAAGCCAAGGAGAGAAGAAAAATTCCAAGAATGGAGGGACAGCCAGGGAAAGTGTCTGGAGATGAGAGATAAAGGGTCTTGTTCATGGATCACTCAGGAAGTCAGGGTCAGTATATTAAAGAATATATGTTGAGGTGTAAGGTGTAAGAAGACTGGAAAAATAAGAGGAGACTGCGTTATAAAAGGCTTTGAATGCCAAATAGAGCATTTTGTGTTTGATCCTGAAGGGGATAAATTATCCCTGGAGTTTAGTGAATATTCCAAGGAATTGATTCTATAAATTGCTTCCAATTAGAATGGGAAGCAGGAAAAAATGAATTCACTTAAAGGACATGTCATTTCTTTTTTTGTCTTTACAATTCTAATTAAAGAGGGGACTGACTTCTAATATGTCATAGGGTCATAGAATTAGACCTGGAAGGGACTTTCGTAATTATTTCATTTTACAGATCAGGAAATTAAGTCCTGGAGAAAAGAAATGACTCATTGAAAATTACATAATGAAGAAATGGAATGCAAACTTGGTCTTCTGATTATATATCAAGAGTGTTTTCTGTTATAATATAACCTCCTTTTAAATTTCACACTGGTCAAGAAATGGAGGTTAGCTTTTTCTTATTTAGAATATTTCTTCATGATAGTGTCACTCAAATTGACTTATTGCTATTATGGAGAATCAGTTAATCATGTTTAATTTATCCAATGTTCTGAATGTGTTATACTACCCACATATACACACACATAGCACTTATTATGTGCTGGGCACTGTTATTATCTCATTTCATCTTCACAACAATTCTGAGAGGTAGGTACTATTGTTATGCTCTTTTTGTAGATGAGAAAACTAGGGCAAAAGTTGTGATTTGCTTAGGACCACTCAGTTCTTCCACTGTGCCACCTAGCTCACCCAGGTTCACATATACACATATGTGTATCTCTATTCACATGTCCCATATCATGCTTAACACCACTGGCTATACTCATTGTCAATGTGAAAGGATTATTTAGTATAGTGGGATATTTAACACAAAGAATTCTCTTTCTCTCTTTCTATATATCTACATATAATATATTATATTTTGTTATGCATATTTTATTTATAATTTATTTTATACACAAATTGTATTATTTATTATATACACACTAAATATTATACACATAATAATACATTTATCATACACACTATTTATACATATATGTATACATGTATATATACAAATGCACATATTACATATATATATATATATACATATAATTTTTCATGGTAAAGAGATTGATTTTTTTATCTATTTTTGTATCCAGTATATTTGTCACATAGAGGACACTTAATAATTGCTTGTTGACATAGTGACAAACTGATTGCCTCATGTAGCCACTAGAGAATACTTGTTCTTGCACTGCCGATATTGATTGGAACTTTAATGAATATATTTTTACCAAGATGAGGTGCTTACCCTGGGTTATTTAGCACAAAAGATGCATTAAGATAGCAGTAGCTCACATCTAAATAGTATTTTAAAGTTTGTAAAATGCTTTACATATCTATGTGAATAAGGTTCTGTTGTGGGTGAATTTCATGTTTTATTTATTGCAGATTAGGGAGTTATATTGGGATCCATTAACAGGATATGAACTGGCAGATAAGAAGAAATCCATTTACAAAATGCATTAGGGAAAATGTCAGGTGCTACGCATATTTCCATTGCTGCACCACATCTGGCCCCTTTGTCCCTCCACTCCTGGTGACTTTCTTTTTTACCCCCTAAGCTGACAGCTGGCACCTTATGTTAGGTCACACGCCTTACAGCAATAGAAAGGATTTGAGAAACAAGACCAGTTCTGTTGATTATTTCTTAATGTGATACCTCTATTTCTTAAGTGGTTAAAAATATTATACTTGTGAACTATTCAAATCAATGCCCACTCACGTCAGGAAAAAAAAAATCGATCTGATTGTCAAGAGAAGCATTCTAGGTTTAATTTAGTTTTAGTGTTAGAAGTGCTAAAATTTGATTAAAATAATGACTTCCTTCATGCATGAACAAGCTTTTCCTCATGTTAGCTGCTATCGCCATTTCAACCATAGTGATAATACTGGAAAGTGAATCTGTGACTTCACAGGAGAGTTAAATTTTAAGTTCATACACAGGAGATAACTTTTTATAGCTTATCTTATTCTCAATGGACTTAACTTTCAAAGTCTATCTCATTTTTTCCCCTTTTTGGATTGGTCTTAATGGTAGTTCAGATTGGATGCTCTTGATTAAGCATAACTTCTAAGAAAGATAGGGATGCTTAATATTCTTGAGGTTATGGCCCCCTTTGGCCATCTTATGAAACTCGTGGACTTCTCTCACAATAGTGTCTTTAAATGCATGATATAAAAACAGTTTTACAAAAGAAGCTAACTATACTGAAATAATTATAAAATAATTTTTGAAAGTGATAATTGCTAACTTTGATTAGTTTTTTTAAAGTTTCCAAAGCACTTTACAAATACTACTGTGAGGTGAGTGTTGTTGTTATTATTATTCCTGTTTTAGAGTTAAAGAAACTGAAGTAGACAGAGACTATGACTTATTCATGATAAAGCTAGTAAGTGTCTGAGGCCAAATTTGCAGGTCAGCATTCTATTCACTGATCCACTGAGCTTTTTCTGGACTTCAACCCTTTTTCTAAGAGATCTCATTTAGTTTCAAGGTCTTCTCTTCTCCCTTCTCCCCTCAAGGACACTAAATGCCACAAGGAACCTTAGGAAAACCAGCGTTTTCTCTTTTTCCTTATTTCTTGGCCCTGACTATGAATCTAATGATTGGAATCCAGATATTATAGTTGTTATTTGAAGTCAGGGATGGGGCCACCATTATTGAAAGACAATTCCTTAGTTGAATTGGCATCCCAGATTCCCATTCACATCTCTTATTCTCTTAGTCTAGTCTCTGGCCCTATTTTGCTTTGATGTCAGGTCACAGTGGACAACTCAGCCATTCCAACAGCTCATGGCGAATAGTTTCTGATGTTTAAAAGGAAGGAGAAGTGATTTGTGTGGGAGCCATGCTCTTGTCTCTGTAGAGTTCAGACAGATTGATAACAACAGCAATTCTTTACACATGTCTATGACTGTGTATGTTATAATGACTGTATATGTTATAATGTCTGATACTCACAGTAGCTCTGTAAGATGTTAAGGTAGCTTTAGAAAAGGTCTCCAGACCTAGTTCTGCCATTTAAAGCTGATGAGTTCTTGAATAGATCACTTAACCTTGATGATTCTTTGTTTTCTTGTCTGTTAAAATAATACCCAGCCTTGCAAAACTATTGTGTTCCAAGTTTTTCTCTCTCCCTTCCTCCATCTCTTTCCCTAGACAGCAAGTAATCCAATATATGTTAACCATGTACAATTCTTCTATACATATTTCCACACTTATGCTATACAAGAAAAATCAGATCAAAAAGAAAAAAAAAGTGAGAAAAAAGCAAAAAAACAAAAAAAGAGTGAAAATACTATATTGTCATCCACAGTTAGTCCCCATAATCCTCTTTTCTGGATGCAGATGACTCCCTCACAAGTATTAGAATTTGCCTGATTGACTTCATTGTTGAAGAGCCATGTCCATCAGAGTTGAACATTGTATAATCGTGTTGTTGTAGTGTACAATGTTCTCTTGGTTCTACTCACTTCACTTAGTTTCAGTTCATGTAAGTTTCTCCAGGCTTTTCTGAAATCATCCTGCTGATTATTTCTTAAAGAACAATACTATTCTATAACATTCATATACCATTATTTATTTAGCCACTCTCTAATTGATGGATATCCACTCAGTTTCCAGTTTTTTTCCACTAGAAAAAGGGCTGCTGAGGTCATTACTTCTTATCAATATTCTTTTCTAGTTATAGGAATCAGGGCTGAAAGAGCCTTTCTTCTCACAGGCCAACCTCATTTTAGAGATGAGAAGATTGAAACAAAGGAACTTGCCCTATGGTGAACAGGTGATAAGCAGTGGAATTAGGATTCAAATCTAGGCTTGTGACTTCACATCCTTTAATTGCTTCATTGTATATCTCATGCTGTTTTATCTAGATATTCTCTAATGATAACAACTGATATCGAGCAGAAAGATTGAGAACATGTCTAAAAACTGAATTTATTTTTTCCTCTGTACCAGAGATTCTTAACCTTGAGTTCTTTTTAAATTTTTTTTACTAGTATCTTACTTTTCCAAATACATGCAAAGATAGTTTTCATCATTCAACTTTGCAAATCCTTGTGTTCCATATTTTTTCCCTCTCTCCCTTCTTCCCTTCTCCCCCCCCCCAAAACCAAGCAATCTGATATAGTTAACTCTGAGTTCTTAACCAAATACCTTTGTACCAACTGTCTACCATACCTGGACTACACTCTCTCCTCAGCTCATCTTCATCAAATTTCTTTTTTCCTCCAAGATGCAGCTCAGAAACTACTTTCCACCTGACCTTGTAAACTATAGTGCTCTTTTCCCCATAATTCCTTGCTATTAATTACTGAACATTTATTTGTGTTTATTGTGTTCATATATTTATTCTATACATACCATTAAATATACTTATTGTCTTCCTTATTTATATGTAAACCCCTCCCAAGAGGGTTTGTTCCATTCATTGTACTTGTATCCCCAGTGCCTGGCACATGCTCCAAAAAGGCTTGTTTATTGATTTACTAATTAAAGGTTTACAAAACACTTTGCTTATATCTTTTTTAATTCTCATAATAATTTTGTGAAATATTATAGGTTTTATATTTATATATTTAGGTTTTATAATCAACTTACAGATGATACAAGTGAAATCCATAGAGATACTCCTGATTTCTAGTCTAGTATTCTTTATGTAATTCTGTGCTTGCAACATCATGGTAAGATGTATCTAAATGGGAACTAGTTTATAGGCATTTAAAAAAAAAAAGTATTTCTGTTACACCATGCTATGTATATTATCTGGAAAATAAAGTTAGAAAGAACAATCAGCACATCCACAAAAGAATTTTGGCTCTCTGTGGATGATGGTTTATTTTGGTGTATTTATTCATCTTTGACAATCTCTCCTAGTTTTCTGTCTTGGTTTTGTTGTTAGCATAAAGTTCACTTAATATGTGACTAGTTTCTGTTGATGACTGAGCTCATCTCAGTAGAAACATTTCTCATAAACACATAAAAGATCATTTCTCACTGCCCATATTGGGTAAAGAAAAACCAAGGAAAGCTGAGACCCCTGAAGCCTCACTCAGGACTGTGCCTTCTAGGTTTTGTTTGTTTGGTTCTGAAAATTCATAAAAGCTTAGGGAATTGGACAAAAAGAGGAAAGTTTAAAAAGGAATGGTGAAATGATTCAGAAAGGCAATCCCTGTGAGACAACTTTAGATGCCTCCACTGTTAAGTTGGACTTTGCCCCAGAGTAAATCTTGCAGCCAATTTTCATGTTTCCCAACCATGAAATAAAATCATCTGTATGACACAAACATTGTCCTTACTTTAAAAAAAAATAGATGAGGATTTGGGCCTGGCCTTTTTTCTATACTGGCATAAATAAAGAGCTTTATGTTTTCTGTTTAATTTGAATTTAAAACATAGTATATTCTTCTGTATTCTAATCATTGCTTCTCTTTCTCTCTCGCTCTCTTTTTTTTTTCCCCAAACAGGTTCCTGTTCATTCTCTTAGGTCCTAAAGGGAAAGCAAAGTCTTACCATGAGATTGGCAGAGCCATTGCTACTTTGATGTCTGATGAGGTAGGAATTTTGGGATATAGGGAAGAAGGATATCACTGAGACAGCATGTGCTGCAGAAGAAGCTCTCATTTGGCAGTCAAAAGAACCTATGTTCATCTCCCAATTCTATCATTTCGAACTCATGTTATCTGGGAAGAATCAATCTCTCTGGGCCTTCATTTCCTATAAAGGAAAGAAATGTGCATTTGCATAGCACCTCCTATAACTAAGCACTAGGCTAAGTGAGTTTTACAAATATTACCTTACTTGATCAATAAAATGATCAGAATGGAATAGATGTACTGACATGTCTCTTCTACTTCTGGGATCTATGACTCCATAATCTGTGAGATTCTGAATACTAAATCGTTCAGATTTAAATAACATGCAATTGTTTATAAAAGATTTTCTTAGAACTACCAAATTAGGTAGATAGTCAGATTTATTAGCCCCATTTTATAGATTTTTTATAGATTCAGGAATACTAAATAATTTGATCATAGTTGCATAGCTATGGCATAACTCAGACTCAAAACTTAGCTTTTTGTGTCATAGCATTTAGAAGGAAGGGCTCTGAAAGATGATCTTGTCCAGCCCCCTTCTTTTAATCTAAGAAAACTGAAGACCAGAAAACAAATGTCACACATTTATACAAATTGTTGGTAAAAAAAAATAGTCAGGATTTAAATTCATGTTTCCTTGCCTCACTCAGTTCTATTTTTGCCACATTATACTGTAGATATAAAGACCGTTAGTCCATCTACTTTACCATTTTGTTTAACCCTGAGATGTGAGATTACTTTCTTATAACCTATACATACACACAAACACAAACACATACACACACACACACACAGAGAATTATTCTAATTTACTTTGTATAATTTATAATTTCTTGATCTTTGTTGTTGAGGTTCAGTCATTTCTGTCCAACCTTCCATGGCCTCATTTGGGGTTCTTGGCAAAGTCACTAGAGTGGTTTGCCATTTTCTCCTTCACATTTCTGATTAGCTGTATGACTCTGTCCAAGTCACTTACAGATGAAGAAACTGAGGCAAACATGGTGAAGTGACTTATCCAGGATCACACAGCTAGTAAGCAGCTGAGACCAGGTTTGAATTAAAAAAGATGAGTCTGCCTGACACTTTTACATAATAGGAAAAAGTCACAAATTGAACTCAATATTTGACATCCATTTATCAGACAAGACCATATTTTATTTTTATATCAGTTTTTAAATTTTTTGTTGCAATGACAATTCCTTTACTGCCTAAAATATTTTAATTTCTTAAGAGTTATTTGCCTACCTCAAATCTTTTTGCACATAAATTTTTGAAAAGCATAACTGAAGTAAATTAATATTTTTCTTCTTAATGCTTTTTTTTGGGAAACACACTTTTTCTGAGAAATTACTTACCCTGACTTCTCTATTATTCAGAAATGATTGGCCTAAGAGAAAACACCAAATGCAAATCCTTTTCTTATGTAGTCAAAAGTCATTGTTTTTTTTTTTTTTGGGGGGGGGTTTCTCACCTTCTAAGAGCCTGTTACTTTTCTTATAACATCTGTACAAAAATAGTGTGAATGAACAAGAGAAATCTTAGAATAATATAGCAGTTGCTATTGAACAACATTGAGAGTTTTGGAAATGACACAGATGTGGGAGTTGGAAATGGAAGCTGTTGGTCATCAAGATGTTATTCCATTGATTCCTATGTCAATCATGTTACACCTATTTCAAAGATGATAAAACTGAGACTGGGGATTTTAAGATCACCTAGGGAGTAGACAAGCTGCTCAAAGAGAGACAGTAAGTATTAGTAGAATGAGCCTTTGATGTGCAGTCAGAAGCCCTGAACCTTAGTTTCCCCATCTTTAAAATGGAAGGGTTATTTCTGAGACTATTCTAACTCAATTCTCTATATTTTATAATATTACCCCACAGGATGCTACTGTCATTTCTATGTAGTAACCATTCTATCTATATAGCCATTGTTTCCTAGCTTCTCTCTGCCTGATTGCTTAGTGTCTCAGTGCTTAGTGTCTCATGGTACTGCCCACTTCCTTCTGATTACTTTGAGATTCCACTGGGTGACATCCCATTATGTCCCGTAGGGACCCTCAAAAACCAGCTGATGGCCATCTGTACAGAAACATATTTGCCTTTTGGGTTCTGTTTTTCTCTTAAGGAGGACAGATTGGCATTATTACCATTCATTTTTATCTTTACTAAATTTTTCCATCATATAAAGACAGAAAATAGCTTTCCTGCTGAGGTGAAATATTGACATTCTGAAGAAGTTTGTGGTTTCGTCTCTTTTAATGGTTTCCTGTTTATTTGTTATTTGTTAGTCTGGGGAAGAAAAGGCTGAAAGGGTCACTTAATCCTTTGTTTCAAGAATACAGTTTCTTTAGAGTTTTAGTGCATTTTTAAGCTTCACCATCTTACAAATAGTAAATTCAAATTAAACCTCTACTAAGATTTTGGGGACATCCTGTATAGTCTGTGGATAACCAAAAATTGTTCTACTGAGGACTGAAAAAGTAGACTAATATAGCAGGAAGGACTTGGAGGAGCTGCAAGGAATAACTTCTTGGCTACAAAGTTATTACATAAATAAATGTGTTGCCAGTAGAAGTTATAAAATCTACTCCTTTGGAGGTCTTTATAAATGGAATTGGTAATATTATTGTTGTTGTGTAATTTCAGTCCCATCCAAATCTTCATTGCCACATTTGAGTTTTTCTTGGCAAAGATACTGGAATGATTTACCGTTTCCTTCTCTAGCTCATGGAACAAATGAGGAAACTGAGGCAAACAGTGTGAAGTGACATACCCAGATCACATAGCTTGTTTGATCTGAAGCCATATTTGAACTCAAGTTTTAACTCCAAGCTCTATTCACTGCACCACTACCCATATGCCCTTCTGATCACTAGATTGGTTTTAGAAATGTTTGGTTGTCATCTTGTCCAATATATAATAATAGTTACCCTACAGGGTTTGAAAGTTTACCATTTTTCACACATGGTACAAGTACTTTTACCTCCATTTTACAAAGGAAGAAACTGAAACACATAAGTTATATGATAGGTTTATGGTAAGTACCCAACTAAATACTTAAACCATTGCTTTAAGTTCGGGTCTCTTGATTGTCATCAGCATCCTTTCCACCACACCATACCAACCTTATTTGTTAAAATTCCATTCCTTCCTATGCTCCTAATAAGTATAAAATTTGTCTCACTGTGGTTGCTCATTTCTGTTCTCTTTCTTGTGAACAACAATATTAGGTAATACTTGAGGCTTGGCATTATTTTCAATACAGCCTAAATTCCCTGCTGACTCACTAGTGATTGTCTAGTTCTTTCTATTTCAGGGATAAGATTCTTATGTATATTTCCCTTAAATCCATTTTTTATCTGAATCCTTAAGGTGTACTATACAAATCCCTGAAGGTTAAAGGTGTGGTCTTCCTGCTTGGCCTGAATAATCCAGTTTAAGCTACTACTGTTCAGTCATTTCATTGTATCAGACTGGGACCTCATTTGGGATTTTCTTGGCAAAGATACTGGAGTACCTTGTCATTTCCTTCTCTAGATCATTTTACACATGAGGAAACTGAGGCAAAGAGTCATTCAGTTAGTGTCTGAAGACAATTTTGGACTTGGGAAGATAATCTTTTTTTAAAATAACTTTTTATTTTCAAAATACATGCAAAGATAGTTTTCAACATTCGTGCTTGCGAAACCTTGAGTTCCAATTTTTTTTGCCTCCCTTCCCTCCACCCACCCTCCCCTTGACAGAAAACATATGCAATTCTTCTATACAAATTTTCTATACAAATTTCTATACAAATACAAAATACAAATATTTTCATATTTGAAGATGAATGTTTTTGACTCTAGGTCCAGCACTCCATTCACTGTAGCATTTAGCTGCCCTATCCTCCCTCCAGTGAAATTTCACTCTATTTGTAAATTTAATTTAATTTATTGTCAGTTCTAGAGAGTGATCTGAGTCTGAGATTGAGGGACGCTCATTCTCATATGGCTATTTAGTGTCAGAGGCAGGATTAGAATCCATATCTTCCTGATTCCAAATTTAGGCTTCTCTCACCTCTGCCATGTCAACTGTAGTCTATGTAAATACAATTAAAACCTGACTTCTTACTATTACAGAAACATTTATTCATGAGTTCAGAAAACAACACACTGAAGACCAAGATAAGAAAGATAAGCATTGAGTCTCTAATAAGAGTTTTTGAGTGGAAAAAAAGAGAGAAAATTTGATATTAAAAAGGCTATTCTGGTCAGCATGAAGGATAATTTATAATGGAAAGAAATTATAGGCAAGAAAACATATTAAGAGGCCTTACTAATGAATGCCTAGAGTAGAGTGGTAGCAGCAGAAGTGAAAAGAGGGGGACAAATGTAAGAAATATTGCATATATAGAATGGAAAGGACTTGGCAACTAATTGACCATAGGGATGGAGAAAGGTAAGGTAAAGGTATAATTTTAAAATATTTAAGCCTGGGTAAATGAGAGAATTATGGTAATCCCTTAGAAGAGATCATTTACATAGAAAGGATAATGAGGAATTGTTCAATTAGGAGAGAATATTAAGAATGAAGGAACTTGTAAAAAGGTTGTAAGTTTCAGTGCTGAAATAAATAGAAAATTGAAGCAGCTACATAGCACGTTAGATAGAATACTGGACCTAGAGTTAGGAAGACCTGAATTCAAATCCAACCTCAGATACTTATTGTCTGTGTGACCTTGAGCAATCACATCATTTATTTACTGAGTTAGTTTTCTCTCCATATATATCTTTTATGTGACTTTACTTACATGTCACTATCATTAGAATGTAAACTCCTATTTTCCTTAATTCACTGGAGAAGAAAATGTCAAACCACTCTAGTACATCATTGCCAAGCAAATACAATAAACAGTACTGGCATGTCCATGAAGTCGTGAAAGAGGTGGACACAATTGAAAACAGTAACAAACAAGATATACCAATGGGATCATGGGGAAAGCTGACAAGTCTGCAATGCTACATTGTTCTTCAATTTAGCACTGAAAGGGTCCATGATTTTATTTATGTAATAATTCTCTCTCTTGACACAGAGAATGATTCCTTCCCTCATTTGTAGATGGTCTGACTAAATGCTCTGGCTGAAAAAATTTTGTGGCTAATCAATCAGTCAATCAAGTATTTGTAAAAAAAAATGCTTCCTTTGTGCCAGCTATTTTACTCAATAGTTGCATTCCAAGAACAAAAACAGCCCTTGCTTTCAAAGAATTTACATTCTAATAGTAATGATAACATGGAAGTAAAATCACATAAATGTGGAGAGAAAACTAGGTCGTCAAAGGATCTGGTTTAAATTCTACTTTTGTTACTTGTTAGTTGTGTGACCTTGGTAAGTCACTTAATCTCCAAACACTTTAATTTCCTAATATGGAGGTTACTTTAGATAGTCTGTGAGGTCCCTTCCATGATCCGTGATCTGATCCCTCTACTGCTAGATCCCTCTACTTTTCTGATGTAGCTTTTGAGTCTCAGGGCCTCCATCATGCAAAAGGATGAGACATAAGAAAATAAGATAAATGGATACACTCATTGGATTCTCCATTTCTACCCCTAACCTCAACCCTGACATAATATGAACTGTTTAGTCCTTATCTAAAACAATACCAATCTCCTCTTCCCTATAGGTGTTCCATGATATTGCCTACAAAGCAAAAGATAGGCAAGACCTGATTGCTGGAATTGATGAATTCTTGGATGAAGTCATCGTCCTTCCTCCAGGAGAATGGGATCCAACTATTAGGATAGAGCCTCCAAAAAGTCTACCATCATCAGACAAAAGGTTAACATGTCAGGGAATTGGTAGGAGGTGTACTAAAATGGGACTGGATTGACTATTTTGTTCTGTGTTCACAAATTTTTGAGTTTGGAGTTATTTCAAGAAAATCATTTATACTTCTTGGTGTCTTGTTTTCCTCTTTTGATAAATTGAAGAGGTATGTGTTTTTGCGTTTCATAGGAAAAGTGCCAATTTCTGCTTAATTGGTCTGAATCAAAGTTAGGGTCAGTTCAGAACTGTGAGAGATTTGAGGCAGGGAGACCAAATGGTAACCAATTGCAGTTTTTCACTTGTGAAATGATGAGTGCTTATAGCAGAATGGGTTGAGTATTCCATGGAAACTTTCTGAAAATCACCAGAATGGTTTGCCACATGCTATATAATTATGCTACATGACTATTCTGGCCACTTGAAGCTGGCTAATTCTGGTGAATGACAGTGCCTTCTGAGAACACTGGGAAAAGTCAATCAGCATAAGAGTTGTTTTCCCAAGGAATTTCTAGATAGGCTTACATCTTTAATTTAACTAATGTGTGTTAGCTATATCTCTGAAGCAGTGGGTAAATGACACTAACTTCCCTTGGGCTTTCTTGGTCTTACACAGGAAAAATATGTACTCAGGTGGAGAGAATGTACAGATGAATGGAGACACCCCCCATGATGGAGGTCATGGAGGGGGAGGGCATGGGGATTGTGAAGAACTACAGCGAACAGGAAGGTGAGTGGGGGATGCAGCTGGCATTACCTTGTTAGTCCTTAGGTGGGGCTTCAGTTTGCTGTACTGTACTATCAACTGGTAAAAAATACTGCTACCGATTTATCTTGATCTTAAAAGACTCAACTGTGAAATTATCCTGTAACCATAAAGCACCTAAACATGCAAGATTATCATATTTCATATGTACCTTTCACCCTTTTCCATTTCCTTATAAAGCTGCTCTCAAATCTCATGTTTTTTGTATCCATAACATCTCTTGTGAATATCCTTACTCCTCCATTCACATAATTACTGAACCAGTTCATTGTCTCTCTCACCTCATCTTCTTAATGACCGTCCCTGAAATCTCTCCCCATTTCAATCCATTTTCTATATCCTTGCCAAAGTTAATTTCCTAAAGGACAAGACTGACTTACGTGATGTCATAAACTCCAATAGTTCCTGATTACTTCTAGGATCAAATATAAAGACCTATAGTTGGCACTAAACACTTTTTTAGCCTGATGAATATCTTTCTAATTTTCTTATGCAAATCTCCCCTCCATGCACTCTCCAGTCCAATCATATTGTTCCATTCATCCTTTCTCATACATGATTTTTCTTCCCTCATCACCTATCCCCATATCTTTGCACTGGCTGTCCTTCATGCTTAGAATATTCTACATCTTCATCTCCGCCTCTTATTTCATGTGGATTCCTTCAAGACTTAATTCATCTCACTGTCTTCAGGAAGCCTTTCTTTTCCCCCCTAGATGCTAATGTTTTTCTCTCAAAGATTACCTCCATTTCCACTGTATACATCTCATATGCACCTAGTTATTTACTCAGTATCTCCTGCAATAAAATGTGAGTTCTTTGAGGAAGACCTACTTTGTATCCTGCATGTCTAGCACAGTGCCAAGCACATAGTAGTCACTTAATGTTTGTTGCTTGATTAGTGACTGACTTGGCTTATAGAAAAGAGTTGCTTTAAAATTAGTTGTCATTTATCTAACCTGAAATTGGAGTTTTAGGTTTACCTGGTTTGCATTATTTTCTCCTTTCTTCCACAACTCTCTCCAGAAACTGAATGAATTCAGATGGGGTAAAAGCTGAACTAAGACAATCAGTTTACAAAGTAAGGATTTCTTGGGATGTGAGGGGCTCTGTGGGAAAGCCAATTCGGTTTGAAGGCCCAATGGAACCTTGGTTTTGGGGCTGGTCTTTGGAGAGCTCTTTGGAGCTTATGTTCTAATGAAGGAGACAACATATAAAAGGGAATTAGAAAATGAGGTGGGATGAAAAAGGTTTTCTCTCTGGCAAGAAAGAAGAAAAAGAGACACATATAAAATCAATATGGCCACAGCCCTCCCTGAAACATTGATCTGGGTTAAAGAGTCCTCAATCAGAGAAGAGAGCAGTACCCCTTCATGAGTTTTCTCTAGGGCAGAAAGGCCCAAGGAAGTAGGTAAGAAATCTGAAATATGAATTGAGCTGGTAGTAGCAGATTGTTCCTTTCTCTTTCTCCATATTTCTGATCTAGAATTCATTCTTTATTCCAAACAAAATTTGATTTAATCTAAGTTTCATTCATTCATGCCAACAGATCTTTTCTATGCTGAGTAAAAATGATTTCAAATATAATGATCAGAAAAAGAGTAGAGTAACATGTCAAATTTACTATTGCTCTACTGATCTATCAACTATAAAAACTCTATGCTATCTCTGAGGTCCTTTACAATTTAAATATTTTGATATTGTTTGAATCTTAGGTGGTCAAGAAAAAAAAAACTATTTTACTAATTTTAAGAGTCCATCAGGATTCTTGACTGATGATTCATAAGCTTGATATTTTAAAAAGTTTTGGGGCATTTTTTGGATAACTATATTTCAACAAAATGCATTTTTTTGTAACAATGTGGACTTTTAAAGTTTAAAAACATTCTGAGAAGAGATCCATGGACTTCAATTGCCAAAGGGATCCATCAGACAAAAAAGATGAACTTCTGTTGTACAAAGGCTGGCTGGTTTTATCTTAGTCTTTTACTTCATTTATCACTCTTTCTCTTTCTTTTATTGTAATTTATTTCATATTATCACATATTTCCTTTCTCCCCAGGTTCTGTGGTGGACTAATTAAGGACATAAAGAGGAAAATACCATTTTTTGCCAGTGACTTTTATGATGCTTTAAATATCCAAGCTCTTTCTGCCATTCTCTTCATTTATCTGGCAACGGTCACCAATGCGATCACTTTTGGTGGACTGCTGGGGGATGCCACAGAAAACATGCAGGTGTGTAGTAATTTCTGGAGTCTACAAATAGCCAGCCCAGATTGCCTTCCTTACCCTGCCAGCTCAGTCAGGAGCAGATGGCCTCTCAGTCACTCAGCATGATTTCAGCTTTCTTTTGCTGGATCCTGTTTTTTACTTTGCTTCTGGCCTGCTGCTGCATTTCCAGCCTTCTAGTGGTACCAAAAATAGTTCCATGAATCTGCCTTGAATCATAAGTCAGGGTTGGGGAGGTGGGGGGGGTAGTAAAAGGAAATGAGGAAACAACCTCTTCTTAGCGTTGGAGCATTCAGCAGTCCTGGTTTTGTACAATAGGGTTATGCTGTCCCTTTTTGCTGTGGCACTCAAGTTATTTTTATGAAGAGTATATCATTCTGTGCTTATGCTATTCTTGTATTACATTATTTTAATTTTACAAATGAGGAAACTGAGTCATAGATAAATTAAGTAACTGGCCCAAGGTCATATAAAAGCTACGGGTAAAGATGGGACTAGAAACTGGACTTTCTGGTGTATCAAAAAGTCTTTTTTGATACTATTTACTAACCTGTACTGAAGGTAGACAACCACATTCTTAACATCCTTAAAAAAAAATATAAGAACAAAAGGAAAAATAGAATTGTGATCATATGTACTTATTAAATATATTTGGATATCAATAACTAATTTAAAAATGTTATTTGAAAAATATAAATTAAAATCTCTACAACTTAATATCACAAAACCATGAGAACTATAGATTCAGATATGATAAGAATAGTTTATTGTAATGTGTACCTGGTAGTTAAATCTATGGCAAATGAAAATTTTGTGTAGCTACTATTATTTATACTTTAAGGTTGGTATGTGCTTTAACAAATAATACTGTAGATATTATTTGAAATACATATATATATATGATATATATTGTGTACTATATATGTGTGTGTGTATAGTATCCTTGTTAAGATTTATTTCTCTCTATATGATGTACTTGCAAAGCATCTAAAAGAGTTCTAAAAGCCTTAGTGCCCTTTTTAGCTTCAATAATAGCTTAGCTTATTAGCATTAAGACTTTTAAGATACCCTTTACAGCACACTAGTAAAGATATCTTTACAAAAAGCATCTTACTATTTTTTTTTTGTAATAGGCACAGTATGTCCTAGAAAGTGGAGTATAAGTAGAATATTTATTACTAGCTATTATTTACAATCTGAGTCATATTTTGGATGAAATTAGCAACATTTTATTTAAGGAAAATCTGTAGCAGATTATAAAACTTAGTAAAAACGAAAACTAGATGGGCTCTTTGAGCTCATCTCCTCTAATTCCTTCATTGGTTGATTGGTTGTTGTCCTTTGCACTTGAAGGGCACTAATATGTCATCTCAATGACATCAGGGTCAAGGCATAGTATGTCTGACTGATCAAATCAATGAGAGCTCAGAAGAGTCTAGCACAGGTTGGACACAGTAATCCTTATGAACACTTGGAGTGGTAACCCCCTCATATTACCAATAAGAAAACTTGAACCATGGGAGATGTTGGGCACATACACAGCTAGTTAGCATCAGATCCAGGGCTAACACTCAGATCTCCTCTCCATTAGTCCAGTGATTTGGCCATCATACCATATGCACTGTAAAAAATGACCTAATATATATTTCAGAAATTTCACAGGATGAATTTTTATAAAATGGAAACGTAAATTATAATTACTAGAAAATTCAGAAAATATCCTAGTAAGAAAGCCATTATTATCTCTTTTAAGGAGGAAAAACAAAACAGATAGGTTAATTCATTTCTCTAAGATCATTGTGACTAATGTGGGCAGCTATGAACAGAATATGAAAGTACTATGTAATAATAATAATAAAGTTTGTAAAGCACTTTAAAAATACTAACTCACATTATCCTCCCAACAACCCTGAGGGATAGGTGCTATTATTATCCCCATTTTCAGATGAAGAAACTGAGTCAATCAGAGATTAAGTGATTTGCCTGGACTCACACAACTAGTTAGATGTGCTATACATACACACTGATGCAAGTAGGTGGGGCCATAGTGGATAGAGCAGCATATGTGGCGTCAGAGAAATGTTCCTCAGTTCAAATCTGGCTTTAGAATCTTATTGGCTGTGTGACCCCAGGCAAGCCACTTAACCCCGTTTGCCTCAGGTTCCTCATCTATAAAGTGAGCTGGGAAAGAAATGACAAATTGGTATCTCTGACAAGAAAAACCCAAATGGAGTCATAAAGAATTGGACACAGATGAAAAATAACTGAACAAATGTGCCTGTCTATAGATACATGCATGCATACATCATTTATAATCTCTATGTTAATCAATTAAGTTAAATAGATCTTCTTGTTCGTTAGCTTTATAAATAATATATTTTATTGAGGTAATTTTTTCTTGTGTCATAATAATTTCTGAAGAGAAAAAACCCAATAAGAAACACTTTCCCCTCCAGGATATACCCACTTTATGACAAAATAATACAATAACCAAAGAAAATCTAATATAATGACCATGTTTGAAAATGAACATCACATTCTCTCCTAGTATTCCCTTATTTTTCTGCTTTGAAGAAGGAGATACTTTATCATCTTTTGTTCAGATTGGTTTTTGGTTATTCAGAATTCAGCTCTCTTTTGGTGATTATATATGTGCATGTGTATGTGCAAGTCCTGTGTATGTGTGTGTATGTATGCACATACACACATATGTGGTATGTTTATATGTCTACATATCTACATATATGTCTACAATGTCAATATATAAAATATATGTTGTATATATTCATAGATACATATATAGTTGCAGCCTTTTCATATATATTTTTGATTCTACTTATTAACTTTGTTTCATTTCATAAAAATTGCCCTGTTTTTCTGAATTCTTCTTGTTCACTTTTTTTTTTACTACACATTAATATTTTATTAATTCATATAAGTTTTTATCCACCTTCTTATCAGTGGACATCTGCTTTTTTGAAAGGCTTTTTTTTTTTTTTTTTTTTTTGCTACCACAAAGAGTACCACCATGCCAATATAGATTTCTGGCTTTTATTTCTATTTCTGACTTTCTTGGACTATATACCTACTAGTGGGATCACTGGGCAGAAAAGCATATGTTTTAATTATTTTTCTCATATAATTTCAAATTGATGCACAGAAGAGTTAGACTATTTCACAGTTTTACCAAGTAGAGTATTAATTACTACAGTAGGACACAAGGTCATTCCAACGCCAAGAAAGCAAAGCTCCCAAGCAGCCCATGATTCAACCATGGCAGGAGAAAGATCCAGGAAAGCACTTGGGATTTCCCAGGAGGCCTTCTACCAACCCAAACAAAATCTGGTTAAGTTCTTTCAAGATTACACTAAAGGATGGAGCCTTTTTCAGATTTGAGATTGGTAAATAAGGACCCAGAGAATGAGTCTTGAGACACCAAAAAATCTTAGCCCAACCCAGGAATTCCTACAAAAGATGTAGCCATCCTAACAGATGAGGCCCACAAAAATCCAAGAATATGGGCAAGAACAAGGAACTAAACCCCAGTCCATGAGCAAATAGAAGATGGAGAAATACTGTGCTCCAAGGGAAGTATAAAAGATCAACCAGAAAAAATATAAGTAGAACCACAGAGTAAAGAAAATCCTGGCTACTCTAGGATTATAGGAATACTTAGAGGAAGTGAAACAGGAAATTCAAAATTTAATGTTCAGTGAAATGAGAGCTAGGTGGAAAAAAAGAATGACAAAGCAAATTAACAGCTTAGAACAGATGGTGGCAAATTTTACTACAGGAACTGAACTCCCTAGAAGTAAGTATGGGTCAGACATATATTAGTGAGCCACAAGACAATAATAAAATAGTAACAATTTCAAAAGAGAAAAACAAAGAAAAAACATGGTATTTTTTATTTAAAAACTTATGTAGAAAATGGGTAAAGGAGAAACAATCTAAGAATCAGGACTAATTGAAAAATTATAAACAACAAAAGTAACAAATGCCTAAGATAACGTTTCAAGAAATCCTAAGTGAAAACTGCAGAGAAGAAACCAGAGGGGAAAGAAACCAGAGACAAAGACTCTGTCAGTCACATCTGTAAAGAAGTAGCCAAATGAAAATTTCCAGGAACATTAGAGCTAAAATCTATATGCTTTCTCTATCATCACTAAGCTTATTAATGGCAGAATGGGTAATTGAGGACAATTTGTTCCAATGGTTATGAAAGCATCTAAAGCAGGCATTGTAGAGCCCTAAGAGCTTGGTTAGACATGGAAGACACTGAGGTCATCCACTACATCCCAGACCACCACCAATTGTTTAGATTTTTGGCCAAATATGGGACTTCAATGATCCAGAAAGAGAGAATAAGCTGACCATTTTGTGCATCTCTGTCTCTCTCAAGTCAAGTCATTGACAAATTAAGACATCATCTCATGTGCCATTGATCCTCTTAGAAAACAAGCACAAATGAAAACAGTGTAACATGGAAATGATAGCAATAAGCAGAAAAAAGAAACAAAGGGGAGAAAAAGCATATGTGGGGGGAACCCCCCCCCCAAACAAACTAATCCTATGCAGCTAGTGATTCAGTTCAAATGGTAATTCAGATGCTTCCTAGCTGGATGAACTTGTTCAAGTCACATAATTCTGATTGCCTGACAAGAGTCTACTGGTCCACTGGAGAAGGCAATGGCAAACTACTTCAGTACCTTTGCCAAGAAAATTATGTAGACAGTTGGTCCACAGGGTCACAAAGAGTCAGCCACAACTGAATGACAAAACAACAACAAAATCTTTTTTCCCCCAGATTACATGATAGTTTATTTTTAGAATCCAAAGAAAATGATTCAAATATACTTGAAACAATAACTTCAGCAAGGTACAGAATATAAAAGAAATCTACATAAATCATCATTTTTGCAGCAGGAAGAAATTAAAGAAACTCAAAATAACAATAAAATGTTTTGGGATCTATCTACCAAGATACCCAAAGGAATTCTATATAATGTTCTTTACAAAAACAAAGCCAGATCTAAAAATTGGAGAAATATGAATCACTCATGAGTAGGTTAAGCCAATATAATAAAAATAATAAATAACAATAATTTTATAAATAAGTAATAATTTAATAAATAAAAATAACAATGTTACCTAAGTTAATTTATTTATTCAAGGCCATACCAGACTACTAAAGATTACTTAATAGACCTAGGAAAAAATAATGAAATTCACCTAGCTGGACAAAAAGTTAAGAGTAGCAGGAAAGTAATGGGAAAAAAAATGTAAACAAAGGTTAGCTGCTGGTGATAGCAATATCAGATTTCAAATGATCCTACAAAGCAGTAAACTGTCTTTAAACTATCTTCTGTTGTTATTCAGTATCCATTTGTGTCTGACTCTTTGTGACCCCATTTGGGATTTTCTTGCTAAGGGTATTAGAATGGTTTGCCATTTTCTCCTCCAGCTTATTTTACAGATAAGGAAATTGAGGTAAATAGGATTAAGTGACTTTCCCAGGGTCAAATATAAATGTGAATTCAGGTCTTCTTGACTTTAACCCTAGGCTTTATCCTTTGTACCACCTAGTTGTCCCACTTAAACCATCTGGCAGAAGTTAAAAAATAGGGAGGTCAATCAACGGAACAGGTTGAGTATATAGTATACAAAACCAAATGAAAGTCTATTGTTTGATAGACCAAGCTATGAGATAGACTCATTCATTGACTAGAAAAGAATGTGATAAACATTAGATATAGACAAACAAGTCAGACCATAACTCTAAGTTGAATCTCAAATGGATACATGACTTGCATTTGAAATATTACATCATAAACAAATTAGAGGAAAAAAGAAAAAATGTCTTTTGCAGCTCCTACTGGAAGAAGAGTTCACGACTATGTAAATGACAGAAAGTATTCCAGAGGATAAAATAGAAAAAGAAAAGATTTAAAAATGGTAAAAATGAAAAAAGGATAAAAAACAATTAAAATTTGAAAAAAAAAAGTTGTTGCAGCTAAAATTAGAAGAGAGATAGCTAAGTGGAAAAGTTCTTTGTAGTAAGTTTCCCTGATAAAGATTTGATGACTAAGGTATATAATTAGTTATTTCAAATTTATAAAAATAAAAGTTGATCTCTGATAGAAGATATGAACAGATAACTTTCAAAGGAAGAAATCCAAGTTGTTAAAAACCATGGAAGTACTTCAAATCACTAATAATTACAAAAATGAAAAAATGAAGCAAGTCTAAGTGAGGTTCTTTCACAGGTCCATCTGGTAGAAGAGATTCTTGTTCATGTTAGAACAAATAACATCTGATATCGCTTTTAATTCAGAAATTTTGTGATTTGGTTTTGTTGCTTCCTCTCTTCTCTATTTTTGCAGTTACTAGCTAAAACTTTGTAGGCTATTATATTTATCAATTCACCTTATTAAATCCCATCCATATTTTTAGCACTAAAAGGAACAAAAATGTCAATTGATATAAAAATTTTATTATAATTTTACTTGGAAATAAACATTTTCATCCTATTTTTTTTTGCCTTGTGGGTAAAAATTAATGAATTGTGTCATTTTATAGCTATAACTTGATTTTTCAAGACAGTTAAGTGACTTTGCTGGGGTTCAGATTTGAACTCAGATCTCCCTGACTCCAGATATAGTGTTTTGGCTACTTTGCCCACTTAAGATTGCCAGAAGACATCAGCAGGATGTACTTCAGTTAATGTTTAATGCATTGTATGTTTTAAAAGTATATAAAAATTATTCAAAATTGTATTTCTAGGTATAATATTTTTCTATTTTATTCATTTTATTTTATATTTAAATTCAGAATAAAAATAAATTAAAAAATTAACTTTTATTAATCAAGAATAAAGGTAGGGATCAAAAAATGTCATGTAGAATATAATAATTGTCCTGACCCATGAAAAAAAATGAGGATTTGAAAGGCAAGAGGGAGGAAGAAGTACTTTCTTGTTATAGGAAACAGTCTTGAATCCCCATAGATGGGAAATAGATTGTTGTATATGGGAAACAAGGAGTAGACTAGTTTGGTTACACAATGAATATAGGTTTGAATAGGAGAACATAGGACTATGCTTTAGTCATCATAGCTAATATTTATATATTACTTAAAAAAACTTGCACACTGATTTAGTACTAAAAGGTACAATTATAGGACTGAACCAAGTGTTAACCAATACTGCCAGAAGGAGTCTGGAAAGTGTTGCTAAAGATTATGAAGTCTTGGGCAAGAAGCTAACAACCTTTAGGGCACAAGTAGTATTCTCATTACCGCTGTTGATCAAAAGTATGGAAGGTTTTCAAAGAAAAAGGCAGATTTGGGAAATGAGCTACATGTTATGGAGATGTTATCTAAAAATGGACTTTCCTTTCTGTACCATAGTTTAAAATCTAGGAATAATGACATGTTCCAGAGTAGACAGGGAATGCACTTAGCAGAAGCCAGTAGATTAAGTATCTTGTTAATGGGGCTGTAAAATCTTGCTATCTATCTGCCTTTTACCTTGGTATCTATGAAGCTAAATTCTATAGTTATTTAGTCATTAAGCATTTATTAAGTGCCTACAGTATGCCAGGCATAGTGCTAAATAGTAGGGATCCAAAGAAAGAGAAAAAAGGCATTCTCTACTGTCAAGGAGCTCATTGTCCAATTTGGACAACTATACAAATTAGATATGTACTGAATATACTGAAGCTAAACAAGAAGAGAATCAGGAAAGTCTTCTTCCAAGTAGGAGTTAGGAATTCAACTGGAACTTAAAGGAAGCCAGGGACAACCATAATGGAGAAAAGAGAAAATTCAGGAAATTCATAGGAGACAAAATCTAGGAAAGAAACCAGCAACAAAATCTATGACCTCAAATTTATGCCCAAAGATGCAAAATACGGGTCAATGAATTAGGTAAATGCAACACCCAAAGGCAAATTTGAAACCATAGATGTCTGTGAGACTTCATGGGAGGTGACCCCATAACTAAAATTATGGCTCTAGAATATTTATACAATATTAAAAAGACATGGGAGATATAAAATAGAAGGGGTAATTGAAAAGAACCAAACCAATTTAATTCTCTCAAACTATTGGTGCTATCGACATTACTTTAATTTTATAAATGAGGAAATTGAAAATCAGAGAGATTGAGCAGCTATTCTATCTTCACAGAAACAATGAGTGTCTGAGTTGAGATTCCTACTGAAGTATTCTAGATTTCAAAGCTAGCATGCTATATACTACACTGGGAATAGTTTAGTTTATATTCCCAGATTCCTGGATTTTTGGAGAGCAAATGTCAGAGGGCTTAAATAAATGATAGGATTTTTTGGGATTCTCTTATTTCAAAAATGAAAGTTCTATAGGATACATCAGTTTGAGAAGGATACAAATCTGTCTTTCTGTCTGTCTGTCTCTGTTCACTTGGCTTGTAAGTGTTAAGTGTCTGAGGTTAGATTTGAACTCAGGTCATTTGCATTTGAACCCAAGACCCAGGTCCAGTGCTTTCTTCACTGAGCCATTTAGCTGTCCTCACAAATTCTCAAGAATAAATTTTGAAGAAACAAAGAAAAATCATTTAAATGAAAATATTGGGGGAGGGAATTGTCTAAGGGGAACTTATATCTAAGAAGATCTATAATCTAAGAATTATATCTAAGAAGAAATGCCACAGAAGATGGAAACATATGAAGAATGCTTGTCTCTGATGCTTTCTGGTTTTCTTAAGAAGGCACAGTAGACAGAGCGCTAGACTTGTTAATTCCTGGCAAAATACTAAAGACGTATTTGAAATTTGAAATTTAAAAATTTAGAAAATTAACCATCATTAAAAATGGCTCCTGATCAATTCCTTTTATTTAACTTTTTGGACAATGTTGCAAGATGGATATACAAATTTACTGATTTACTTAGATATAAGTCCTCTGTTTCCACCGACTAAAAAGTCTTTTATTTACTCTCCTAACAAATTTCCTGATGCCTTTCAAGGCCACCTGCCATAATGGAAATAAAAGTAGGACCTAAAAGTTTTTTAAATCAACTAGTAAAAATATTCCTACCAGAGCTAAATTGTTAATCACTACTTCATTTCTCATTAAGCTAACTTGCAGAAGTATAAAGATGTGATTTCTAATTCACAAATGAGGAACTTAAGAGGAACAGGACAAGTAATCAAATAGAATAACTAGTATAGGCCTGGGAGGGAGATAATGCTTTAACACCTAGCTGTTTTGAGGCTGATAGAACTAGTAACTTTGACTTTGTTGTTGTTGTTGTTGTTGTTTTGCCTTTCTTTGTATCCCCAGAGCTTAGTATAGTGCCTGGCATAGAGTAGCTGCTTAATAAATGCCAGATCACTGACTTGAACTATTGGTTGGATCATGTGACTTCCAATCAATAAACATTAATTAAATGTTTATTACACTATTATATTATATATATGCAATTTAATATATATACACACAAACACACACACACACACAGGGACTGAGGTCAGAAAGACAAAAAATGAGACAGTCCCTGTCTTTCACTTGAGAGATATAGTACATTCACAGGTAAGTACTAACACAGGATATTTTACAAAAGAAACAGTAACTTGGAGGATGATGATATAGTATTAAAAACTGGGGGAATCAAGAAAGATTTCTTTTTCTCTCTTTTTCTTTCTTCTTCCTCCTCTTTCCCTACTTGTCTCTCAAGTACATGCTTCTTACTTAATGTTGAAAATTTAATTTTTATTCTGATTTTAGCAAAGAACATATAAAAACAAGTATTTCTGTATATAAAGTAGAACAGAAAAGGAGATTGTATGTGAAAGTCTTTATGTACTCACCAAGAAGTCATTTCTGGCAGTTAAGGAAGAAAGACATTTGTGGAAGTGAGTTGGTTCAGTGAAAGTATGATAGCTTTACGAGATAGTATGATGTTTATAGATGTTTATAGAAAACAGGGAAAGAAGCAGTGGATAAGATATTTGAAGATGCAAGAATCTGAAACAAATACAAGGCCAGCGTGCAAGAAGAACGTATAGTTGAGGGTGAGGGGTTCATAGGATTGAACATAAATCTGGAGTTGCAAAGGTCCTTTGAGATTATAGTTCAATCCTCTTATTTTCAAGTGAGGAAATTGAGGCTCCTGAAAATTAAGGGAGTTATCCAAAGTTATACAGCACAGAGAAGATTCAAACCCATGTCCTCTGACTCCATATCAAGTGATCTTTCCACTGTTTATTCCACTATGTTGCTCAAGGTTTTTTCCAGTTGCCCAGAGGTACTGGAATAGAGAAGGAAGTTGGTAAGAATAACTTCTTCAATGTTTTAAAATCAGGTCAAGGCTCATGAGGGTCACATTCGGGAGATGATTCCATAACATGCAAATGAGTTAGATTTCAGTGAGGGAGGACTAGGCAAAGTCACCCGCCTCACTTTCTCCTCACAAGCCATTTGGGTGCAGTAGCCTTCTACAAACTTTGTCATGTTGTAACCAGCAGAATGTTGTCTCAGAACCCTAGAGCACTGGAAATTTAGAATCTGAGTACAATTACTATCAAGAGATTCTTGTTCTTCACAGCATGAATTAAGTTAGTCTGTTCTTCCAAGAACGACTGATTCCATTTACCTGAAATCAACTAGATTTCATGTGCTGACTTACAGCTGCAAGCAATCTCTAGTACTAGGTTTCTTATCCTGGGGTCTGTGAATTTAAATTATATACATACATACATACATACATATATATTTCAGTATTTATAAGCCTATTTATTTTATTTCATTCATTTAAAATATTATACTTAGAAGGGGTCCCTAAGCTTCAACAAACTGCAAAATGATTCTATAATATATACAAAAGGTTAAGAACCCTTTGGCAAGATATGATTTTGAAAATTACCTTATTTTTAGGTAAGTAGATTGTAGAGTCCAAGGATTGCACCAATAGAGCAGAATCAGAAGTAATAGGTATGTAATGTAAAGGGGCAAATTAAAGCTTTATCAATTAGATTTTAACAATCCTAAACTTTAGAGCTGCCCCAGAGTATTATGGGAAGTGAAGCAGTGATTGGTCTTTTCCACCATCATTGGTCAACTCTACAAGCATTTCTTAAATATTTCCTGTGTGCCAGTACTGACTGTGCAATGTGCTGGAGTGGTGGTCTTTAAGTAAAGCTGGGTGGTGTTTTATTTATTGGGTGTTGTTCTGGGGATGCTTATTCAGGCACAGATTGCAGTAGATGGTCTCTGAAACGCTTTCTGACTTTTAGATAATGTGATTACACAATCATATGACTCTGCTGTAATTGAAAAGACATGAATTTTCCCCTTCCTTATCATTAGGCCATTCTTCAAATTCTCCCTTTTCTTATTCCACAATCCCAAGAAATGTTTTCTTTTTTACACACTAGATTGCAGGGCTTTTTCAGCTGTACAAGAGGTCCAGTGACATAGGATACTAAGCTAGCCTTGAAACCAGCTGCATTCAAATCTTGCCTCAGTCACTGATTGTGAAACTTTGAGCAAGGTCTTTAACCTCTTGATGCCTTAGACAATTCTGTAAAACTCTAAATTGCCAAGTAGGTAACAATATCACTTCTATAAGGGAGTTCCCTTATCTGGGAGTTCTGTTTATCAATAATTCCCCATCCTGTTCCATATTATGTTTTATCCCAGCTGGCAGATTTTGAGCCAAAGATAGAGGCAGATACCTAAGATCTAATCAATTTCTTTGTTATGATACATAAGTTATATTAAAAGCCCCTATTACCTTTAAACCTTATTCCAAAGGCTTTGTTTTTGTTCTTCACAAAAAGATGCCTTTTAGAGAATATGAAAAAGAACAATGTTTTCAAACACATTTAAATTTATGTTATTTGTGAATGCCAGTTGGGACATTAAGTAAGCGAAGAGAACAATTTTTCTTTTTTCTATAGGATTAATTATCCTTTAGATCAATTTAATAAATATCGATTCAAATCGGCATAAATTTTTATTAAAAATGCAGAAGCTTTTTTGATTTTTGAGTGAGATGGTGTTTATAAGTCCTAACAATACATTTTAAAGGAACTGTTCAATTCATGGTAAAATATATTTGGAGGTTCTATTTTTATGTAATTGTCTCTGCCTGGGCATTATTCCATCATCTCTCTTTCACTGGTGATATTTCTTTTTTTAACTGCTCACATAATTTGTCCCTAAAAGACATTTTTACAGAATTTATCTGAAGTATTGTATCTATGAACAAGGATTACAACCATTCCTTAGATTTTCCTCTAACTGCATTACAAATTTAAATGAAAGAGATTTGTTTCTGAGCACCAACTAGAATTTCTCCCCAAGGTGGGATTATGTAGCATCATCTTAATTTAGACACCAGCATTTAGTTATCATTTTTTTTTTCAAGTCACTGATTTTCTATGGAAACTATTAGACCTGGTTTAGACAGGTAGAAACAGGCAAGTTATTTTAGGATCAAAATACAGGGTTCTTAGTTACTTAGCCCTAGGTTCCTTTATTTCTCATCTTGAAGTCTACTTTCTGCATGAAGCTTTTCTTGGTCCCCTTTCAGATGATCTTCCATTTATATTGCATGTATCTAATTAAGTGGGGGGGGCATCCAGGTGGCTTAGGAGATAGCACTCCTTCAGATACTTGCTAGATGTGTGATCCTGCATAAGTAAAAAACTCTATTTACCTCAGTTTCCTCATCTGTCAAATGAGCTAAAGAAGGAAATGAAAAACCATTTCTGTATCTTTGCAAGGAAAATCCCAAAGAAGAGTCAGACATTATGTTGAAATGACTGAACAGCAACATCTAATTAAGTTCTTGTTTTACCAATAGACTGTAATTCATTTAGAAGGTATGTTTTTTTTTTTTTCTTGCTTTTCTTTGTGCCCCCAGTGTTTAACATTGTACATAGCAGGCGCTTAATAAATGTTTGTTGACATTCATTCTTTCCCATGACTAACAGTTTGCTTTATTCCACTTGGCAGAAGTTAAGCTTTTTTAGGCATACAGTTCTGTTGGGGAAAACTTCTCCAATGTTCCTCATTTAAAAATCACATATTTGAAAAATTCTTCTTTAAGTCTGTTGAACTAATCCACAACTGTCACCTTTAATTATCTTGATAATTCACAATATGATAGATGATCCTAAAATCATTTGTCTTGGCCTTAGAAGGTGTTTTATTACTTGCATGTGAACATCGGTCCATCTGCTTTTCTGGACTAGATAGGAAACCGCAGTCTCCAGGCCAACTTCATCTCCCAAGTCACCTCCTTCATGACCAGCATGTGGGATGGATATCACCTTTCATCCAGGTTTGATGGACAAGCCGCTTCTTTCTTTAAACTTGGCTCACACATCCTCAGGGAGAGATTTAGTTTCTTTAGCTTTAAAGGCATCCTTCCTCTTCCAGTTTCAGCCATAGATATTTAGAACATTGAACTTGGAGGCAAGTTGGAGTTGTCTCAAACACTAACTTGCTGACTGATTTTGCTTTAGTTTCTTCATCTGTAAAATGAGGGATTTGGGCTCCATTGTCATCAAGATCCTTTCTACCTCTAAATCTATGATCATCAATTTTCTGCTCTCTTTGTACCTAAACTTTTTAGCACAGTGCCTGACACATGTTGTAACTGTTATTCAAACATTTTTCCAATTGTGTCTGACTCTTTGTGATCCTAGTTGGGTTTTTTGGGGCAAAAAAAACTGGAGAGTTTTGCCATCTTCTTCTCCACAGCATTTTACAGGTGAGAATTGAGGTAAACTGGGTTAAATGATTTACCCAGATTCACACAGCTAGTGTCTGAGGCTGGATTTGAACTCTATCTCCTGTTTCACTTAGCCTCTAGCTATAGTAAGTGTTAAGTAAGTGTTTGTTGACTGGCAATGATCTTGGGGACAAGTGGTGAATTGGACTATAGGTGAGAAAATAATTGGGATATCAAAACTATGATCTCCCAGGGAAGGTTATCAGAGATAAGAGCACTGATATTTTTCTAGGTGAGTGAAAAAGAATTGAGTATGTAAGTAAACACTTCATCTGATTAACCCACTTTAGAAAAGCTAGTGTTAATTGTGTTCATTGGATGTGAGAGCTCGTGAGAGAAGCTAGAAGATGGTTTAAATTATTCAGCTATTTAGTTCAGTTGTTCATTTAATTTTGTTTTCATATGCCTGTTGACTAATGTAAAAGGGCATTTTCCTTTTTTTCCCCCTAATTTCACATGCTCCAAACTGATCTAAGAACTCATTTGGGTAATTTACAAAATTTTTATTATTTGGATCAGGCCATTTCTGAAAAGGTCAAATTCTTCCTGGTCAAACTTTTGGGTCAGATTAATCTAAAGAAATTTCAGGAGCAAATAGGTGGCGTAGTTGATAGAGCACCAGCCCTGAAGTCAAGAGGATCTGAGTTCAAGTTTGACCTCAGACACATAACACTTCCTAGCTATGTGACCCTGGGTGAGTCATTTGACCCCAATTGCCTCAGCAAAAAGGAAAAAAAAGTTTCCATTATTAAACATTCTACATAATCATCACCAAGATTAACTAAAAAAAATTCTTGTTTAATGATTAGAAATATTTCAGCAACTAAAAAGAAATACAGATTTGAAATAAAATGATGATGTTTTCCATTTCTTTTGTGTTTTAATATTCCCCAGCTTTTGGTTTTCTATGCTTGATTATTATCAAACAGCCAGTCAACCAACACATAATTATTAAGCTTCTGTTAAGCAAAGACAGAAAGATGAAGAAAGAAAGAATCCCTTACATTCTAACAGCAAAAATGGGTTTTGGCCCAATGGAAAACAATAAAAGAAATAATCTACTTTTTCATTTGAAGAACAAGAGCATGTCCTCTCTCTTCTCTCTGACGCTCTCCTGCCTTCTCCTCTCCAAATAACAACTTGAATTTTTCCTCTATTGTTACATTTACCAACTCAAATAAGAAAAGCATTCAGTAGCAAAAAATAAAAATAATGATTCAGATAAAAAAATTCTGTTTCCAATGTTATATGAATGGTCCTAGCTCATTAAAGTTTAAACTATCATGCTCAAGTTTTTCCATGGCTTTCTCTCTCATATAAGATAGTGCATCGAATGCTCAGCTTTCAGCTAGGAAGGTGTACTCCTGAGTTCAAATCCAGCCTCAGACTCTTACTAGCTATGTGACCCTAAGCAAGTCACTCAACCCTGTTTGCCTCAGTTTCCTCACCTGTAAAATGAGCTGCAGAAGGAAACGGCAAACTGCTCTAGGATATTTGATAAGAAATCTCTAAATGCAGTCACAAAAAATCAGATTTGAGTAAAAGACTCAATAATACATCTTTCATATATTTTGTACAACTGATGAAAGAGATTCAGTTTGCTGCCAATGAAGATTTTACTTAAGTTTCTGCTAACACTCCTTTTGCCATAGAATGATTTCTATTCTCCCTATTCTCCTTTTTTTCTGGACCACAGGCCTGTGTGTCCAGGCTGGCTTTCACATTTGTTTCAGAGGCCAAGTTAAACTTCTTATTTAATTATGGGTAACACATTATGATATTCCAAATAAACTTGAGGATGTTTTTTGTATTTTCAATTCTGTAAAATATGATGAGTCAATAAAATACACTCCATTTGATTCAAGATGTCTAGAAATACAAGGATTAAAGAGAGGGTCTCAATTAAGAAATGCTTCCTGTACCCACTTTGTTTGAGACTACCATTGGACCAACTCCAGATGATATAGAATGGAATTTTAACCAGGTTTGCTCAAGGCATGAATTAGGAGATAAAAGACTAAAATAATTCTTGTCTTTTTTTTTTTTTTTGGTGAGATGATATTTATTATTCTTAATTCCTCTGGAATTTTAACACCCTTTCCTTCTCTTATATGAAATAAGAGGAAAGAGAGCATAAGATAGTGAGTTGGATGATAGGAAGAGTTATACCAGTTCTTCAGTTTCATCTATTCAGAGGAAGTAGAATGAAATTAAAGCCTTATAAAAATAACACAAGGCCATGTTCCTCCTTTTCCAAAACACCCCAAGCCATTGGTCTGCATAATATCAGCCTATCCGAAATCTAAAATCTTTTAGAGAGATTTACTCCAGTAAGGTGTAGAATTGTCTTTTTGATTTATGGTTACTTAAAATAACTAGCTCCATAGTGATCTCTGTCCTCTCTCACTGTATCATTGTATGTATCCCAATATAGTGAGCCAGAAAAAAAAGGTTCTTATTTTTTCAGTTTATAAATAGTTTGAACCTCTCTTTACAGTTAAGCTAACAATGCTTCCTTGCATGAGAATATTTTAAAATTTCTGCACTGTATTTTGAAACTCAACATGTCAAAATGTGTTGAAGAAATGTAGGTTATATAAAAACAAAAAGATAGCAAGAAACTTTTATTTTAATAACAATCACTAGCATTTGGGAGCAGCTAGGTAACAAAGTGGATAGAGCATTGGGCTTGGAATCAAGGACACTCATCTTCCCGATTTCAAATCTGGCCTCAGATACCAGGATGACGCTGGGTAAGTAATTTAACCCTGTTTTCCTCAGTTTCTTCATCTGTCAAGTGAGCTGGAGAAGGAAATGGCAAACCGTCCCAGTATCTTTGCCAAGAAAACTCCAAATGGGTTCATGACGAGTTGAACACTATTGAAAAAACGACTGAATAACACCAAAAAAAAAAAAAAAAAAACCCCAAACAAAACTAGCATTTCTGTAGTCCTTTCATGTGCTTAACAACAGCCATAAGAAGTAGGGGCTCTTATTATATCCATTTTGCAGATATAAAACTGAGGTAGACATAAATTAAAGGATTTGCTTAGGGTCATACAGCTAGTAATGATCTGGAATAGGATTTAAAATTTCATTTTCATGACTTCTAGACTGAGAATTCTACCCCCTATTCCTTGTTGTTTGTCCTTTATTCTTGAGGAGGAATATGACATTGGAAAGGTGATTATGATTTGCAAGTGAATTGTTTTTAAGTGAGCCAGAGCTGAACTTTTCTAAGGTCCTTGAAACTGTTATTATAATTAAAAAAAAATAACTAAATAAAATCTGCATTTTATATGTTTTATATATTGGATTTAACAGATATTTTAACATGTAAAACATATTTTGGATCACTAGGGAAGGGAGTGGGGGAGAAGGAGGGAAAATTTGGAGCACAAAGTTTTGTAAGGGTCAATGTTAAAAAATTATCCATGCATATGTTTTGAAAATGAAAAGCTTAAAAAATTAATGTATCAAAAAATCTGTATGTTAATTATTATGAGATTTAGATTTCAGCTGTTGTTTTATTACTGAGTAGCTAAGATCTTAGTCTTTCTCTGTAAAATTAGAAGACTGGGTTAAAATAGAGTCTACTACTTTGTGTCTCTGTTGATGACAGGCTTTTAATGTTCCCAATATTACTCAAATCTATTATGAAATACAGTCAGTTCTCAATTAGTATGAACAATAAATCCCTATATTCAAATTAATCTTACCCAAAGTTATAATTATGTAAACTTTGATCATTGGCTTCATGCTCAGGGAAATATGCAATACAAACTCAAATAATGCAACCATTTGATGGAAGTTGATAGTTGTACTAACTGGGAACATTTGGGCAGCTTCTTGTTTCTGTTTGGTTTTTGATTTATGGCGCACAAACTCTTCACACAATGTATTTTTCAATGATTGCTCCCAAATAGTTAATATCATAAGGTAGATCAGTTAATGCCTGTGTTCTGTCTGTACTAGGGCGTGTTGGAGAGCTTCCTGGGCACGGCTGTCTCTGGAGCCATCTTTTGTCTTTTTGCTGGCCAACCGCTCACTATCCTGAGCAGCACAGGACCTGTCCTCGTCTTTGAAAGGCTTTTATTCAATTTCAGCAAGTATGTATAGCCGAGTATTTCCATTTGTTCACATTCACATACATGCAAAATTGAAAGGGTTTAATTATCTCAGGAAATTTCCATTCTGGAAAAACCAAAGAAAATCTCGCCTTTTAAGAAAAAAAAATGAAAATGAAAACAACTTTAAAACTTCATTGGAATCACAAAGACAATTCTACACATGCTAAATAAGATTAAAATAATTAGCCATAACTCAAGGGGTAACATTTAATCCAAAAGTAAATACATTGGAGAAAGGAGGAACAGAATCCCCTCTTGTGACTTCTGACTTCTTTTATTATTCATAGAATGAGGTCTTAAATTTTTTTCAATTTTTAAAATTTATTTTATTTCTTATATGTGGAATAAAATAAGCATTTCCATAACAGTAGAGTAAAAAAGAAAAGATGATTGCACATGAAACTGCAAATTTTTTTATGTATAACTTGTATTCCTATTTTTATTTATTTGGAGGAAGTCTTACTCTAAGAGTGAAATATTTTCACTGATTATAGTACAGAGTATGAACATTGTCAGTTGATAAACTATAAAGGAAGGAGCCTTAGAATAAGCAGATCTAGATTCAAGCCCCTGCTCTTTTATTTCTTAGCTTTATCACCTTGGTATGTTTATAGCTTCTTCCTCTCATCAAATAAGTGACTGATTTATAAAGCAATTTACAAATTCCCTCTAGGAATTTGTTTTTAATATTTCTGCAAAACCTCATTACTTTTTCATTGAGAAGGTAATAGGACGTGAGTACTACACTGTTGGTTTTTATTGTTGCTAGATAAAATAATGGGCAAGTCACTTAATGCCTCAGTTTCTTTACCTGTAAAATGAGCTGGAGAAGGAAATGGCAAATCTTTGCCAAAGAAAACCCCCAAATGGAGTCATGAATAGTTGGACATGACTTAATAACCAGGGAAGGTTAAGCGAAAGGCTTTCCATTTATAGTCCCCAAAAATGAAGATTAAATTTTTCAATCCTGTTTTTCAGCCATAAAAGCAATCTTAATTTTTTTGGGGGGAGGCTGGGTTTCCTTTTCATTGTCTGTATTTCATGTTGAAAAATTCCTGTTCATTTCAAAAGAAGTTATGTTTAAAAATGGGGATTGGAGATTTAGGAGGAAACGAGAAATAGGGCACTGAAATTTATATGTTCTAAGAATTAAAGGCATGAACATTGACAGCAGGAAATATTAGAAAATAACCAGACTATTTAAAAAAGAAAAACATGATATAAAGTGAGGTTCCTCATTCCCATCCCTGTGCTTGACAGGATAACTTAAGTTGTATGTTCCAGAATCACATAGTCTCTCACAGAGAGAGGGGAAGGAAGGGCAGTAGCATGGGGCTATAATATATACAAAAGAAAACTAATAATTCTCATAGTATTCCCTTACAAAGCTGTTTCAAAGGACCTCTGATCTAGAGTTAAAAGAAATCCAAATCCTTCATTTTACAGATGGAGAAACCAATGTCCAGGAAGACTAAGTTCCCCCAATTGTAAGCATCAAGTTGAATTTCAACCTTGGTCCTCAATCTACAATGACAGTAATACTTTTTTCAGTGAAAAACAGATGAATTCCCATATTTTACCACTGAATATCTTTATGATATTATTATTATTATTAGTTCAGAACTAGCCCCTAAGGCCTGTTTTAAGTGAAGAAAAGAACTTTCAAGTTCTACATTTCAGCCTAATGCCATAGCTTTTCCTTAGTTTTTTTGGATTTCCTTATTATTATATGGCTTCTTCATCTTAATTCCCAGGACATTGGAAAGAATTCCACTCATGCCCGTTTACAGCAAAGTTTTCTGTGTTTAAGAAAGTTCGCTGTGTGAGAGGAGAAGGCCTTTGTGGGAAGAATAAGCCAGTCTGTACCCTCCACAGGAACAAACAGGGGCGGCCTCTTCCCAAAGATTTATGGGCAGTAAAGCGATCAGAGCCTTAATCTGGAGAAAATGTTTCTTGCTGGTTTCCTTTAGATAATTCTGAGATAGAAATTATTTCCTTTTACTAAGTAAATTCATGTCTCCCTTTTCCTTCAAATAGCCCATAATTAGCAAAGTAAACAAAGTACTTCATGATTTGTCTGGAAATTACATCTGATTAGAAGTGCAATGTCAAAGAGAAATACTGCAAAGATTTTTCTTTAATTCAAGCACTAAACAATATAGTACTGTTATATACCAGCCTGCTTTACTTGGATCAAAGTACTTTATTATTGTTGTCATTTGGTGTATGGTATTATAATATTATAACAATGGTAAAAATAATTTTATCTATTCTCTCCATAGATTTTTTTCCCCTGGGGCAATTAGGGTTAAGTGACTTGCCCAGGGTCACACAGCTAGGAAGTGTTAAGTGTCTGAGTTCAGATTTGAACTCAAGTCCTCCTGACTTTAGGGATAGTGACTCCTTAGACTTTTGCATGACTCCTGGGACTTAAAGGAAAAGGTAGGAAACAGGTACAGGCAGCTAAGACTTATTAGAGTTAAGAAAGGAGCTAGTGGCTTAGTGGATAGATCACTGGAGTTAGGAAAACCTGAGTTCATATCTAACCTCAGACACTTCCCAGTTGTATGATCCTGGGCAAGTCACTTAACCTAATTTGCCTCAGTTTTCTTATTTGTGAAATGATCTAGAGAAGGAAATGGCAAACCCCTCCAGTATTTTTGCCAAGAAACCCCAACTGGGGACATGAAGAGTTGAACAAAACCAAAATGACAGAAAAACTTTATGTCTATAATGAACTATTTCTCATAAACTGTACTGTGATAGGAGGCTGAGTTCTTTTTTGGCTGATAGTCTTATAATTGGTGAATAAGTGACATATCTTATTATACCTCCTTCTTTCTCCTTTAAGCACATCATTTGTGTCAATGTTCTCCACTAGTTTCAGTGATTGAGACAATATAAGATAGTTTTAGGGCCACCCAGACCTAAGAATTTGATTTTCCAGTTACCCTAAGGATCTTCTTTCTTTGCAAGATTTCATAAGCATATGTTCCCTGTTTCTCCTTCTCCCAAGTCATGTTGTTTCAACATCATGCAAATATAAGGCTCTTGTTCATGCTACAGTTCTTTTAACATGCTAAAGCATTGGAGGGGAAGTTGAAATTGTTGAACATAGACCTTGTTAGGGAACCAAAAATAAGTGTAATTTCCAAAAAAATCCCCAAACTTTTAAATGCTTTTTTCCACTGGTGATTTCATAGTCAAATGGATAAGGAATAAATTCAGAAATAATAAGCTCTGATTCTTAATTCTTCTGATGACTCATTTTAGATCTCAGCCTACTTTGCCTCGTATTTATCTCATTCATTTATTAATTTTAATATTAATTGGTAAGTTACTAGTTTAGTCATAAGAAACAGTGTGGTCTTAGATAGAAAGCTAACTTGGAGTGAGGGATGTTTCAAATCCCCTCTTTGACATATCCTGGTTTTGTGGTTTGAGCAAGTCCCTAAGAGTAGAAGGTAGAGATAAGGCACAATCAGTTCTATAACTGATGACACTCTAAGTCTGATAAAACAAATAATGAAAATTTGTTGAGTGAATGAATTGATAGATGGAGGGAAGGATGTCTCTAAATTATCTGTAGAAAATTCATTATATGATAAATTTATTTCATCATTTTCTGGTATTCTGTGAAATGAGGGTTCAAATGATACCATATCAAGAGCTAAATTAGTTTCAGAGCATAGGAAGGGTGCTTTAGAGGCAGGAAAACAGGTCTAGGTGTAAGGGAACTTGGATTCCAAGACAACCTTGGTCACAGATTAGCTGCATGGCCTTAGGCAAATCACTTAACTTCAATTAACTCAAACATAAAATATGGGTGTTAAGACTAGATAAATGACAAGATAGGTTCCTTTCATCATTATTTTCAGCTATTTTTCTTAGTCTTATGTGGAATTTCAGAGACTGACCATTAGTAATCTAGTGTCATTGGGTATTGCCCCAATTCCACAGCATTATTAAAATCCATTATTAGAAAAGACTGATAATTCAGGCTGTAGGACTTAGAAAAAGATCCTTAATTTATTGAATTTTTTAAATATAAAAAATTGGTATAATATTAACTATCTTTATATGACCAATCGAGGCTACATAATATCGTTATTTAAGGGTTGGCGTTAGAATCAGAAAAACAGGGATTCCAATCTTGCCCATGTGACATATTGGCTGTGATTAGTGGATTTAAGTCCATTTAAATTTTCTTCACCCCAGGCAGCTTGCTAAGGGTGGGAAACTGTTTTTTTTGGTCAAGGGCCATTTGGATATTTATAACATCCTTCATGAGCCACCTAAAATTACCAACTTTTAGAACTCAAGCTGTGGGAGGTTGTTCCACCTAACTTTCAGTTTTATTAACTATATGATCTTGGACAAATCAATTTATTTTTCTTGGCTTTAGTTTCCTCATCTGTAAAATGAGGGGTCTGCTTGCCTTTTCGAGGTCCTTCCCCATTCTGACCTGTAGCTGATTTTTGGATTTAATTATTAATTAATTAGCATCGGAGAGCCAGATCCTTCTTATTTTGTGTAGGGTCCCAATCTAAATCTCTCTCTTTCTTCCTTCCTTCCAGAGACAATGGTTTTGACTACCTGGAGTTCCGGTTGTGGATTGGTCTGTGGTCCGCTTTCCTGTGTCTCATCTTGGTGGCCACGGATGCCAGCTTCTTAGTCCAATACTTTACCCGCTTTACCGAAGAGGGCTTCTCCTCTCTGATCAGCTTCATTTTCATATATGATGCATTCAAGAAGATGATCAAGCTGGCTGATTACTATCCTATCAATTCCCACTTCAAAGTGGACTACATCACTCATTTCTCTTGTTCCTGTGTACCCCCAGACTCAGGTGAGGATGTCCCCTCAGATGGTACCTGCTCTGATTCTGATGGTCGGGACAGTAACAAATTACTGTGATGATTTCCCGAAGAATATAGCATGTTCCTCTTCCTCCTGCAGAAATAATGCTTCTGAAATTTCCAGACACCAGCTCAGACACTAAAGACAAAGGTTTCCCCAAATGCTTTGTTAAATTGGAGCTGGGGGATATCAGGCAGTCAGTAACCATCTATAAGTGCTAAATCCTAGGGATATAAAGGAAAAGGGTCAGTCCCTTTCACACAGTTTAATAAAGAAGACAATATGAAAACAAATATATTAAAACAGGTTATTTACAGGATGTATAGAAAACAATTAACAGAGGGAAAGCACTACCAATGGAGGGGGGAGATTGGGAAAAGCTTTCATTAGATGATGGAATTTAGCTGGGATTTGAAGGAAGGTAGAGAAGCTGAAAGCAGAGATGAAGACAAAGAGAATTCGAGGATTCCAGGCAAGGGAAATGCCTAGAAGCCAAGAGATAGCCTGTCTTGCTTGAGGTTAGTATCACTGGACCTCAGAGTATAGGTGAGGGAGGAGAATATAAGGTAGAAGAAAACTGGAAAATTGGGGGGTAGGGAGAAGGGAGAGGGCATATTACAAATTTTGGAAGTCAGAGGATTTTATGTTGGACCCCAGAGGAGACAGAGAATCACTGAATTTTATCGATCAGAAGATATGATAGTTATACCTGTGCTTTAGAGAGGTTATTTTGAGAGCTTAGTGAAAGATGGACTGGAGTGAGGAGAGACTTTGAGGCAGGGAAGCCAAACAGCAGGTTGCAGGGAGTAGTACTAAGTAGTAAGGAGGAGGTTATGAATGGCTGCACTTGGATGGTACCAGTTTCTTTTTTTTTTTTAATTATTTTAAAATAACTTTTTATTGACAGAACCCATGCCAGGGTAATTTTTTACATTATCCCTTGCACTCACTTCTGTTCCGATTTTTCCCCTCCCTCCCTCCACCCCCTCCCTCAGATGACAAGCAGTCCTATACATGTTAAATAGGTTACAGTATAGGTACCAGTTTCAAAAGACAGAAGGGGACATAGGGGAAAGATATCTCAAAGGGAGAATCAATAGCACTTGACACTGGCTTGTTTAGGGCCAGTAAGAAATAGTGAGGATTCTGGGAAGTTGGGATGACTGGGTAGAGACCGTGATACTCTCACAATAATAGGGAATTTAGGAAGGGGGGGAACATTTAGAGGGACAGAATATGAATTTTGTTTTGTATCTACTGATAGAATTAAGATTTTAAAATTATTAAAATATATTAAGATACTTATGGGAAATCCATTTTGAGATGGTTAGCAGACACTCGGAGATGTGATTAACAGTCAATAACAGAGATTAGGATTGAATAAGCAGGCTTGAGAATCATTAGTTTAGAGACGGTAATGACAAAAGGAGGGTCTTCCAATGGTCTCACACAAAAATTATTGTTATAATATGCTCCTCAATCCAAATCTCTCCACTGTTCTTTCCACTAGATTACATCTGAGAAACCAAGAGAATATATATATATAATTTACATCTGTGACAGACCCCTGACCTACCAATTTAGTAACTTTGGTAAAGGAGGAAATAATGTTAGTAATTTCGATTTGATCATTCTGGCTTTTGATGATCCTTGCTTCCTTTCTCAGTACAGATTAGGTCTTAGAGATGCTGTAGAACTGTGTTCTGCCCAGGAAAAGTCAAAACAAAAATAAAATTCTTTACATGAAAAAAAAAAAACAGAGAGAGGTTCTGCTTTACTCTTTTCTGGGAAAAGTGATGGTCCCAAAACACAAAGGTCAGAAGGGTCTTTTAGCTCAAAGTTTAATAGAAATCTGCCAATGCTGAGATTCCTGTTTGATTTCTCAGTAGATATAAATACATCACATTGAAATTTACTGAAAGGAATGAAATCTAGCAAGTCCAGGGATTTAGCATGCATACAAAGCTACTTTGAGGTTTCCATTTCTCATTTATCATACTAGAAAAAAGGGTCAGACAGGTGTCAGTCACCTACCTAAGGGGCTTTAGCTAAACTAAAATTCATTTCTGCTATTATTTGGATGGAGACAAGAAGAGGAAATAAATGAAAATAGTGATAAGAGGTGGCATTTCATAAGGTACTTTATGTTTTGCAAAACATTATATGTATGCTATCTCATTTGATTCTCTCAATAGCCCTAGGAGGTGGATGCTATTATTATTATTCCTATTTTTTAAGTGAGGAAACTGAGACTGATAGTGGCTGAGTGGCTTTCCCTTAGTCATACAACTAGTGAGTATGTGAGAGAAGATTTGAACTCAAATATTCCTGTTCCAAAATCCAGCACTCTATCTACTACATCACCTAGCTAAAGTAATAGCTATAGTATCTTGAATAAATGTGAAAATAAAACAAACCCTACCTTGTTCACCTGAGAACATGTTATTGAGAGAGGAACAAATTTTATACTTGAATTACAGGTTCTAACTTAATCTGGTTTTAGCTTCTTCTTTGACCTAAGTTATATTTGGCTTCCTCATTGTGTAGGGAAAGTTGGAAGCTGTGTCTGACCAAGTTGTGAAAAGTCCTTGGCCACCATAGTCCTGTGCACCAGAACGCTGTACCAGGATGGAACCACCAAGTTTAAGTGATTGAATTAAGGACATTGCATCATCTCTCCCTTTCATGATGGGGCTCTTGTCTATTAAATAGTCCCATCTTGAAAGCAATCATGTCTGTTTTGTCCAGAAACCCTGAGGGTTTTCCCCTTCGAATTCATTTATTTCTTTAGATTTTTTTTTGACTAGGTGAAAGAGGGGATTCTTTGTCTCAATGGCCACCTAGCCGTAAATACTAAATGGGTGACTTCTCAGTCAAATTGAGACCAGTTGAATACCTAATTTTAAAAAGGTCAAAATTTCCCATTGCATCCAGGGCCATCTCCCTCATCCTGACCTATATCTGGCCACTGGATCCAGGTGGCTCTGAAGGGGAAAGGGAGGGAGGTGACCTTGCACAGCGCGCCCTCACTTAAATCCAATTCACTTGCATGTCATGGAGTCACCTTCCTGATGTCATGGTGCTCTTTGAGAAGAAAGGACAAATACTAATCTCTGTTTAACAAAGGTTATTATTTCTCTGTGCATTATGGGCCACCTCTTATTACTGACTCTCTGAACTTAGGTGGAGGAGGAAGCTGATGGGAAAGAACTGCCTTTTGGACTTTTGGTGCCCTCTCTTCTATCCATCTTGGTTTGCAAGATTGGTCAACTGGTATTATGGAGAGCAAAGTCATTTGTGGAACAGAAAACAACCCAGAAAATGAACTTTGGCCATTGTCATTAGTACCTCAAAAGGTTAATGATTTCCTAAGCTAACTTACCCCTATAGAGCTGACTTGGAAACCTTAATATTTCTTGATAGGACATTGAAACATTACCTTGGGAGGATAACACAGTCTCAATTAGAGCCAGAACATTCTTAAAAAAAAACAACAAAAGTCTGGTTTCTCATCATAATACACCCTCTGAGTTAAAGAATTCAATCAATGAGTCCATAATATTTAAATTGGCTAATGGCATGTTTTTCAGCACCAGGAAAATATGTAATAGTGAACTGGTGACTTCACAGATGGAGGTCTCCATCCTGCAGACTGGGAGATAACTTTACAGGCATAATGGGGGCCCTTCAATCAAGGGTGAAACCCTAGAAGAGCAGCTCTTTCCCCATGTCACTGAAAACTTTCCTAGTATAAGATGTTTATTTAAAGTCTCATCTCTCATCAATGAGTGACATTATTCCTCTCTGGAGTAGAGCTTTCTGCATAGAATGATGGGTTTCTGAAAATAATATAATTCTACATCCCTGGCACTCAGCAATAGTGAAAAGAAACTTTTTAGGGAATAAGAAAAGAAATGATTTTCTCCAAAATGAGGAGTAAATGTGTCATTTTGAGTATGGAACCCTGCTTAAGAATACCAGTATAGGAAGTGTGGAAGCTCTCAAATCGTAGTTCATGTTACTCCATATCACCAGTCATGGCAAAATTAGTAATAAAAACTGGGGACAAGGTGGGTGGTACAATAGTTAGAGAACTAGACCTGGAGTCAGAAAGACGGGTTCAAATTCAACCTCAGACATTTACTAAATTAATCTGGACATGTCATTCAATCCTGTTTGCCTCAATTTCCTCATCTGTAAACTGGGATAATAACAGCATGTACCTTCCATAGTTGTTGAGAAAATCAAATCAAATGATATTTGTAAAGTAGTTTTAGTATAGTGCATGGCACATAATAAATGTTATATATATATATATATATATATATAGTATATAATACTATATAAATGTTAACTAGTAAATTTCCCTGCCTTAGACTGAGATGATACTGGATAACTTTTTCTTCTGTGTTATTTCCTCCTATTACTGCTTTCTCCTTTTCCCCAGACTTTTTTTTAAGCTGATAGCATGATGGAAATATTATCCATGAGTAATTATTAACAGAAATAAGATATATGATATTCATCCACCCTTGTCTGAAGCAGAAATCCCTAGAAGATTTGATGTAGTTATTTAGTTTAAGGAATTAATATTTAATATAATCTATTTTGAGCATCTAGGTGACACAATGGATAGAGCATAGAACCTGAAGTCAAGAAGGTCCGAGTTAAAATTTGACACTAAGCATTTAGTAGCTGTACAATCCTGGACAACTCACTTAACTCCATTTGTCTCAGTTTCCTCATCTGTAAAATGAGCTGGAAGAGGAAATGGCAAACCAGCTCTAGTATCTCTGCCAAGAAAATCCCATAATGGAGTCAGACATAATTCAATAACAACAAAATCATCTATTTTTGTTAATTTTTTTCTGATGTTCTTTGAGCATTCCATGATATTTTACTGGTAGAACAACTGATCCTCCTTCCCCACTCCTTGGGTTATTCTATTGGTATGGGAATAGGGACTTTATTATTGTTTATTATGGTTATTGTGGTTTTATTTGGATAGAAAACTTCCAGGTGAGGCAGCTCCTTTGGTCTGTACAGCTTGGTTCTTTCTCCGCACCTAAGTCTTACAGAGTTGCTTAGGGCACGTCTCAATCTCAAATAGAAACAGGAGCTACTAAAAAAAACAGGAGTATCAAAGGTACATAAGGATTCTTAACTTAAAAAACCACACATTAATGTTATTTACATTTATTTTATAGTTATTTATTTTTTGTTAAATATTTCCCAATACATTTTAATCTGTTTCCTGCTACACTTGGGAGTATAGACTACCTCAGTGTGTCTAGGGCCATCTGTCTAGAGCAGTGAGCAGGGAGTGACCAGTCAGCTTCTTATTCATGAGGTCACATTGCCTCTCTATAACAATATGCAGTGTAAATATTAATTCCTATGTGTTGCACTTATTGAGTGGATATATCAATTCTAAATCACTATTTTTTACATTTGCCCCAAATACTACTCATTTAGTGAATATTTATTAATGGAAAAATGATGAGAAATCCTAATTTTATTACTAGGGGACTATCTTAATGTTTATTTAACTCAGTCATGGATAGAAAGTGCTACATCCCTTTAGGCATTGAGGAGCTAGGTCAAGGATTGAGTGACAAATTTGTTTCAAGCTGGGAATCCTGCCTTCAGCAGCCAGTTGTTGCTTGCTTAGATCTTTTACCCTTAGGTGACCAGCCATCTATATTGTGAGGGGTTGGACAGATTACCAGTGATTACCAGGCTTTGAGAAGGTAGAGGAGGATCCTGTAACTGCCATCTCTTATGTTAGAAATGTATTTTGTTCTCTATATCAGTCCTGACTTGAAGATACCATCCACTTTCCTAGCTCCTATAGACACATTTATTTGGCTCCCTTCTATTTTCTTCCATCCCTGTATAAACAGATATCAAATCCAGCTTAAGAAATGATGAAAGGAAAAGGCTAACAGCTCATAAATACATTTCTCCATTCTTAATGTCTTCCCTTCCCACAGATGGCCTAAAGACTAATTGAAATAACAAATAGAAAGGGCAGGAAGTAAAAAAAGAGTGATTGATGAGAAGGTCTTCTGAAAACTCCCTGGAATTAAGCATGAGGAACAAAGTGTACCCAAGGAAACTGGAATCTAAAATCTCCCACCTCTGAGAGCAGATAGATCTTGTTGGTTCTCTGGTTTAAAAGAACTGTGTCAAGTAAAAGGGAGGACAGATGAAGGTTTCTGGAGTTCTCCATGTTCTCATTTATTCCAGAGTGCTTTTTAAGGATCATTGATTTAGAACTAGAAGGCATTGTAAAGATTACCAAGACTGACCCCTGATTTTCCAGAATTGAGGCACAGAGAGATGTAAGTGATTTCCCTGCACTGTTAGTAAGTGGAATCTGAGGTGGAATTTGAACCCAAGTCTTCTGACAACAGAGTGATTAAGTTGAGATTGTATGTATGAAATCCTTTGTAAATTTAACTCCATAAATATAAGGTTTTGTTATTAGTTTTGTTATATCCAATCAAATAAAAGGGAAAGTTAAAAAAGTTTGAACCCCCAAATCAGAAAATAAATAATTGTGATGAACAAGACATTACAATCTAAAGAGCAACTGAATTGTGGGACCATCAGAAAAATATGCAGACTTATGATACCAACTCTCAATTATATGACATTTTTGGGTTTTCACATCCTTACACAATAGTGATGCGGTAGCAAATCAGAGGACCCAAGTTCAAATCCTGGCTTTGATAATGGGAAAGTCATTTAATCTGCTTGGGCCTGTTATCTGTTAGAATAAGTGGGTCTTATGGATCTATACATGTGCTCCTGTGAGGCAGGTACTACAAAGTAATTTATCCCCATTTAACAGATGAGGAAATTGAGACCCTACAAAAGAAGAAATTTATTCTTAAATCAAGTTTGATAAAGTGGCCAAAACTGCTAATTTGATCTTAGGTTACATTGAGAGAAAAGAGTGTCAAGTCTCGGGAGGTGATAATTCTGCTATTTTGTGCCCTAGTTAGACTATATCTCTATTGTTTTCATATCTGATTGCTATATTGTAGGAAGAATATTGTTTCAAGTGGAGCAGTCTACAGAAGGATAACCAGGAAGGCCTTAGGTTCATAACATATGAAAATCTGTTGAAGGGTATGGAGGAGAGCAGATTCAGGAGGGACTTGCTTAATTAAGAGTATTTGAAAAACTGTGTCTGTGTAGAAAGGTGGGTAGAGGAAGGAGGTGAGAAGAGGGTTGTTCTAATGGCCCCAGAGGGTATAATTATAAGCCATGGGTGTTGTTGTTGGACCAAGAATCAAGAAAGAGCTTCTTAATAATCACAGCTATCTAGGACTGCCTCAGGAGGGGACTAGTTACTCCTCATTAGACATGGATGAACAAAGATTGGATATCACATGTGAGTTACGTTACAGAGAGGATTGTTGTTTAGATCTGGATGAGACTATATAGTCTCTGAAGTCCTGGACAATTCATGGATTTCAGCATTGTAGAGCTCTCAGTTATTGTCTTTTAGGTTCTAGATGTGTGTGTGTGTGTGTGTGTGTGTGTGTGTGTGTGTGTGTGTACGTGTGTGAAAGAGAGAGGGGAGAGAGAGAGAGGAAGGAAAGAGGAAAGAAAGAGAAGAAGAGACAGAGAGAAATAGAGAGACAGAAAGATGGAAACAGAGGAGAGAGAGAAAAAAAGGGAAAGAAGAAAGGAGGGGAAACAAAGACAGAGACAGAAGAGAGAGGGGAGAGAGAATGTTTGTATTTTATCTGAACCCCTAATACAATGAAATGTTGACTCTACCTTTTTATTTCAATTACTACCATTCTGTCTTTCTAAAAAGAATCATCATAGAACAACATAGCAACAAGAGATATTCCAAAACTGATCTGCCTGAGAAAAGAAATTTAATGAAACTTAATTGAATTGAAAACTGACCCTTAATTTTGTTGCAATTGGAGAAACCTAATTATAAAAAAAAACAAAACAAAACAAAAAAAAAAACTACTGCCTCTTTTTTTTTTACATATTAAATTGTGATTTTCATTTGTCTTTCTGGTGTGTATGGTTTCAAATTTCTCTCTTGTCTTGCAGCTAACATGTCAACTTTTGATGATGTGACCTTCACCCCCACAGATATAGCAATACCTTCTACTGCAATGGTGAGTGACAAATGGTCTTGATATCATCTGCCAACATTGCTGTGTTTGGGATGTGGACATATCACTCACCTCAAAACACTTCTGATATCACCACAAAAGAAATAGGGTCTAATGTGGAAGGACTTTCTTTCACCTCCTCGTTTTTTTTCCTTTCAAGTGGAGTAAATATTGACTCTGACAATGTTTTCCAGGGATCTGTTTCCCCATGACTTGCTCCTCCTGTGAATAATGACCTTAGGATCTTTTCACATGGCAACTGGTCTGATTTTGCAAGTGTGAGAGTGGTGGAGCTGACTCTCCTCCCAACCACAGTTCAGAATTCTGTTTTGAATAGTATCTTTGGGAGGTTGGTGGGAGCAGAACCCCCCTCCCTGGTGACGAGGGACCAATGACTCTTTCACAAGATGGTTTTTTCCCATGGCTTGTAACCAAGGAGCAAAAGGGAACTTGAACTGAGACTTTTCAAAAAGACTGCTTTTCATGGAACATCTCTCACTGGAAGGAGACTTTTGTTTTAGAGTTTACCCCTCTGTGGGGTAGCAGAAAGCTCTATTTCAGCCTCTCAATTATGTCCGTTCTACACAAAACATGACCTATTACCATAGCACCAGCTCCCTAGTCTTCATGGCAACAGCACTCAGAATATCTTAAATTGACTCAATGCCCATCTCTTAGGAGTTTAAAACACTATGGAGATTGGTCGGTTGTGGTCCTTCGTTCTGGAAGAGGATATCACTGTGTTAGAGTTGAGTTACAGTGTGTCTGACTGTGACTGGTCAGAGCAATATGAACTGGGAATTCTTTGCCACAGTTGGACACAAATAGTCCCTATGAACATTTGGGGTGGACTGGCTAACTTTGTGCATCTCTCTTTTCTTTTGAGCTAATTCAGTTCAACTTTGCTCCCACCTTCTCTGATGAGGGCTCCCTATGTTGGGCAGTTCTGTGCCGGCATCATATATTCAATTCCAGAGTTTTTAAGAGGGACCTTGAGAATGTCCTCGTATCGCTTTTTCTGATCACCTTGTCCAGTGTGAGTTCTCCATGAAATAGTTTTTTAGGCAAGCTCAGAGATATTATATAATGAAGATCCACACCATCCTTCTCAATTCTCTTCTTCCTCTTCCTTTGACTTTTGATTTTCTTTGATTTTTTTCTAAGTGTTTGATTGAAGGAGGAAGTAAGAGGGGAAGGGCAGTGACCCATTATAGAAATTAGACTGTAGGTCAAGCATAAGAAATAATGAGCTCAGTGATCTTAGAAAACCATGGAAAGACTTGCATGAAATAAGGAAAAGCAAAACGATCAGAAACATGAGAACATTATATATAAAAAGAGCAAAATTGTTTTAAGAACAACTTTGAGTGGCTTAGTCATTTTGACTATAATAAGTATCCAAATTAACTCACCAGATATTTAAATGCTTGTAATGTGCCAGTCACTGTGATAAACTCTGAGGATACAATGAAAAGCAAAAAAGTAGCCCCTGCTTTCTAGGAACTGTCAGTCAAATTATGCAAACAAGTATATGCAGATAAGATGTATACATACATATAATTTGGCTTCTGACACTTACCAGCTGTGTAAGTCACTTAACACTTTGCCTCAGTTTCCTCATCTGTAAAATGAGAATAATAGCATCTATCTCCTAGGGTTGTGGTGAGAATCGGTTAAGATAATTGTAAAATGCTTACCTCATAAACACTATATAAATGTTAATGATGATGATGATGATGATGATTATCATCACTGCATAGACACACATGATAAATGAAAGATTGATAGCAGGGGAAAGACAAATACATTAAGGCAAATCAGGAGAAACTTCTAGTAGAAGGTATGATCTTGGCTGAAACTTGAAGGAAACCCGGGAGGCTAGAAGACAGAGAAACCCTCTTAATTTTAGTTTACCTCTCTTTTCTGAGTATTTCTTCTTTCTCTTAAATGTTGCTTGTTTATATATATGTATATATGTATATATATACACATACATACATTAGACTGTTCCTAAAAGGCAAGAACTAACTGTTTTTTTACCTTTTTTCTATCTCCCAGTGCTTAACACAATGTCTGGTGCATTTTTGTTTGTTGTTCAGTTGTTTTTTAAACTTTGTACAATTCTTCTTGATCCCATTTGAGGTTTCTTGGCAAAGGTACTGAAATGGTTTGCCATTTCTTCTCCAAGTCATTTTATGGGTGAGGAAACTGAGGCAAGCAAAGTTAAGTGACTTGCACAGAATCACACAGTCAGTAAATGTCTGAGGCTGGATTTAGGTGCTTAATAAATATTTACTGAATCACCAAGAAGAAGAAGCAATTTCATTTGTGGGGGATAGCCAGTGAAAATTCATGGTCAAGAGTGGGATGTCTTGTGTGAAGAACAGCGAAGACCACCATATTATTTGATCATTCCTTCCTTTCTCTGAAGTCCATGCTTCTGTTTGCTGAGTCCTTAGCCTGGAACACCATTTCTTGAGGGAACCCCAACCACACTGACTTCACTCTTAGCTTGATTTTTGCTCTGGACTTATACACTTCTTTGCCTTTCTCCCAAGCTGTCATCCACTGGTCCCCTTTTCCCTGGATGTCCAGATTCTCTTTATGAATTTATGTGTTATCTTTCCCCCAGGAGACTCTAAGTTCTTTGAAGACAAGGACCATTCCTTGTATCCATACCCTTAGCCTTTGGGAGAATGTCTGGTTCATAGTAAGCACTTAATAAATATTTTATCTTCCTTAGAATTGGAAAGGACCTCAGGGATTTGATCTAATGCAGTAATCTCACTTTGCAGATAAGGAAACTTAAACCTGCAGAGGGTTAAATGCCTTGCCTGAAATGAATGGAATCTTCCAGAACCAAGACTAAAATCCAGATCCCCTGTCATCTCAAGAGACAGACATAGACACACAGACACATAGACAGACAGAGAGAGCGATAGGGAGAGAGAGAAAAGGAAGGGAGGGAGAAAGGGAGAAAGGGAAGGAGAGAGAGAGAGAGAGAGAGAGAGAGAGAGAGAGAGAGAGAGAGAGAAGGAAGGAAGGAAGGAAGGAAGGAAGGGAAGGAGATAGAAAAAGAGAGAAAGAAAGGAGGAAGGAGGAAAGAGGGGGGAGTGAGGAAGAGACAGGAGATGAAAGACAAGAAAGGAAAAGGAATCATAATTAAAATTTAAAATTTAGCCAAAAATGGACATGATACCATGCTTGAAATGTTGAGTAGGGATGGAAGGAGAGAAAGGGAACAGACTAACATAACTGAAAGCTATAGGGTCCCTGATTTTGATTAACTCTCTGTGCTTAGGACTTTTTTTTCTTTTGATCACTATCCTCTCTGCCCTGCTAACCTACAACCCAGGATTGGTTACCTGACTTTCCTTAAAACAAAATCACATTGGCTGAATTCATGAAAAGTTTCTGTGTCCTGACCTCTCCTGGATCTCACTGACTCATAGTAGTCATTTTATGTCTCTTGTTGACTACCATTTTCCCCACCGTGGTTATTCTTTTTTTCTCCAAGTTCCATGTCCTCATTTCTTTCCTGACTCTCAGGAATGACTTCTTCTGTCTCTTTATTGGGAAAATTGTGGCCAATTGTTAGGAACTTTATCATCTCCCCCCTTCTACTCTTCTTGATGTCCTCATCTGTTTTTCCTTCCTTCCCTCCAGATTCAGAGGAAGGCATGCTTTGACCTCTCTGCCTTGCAACCTTTTCTCCTTCCATTTTCTCCATGACCTTATTTCACAAAGGTTGCATCCTTTCTCTGATATCTTTCTTTTTTCTCTAACTCCTTTCTCTCTGCCTATAAATATATTCTGGTGTCCCCATGCCAGAAATATATTTCTTGGTCCCTCCATGAGATCCTCTTCTATTTCCTTCTTTTCCTTATCAAACTTTATTGTCTCATGTTTCTTTACTACCTATGCATTTCTCAATTCCCTACAGTCTGATTCCCATCCCCAACAAAAAAAATTGAAGCATCTGATGTCATTTTTTTCCAGTTCTCATCCTTCTGGACTTGGGGTGGTCCATGTTTGATACTTTTGATCTATTCCGTCCTATGTTTTTCTGCACTCTCCTGATTCTCATAGTCTGTTTCTTTTGCTGTTGCCTCATCTGTTTTCAACTCCCTTAAGCAGAGATGAACTTGACCCTCTTTTTCTTTCCATTCCCTCCCTGGTGATCTTAACTACACTCGGTTTCTGTTATCACCCTTTATCAGATAACTCCTGAATCATATTTCTACCTCCACCTTTCCCTTAGAATCCTAGGACTGGAATTTTAACCACCTGCTAGATGTCTCCACCAAGATATTGTACCAGTAAACCCTACTCAAATGTTTCAAACTAAGTCATTGGCTTTACCTCAAAACATGCCCCTTTCTCTAAATTTTGTTTTTTTTTTTCAGTTTATTTTTCTGACACAACTATCCTTTTACTCTTCCAGACTCATAACCTTAGAGTCATCTTTGACCCTTTGATTTTTTTAGACCTCTTAGATCTTTCCCTTTACATTATCTAATCAGTTGCCCAGTCCTATCTCATTGATTCCACCTTGGCACTATTTCTCATATAGAGTCTTGATTCTCTTCTCACTATAAGCACACAAGTTTGGCTTTTCCCATCCCATGAACTTTTGTAATAACCTTCTAATTGCTCTCCCTCCTTCTGGTCTATTCTTTCCCCAACTCTCTGTCACAAAAGTACTGTTTACAAAATTAAATTTTATTTAAAATTTTTAATTTAATATTTTTAATTTTTCCTTAGTCACATGGAAAAAAATTTACATTGGTTTATAAAACTTGGAATTCTAGATTTTCTCCCTTATTCCCACCCCAGTTTCCCATTAAGAAAGCACTGTGAAGTTATACAAAATATTTCCATAAAAGTCACATTGTGAAAAAAAATGTAGAACTCCCTCCCTAAGAAAACAAAAAACAAAAACCAAGAAAAAGAGAGAGAGAAACAGAGAGGGGGTGGGGAGGAAGCATGCTTCAATCTGTATTCAAACCCCATCATTTCTTTCTCTGAGTATGGATAATTTTCATCACAAGTCCTTCAGAGTAGTCATGGATCACTATACTGCTGAGAACAGCAATAGTATAGCTGAGAATAGCTGTCATTCACAGCTGATCATCCCAAAACATTGCTACTACTTTGCACACAGTACACTTGACTTTGCTTGAGTTTATGAAGGATTTTCCAGGTTTTTCTGAGATCCTCCAGCTCAGCATTAAATTTTATTTTTTAAATTATTAAACAATTACTTTTTTTCCTCCCAAATCCCTTATTCCTGTGGCCAGGGGAAGGGGGGGGGGGGAAAAGTTAAACAATACCTTATAACAATTAAGCAGAGTTAAGCAAATTACCAAATTACCATGTCCTAAAATGTATGCCATGCCATATTCTGGGTCTTAAATATATCACTTCTATGTCAGGAGAGCCATGTTTCACCTGTAGTCCTCCAGAATCACAGTGATTTCATTGATCTGATTTCTGAAATCTTTCAAGAGTATTCATTTTTACAATATTAAAGTTACAATATAAATGTCTCTTCTTTTTGATCACTTCACTCTGCATTAGTTCATATGAGTCTTCCCAGGTTTCTTGGAAATAATCTATTTCTTGCCACACTATAGTATCCTATGACATTACTATGTCATATTTTCTCTAAGCTATTTCTCAATTGATGGGTACTGTCCTAGGTTTTAGTTCTTTGCTACCTCAAAAAATATGCTATGAATATCTTTGTGCATATGTGTATGCTTTTTCTCTTTCTTTGATCTCCTTATTGTTTAGTCTATTAAGAATATCACTGGATCAAAGGGTATGTACAATTTAGTGACTCTTGTTATCTTTCCAATACACTGGTATAATAATTATATTAAAAAACCTCCAGTGGTTCCCTATTGCCAGCAAAATAATATTTTAAAAATTGATAATCTATAAATATAACTATTTCTATCTGTATGTCTATCTATCATCTAACTCTATCTATTGGTCATCTATCTATCTATATCTATTTATCTTTCTAACTCTCTATCCCTGATTCTGTTGTTGAATTAGCATATTTGGTCTATTCATTTCATTCATAACTGCATTTGAGGTTTCCTTGACAAAGATACTGGAATGATTTGCTATTTCCCTCTCCAGCTCCATTTTCAGTGTCTTTAGTCCCACTTTGTTCCTTTGTCTACAGTAGACTTCTGCTCCTAGGTGAAGATTTTTAGAAAGAAGTATTCTCTTCTTTCTCCTCCGAACTATGAGACCTGAGGGATGTGGGTCTCCTAGCTTAGGATTCATTCTAAGAACTCCCAGTGCTATCCTCCCATGGAGGGACCGTCCAACCAGATTAATGTTATAAATCTAAAGAACTGTATGAATTCCTAAGTTTGGTGAGTTTCCCTAGAGAAGAGAGAGGATTGTATTGACTGTCTCAGGGTTCAGTTGAAAGTTGTTTACTTCTTACATAAATAAGTCTGCATTCATTTTTTGTGTGAGTGCTTATGTGAGGCAAATGCCCTTTCCCATTGCTTCAAAGATTCAAAAATGAGGCAGATTAAAATTGTGCAAGGGCTAACTGGATGAGAACAAAAGTAGTTGAATTTGGAGGTTTCAGAGGAATGCTTAGGTTGAGTGGGGGGAGAGGAGAGATTTTATTGAGAAGTTCTAAAGTTAGATTCTGATCCATGTAATGAGTTTCAGTTTGGTCCCACTGGTTACATTCTGCAGTTCCTTACTTCCTTCTCACTTTCTCCTCCTTCCTCACTTCTCTAAGGTGCTACTTCCTTCATTAAGCCTGCCCTGACCCTCCCCCAAATGAAACTAATCTTTCCCTTCTTGAATTTCTTATAATCCTTTTTCCTAATCTTTTTACATTTTAAACAGTCTTCCTTGTAATATATATGTATGTGTATGTACATATAATATGTGTGTATGTGTCTATGCATATGTATATACACATATACAATATATATATATGTTTGTCTCTTTCTTTCTTTCTTTCTTTCTTTCTTCCTTCCTTCCTTCCTTCCTTCCTTCCTTCCTTCCTTTCTTCCTTTCTTTCTCTTTCTCTCTTTCTTTCTTTCTTTCTTTCTTTCTTTCTTTCTTCTCTTTCTTTCTTTCTTTCTTTCATTCTTTCTTTTTTTTTTTTGATTGATAATATTATTTATTTATTTATTTATTTATTTTAATATATAAATTTTATTTTATTTAATAATAACTTCGCATTGACAGAATCCATGCCAGGATAATTCTTTCATTCTTTCTTATCTCTTTTTTCTTTCTCTCTCTTTCTTTCTCTCTTTCTCTTTCTTTTTTTTTTCCTCTCTCTTTCTCTCTCTTTCTCTTTTTTTGTGTGTGAAGCCAATTGGAGTTGAGTCACTCAGCTGTTCCAGCTAGCTTCCCTTACAGTAACTTTTATGTTTATTTTAAACAGTATCTTTGTGTCTTAATTTTAGATTGCAACTGTAATATATAATGTGAGTGCTGTAATAGTGGAGATTGAAATATACATAGTCCTAATATGCTTGCATATTGCCTCTCTTAAGCCTTTGTAAGCAGCATGCCATTGTATATTTTATCCAGCAAGGGACCCTAAGATTTAAGTTGCCCACCAGCTGGTGCTCCCCTCAAGCCACCAATCCAGCAGCTGTAGTTCCTTAGTACATGTATAGATCTATTATTTCAAAATCTGCAGTAACCCCTTTGGCCACTAGAGGCCATTCAGTCTGCAGCTGGCTTAATTAGTGGAAAGCATCACCAGCTGAGTTTTTATTCTTATTGTAACCTCTCATTGATTTGAATACTTAATAGCTTCCCCTAGTCCCAAAGTGAGGCTGATAATTCAAAGACATAGTAGGGGAGAGGGGGGCAGGGCTAGCAAAGCTATGGTTTCAAGTTGGCTATGTCTGTTGGGTCCAAAATTTATTGGATTACATGGAACATTATTCAAAATATTTAAAAATATGAAACCCATTGCTCTAGAGTTTTACTTTATTGCTAGACTCTGGTCTTGATTTTCATATTCAGAAGACTCAGACCCTTACATAATATTATGATCATATATTTTATTGAAAATAGCAAAAAACGAAAGAGAAAAAAAAAACTCCTATAAGGACCTAGCTCCTAAACCATTTCCTGCTTACCCTACGGTTTCTTTGAGAATAGTGAGATGTATATCCCTCATCTAGCTCATGGAAAAGGGATAATGATATGGGTAAGGGTCTAGGGTCTCGTTCTGGGTTGTAGTCTGCACCAAGAGCAGAGAGTGAGACTGTCTTGCCTTTATGCACCAGCTCAATAAGAATCCCAGCAGCTGTCAGTCACAGGACTCAGAATTGGAATGGATTCCTTCTGCATTTCAGAGCTCTGGCAGTCTCAGATGGCCAGCCACTATCTCTAATGGAAGCCTGAGAATCTCATCTGATAACTAGCAGTGGCTGCTGCTTACTTCCCATGATTTGTGTGGCAGTTAACAATCTCAAGGGCAGAGGAAGGAAGAGAATATCAGTGAATTCTGCAAACTAACATCTGAATCTCATCTTCCCTCTCTTATCACATGTCTGTCTGCCCATTTTAAACACATGCTCCCCAGTACTGTGATCATCAGAACCACTCTCTCTGTGTTTCTTTCTCCCCACATTATCATCTTCATCCTAAGCCTAAGGGGAAAAATTCAAGTAGATAAGCGTACTATTGCTGCTGACATAAACTAGCTGTATGATTTTAGGGAACTCTCTAAAACTAAAAGTTGCAGAGTGCTAATCTGCATTGGTAGGAGTGTTTCCTCACTGGGAGGGCTATTTCTTCTTAATCTTAGTGCTTACTCTCTGAGACTATTCCCAGTTTATCCTGTATATATATATATATCTTGTTTGATTGTCTTTTTTCTTTCAAATCACATGTAAAAACAATTTTTAACATTCATTTTTAAAAATTATGAGCTCTAAATTCTTTTCCTCCTCCCTTTATTCCCTTATTAAGAAGGCAGGCAATTTCATATAGGTTATATATTTGCAGTCATGCAAAACATATCTTCACATTAGTAATGCTGAAACGCAAATTAACCAAAAAGGAAAAAAAAAACAAGAAAAGTAAAGAAAGTAAATAAAAGTTTGCTTCAATCTGCATTCAGATTCCACAAGTTCTTTGTCTAGAGATGAATAGCAGTTTTTATTCATAAGCCCTTTACAATTGTTTTGGATCATTGTGTTGAGCAGAATAACTAAGTCTTTCACAGTGGATCATACAATGTTGCTGTTGCCGTGTGTGTATAGTGGACTCCTGGTTCTGCTCATTTTACTTTATATCAGTTAATATCTTTCCAAGATTTTCTGAAAGCATTCTGCTCATCAATTTTTGTAACATAATCACACATCACAACTTGTTCAGTCATTCCCCAATTTCCAATTGTCACTACAAAAAGAGCTGCTACAAATACTTTTGTCAATATAGGACATTTTCCTTTTTCCTTCTCTTTCTTTGGGATATGGACCTAGAAGTGGTATTGCTGGGTGAAAGGATACGCATGATTTTATAGCCCTTTGGGCATAATTCCAAATTGCTCTTGAGAATGGTTAGATGAGTTCACAATTCTACCAGTAAAATGTCAGTGTCCTAATTTTCCTACATCCCCGCTAACATATTTTGTTTCCCTTTTCTGTCGTATAAACTAATCAGATAGATGTGAGTGATACTCAAGAGTTACTTTAATTTGCATTTTTCTAACCAGTTGTTTAGAGCATTTTTATATGACTATAGTTTTTTATTTCTTTGTCTGAAAATTGTGTGTTCATAATCTTTGACCATTTATAATTTGGGTAATGCTTGCCAAAAAGACTATTTTATAAAGAACTCACACAGGACAAGTGCTCATTGGTGATCAGAAAAAGTGATACAAAGACACTCTCAAGGTTTTTCTTAAGAACTTTAGAATTGATTGCTTGACATGGGAGACACTGACCAAGAACTTTCTAATATGGCATATCCTCATTAGCAAAGATATTGTGCTCTGTAAGCCAAGCAGAATTGAAGTACCTGAAAAGAAATACGAGATGTGTAAAGTTAAAACCCCAAATGTTCATATGACTTATTTATGTCTGACTTGTGCAGAGCATTCTGAATTCATCTTGGTCTGATTAACCATAATTGGACACACTATAACTTGACTAACATAGTGATGCCATTTTGATCCTCTTTGAGAACAAAGGACAACCAATCAACCAAATGACTTGCATTTTTATAAATTTAACTCAGTTTTTTCTATATTTGAGAAATGAAGAGAACTTGCATAGAACACTATTCCCCCCCATTTATCCTATCTCTCTCTCTCTCTCTCTTTCTCTCTCTCTCTCTCTCTCTCTCTCTCTCTCTCTCTCTTCTCTCTCTCTCTCTCTCTCTCTCTCTGTCTGTCTCTCTGTCTCTCTCTCTTTCCCTTTCCCCTTTCACCTTATCTTTCCTCAAAAGTGTTTTGCTTTTGACCACAGCCTCCCCCAATCCAATATTCAATTTATTAGTTCCCCACACTTCTCTTATCCCCTTCCCTTATCCCCTTCCCCTCCTACTATCTTGTAGGGTAAAATAGATTTCTATATTCAACTGTATTTGTATGTTATTCTTTCTTTGAGCCAATTCCAATTAGATTAAGGTTCACATGCTTCCTTTCACCTGCCTTACATTTCCTTCCACTGTAAAAACTCTTTTATGCCTTTTATATGAGATAATTTACTCCATTCTCCTTCTCCCTTCCTCCTTTTCCCAATGTATCCCTCTTTCTCACCCTTGATTTTATTTTTTTAGATAATCATCTCATCATATTAAATGTATATTCCTTCTAACTACTCTAATAATGAGAAAACTATTAGGAGTTACAAGTATCATGTCCATGTGTAGTAGTATAAATAGGCTAACCCTACAGAATCCTTTATGATTTCACTTTACTGTTTAAAAGTTTTTGTTTTCCTTGAGTATTATGTTTGAAAGTTAAATTTTCTGTTTAGCATGGATCTTTTCATCAGGAATACTCAAAAATCCTGTTTCTTTAAATATCATTCCCCCCCCCCCCCAAGGATTATATTTGGTTTTACTGGGTAGGTGATTCTTGGTTGTAATCCTAGCTCCTTTTGCCTTCCAAGATATCACATCCAAAACCCTCTGGTCCTTTAATGTAGAAACTGCTAAATCTTGTGTTATTTTGATTGTGGCTCTATAATACTTGAATTGTTTCTGTTTGGCCACTTTCTTTACCTGGGAGCTCTAGAAATTGGAGTATAATATTCCCCAGGTTTTCATTTAGGGATCTCTTTCAGGAGGTAATTGGTAGATACTTTCAATTTTTATTCTATTCTCTGGTTCTAGAATACTGGGGCAGTTTTCCATGATAATTTTTTGAAAAAATGATGTCTAGGATCTTTTTTTACATCATGGCTTTCAGGTAGTCCAGATATTCTTAAATTATTTCTCTTGATGTATTTTCATTGTCAGTTATTTTCCTGATAAGATATTTCACATTTTGTTCCATTTTTTCATTCTTTTTATTTTGTTTTATTGTTTCATAATGTCTCATAGAATTATTAGCTTCCATTTGGCCAATTTTAATTTTAATTTTCTTCAGTGAGCTTTTGTTCCTCCTTTTCCATTTGGAAAATTCTCCTTTTTAAGGCCTTCTCTTCACTGGGTTTTCTGCCTCATTTGCCATTTGACCTATTTTTTAAAGGTATTTTCTTTAGTGTTTTTTGTATCCCTCTCCTACAAAACTGTTGATCTTTTTTCATGATTTTCTTTCATCACTGCCATTTCTCTTTCCAGTTTTTCTCTCTCTCTCTTATTTGATTTTGGAAATTCTTTTTGAGCTCCTCTAAGAATTCATTGTGGTCCTGATACCAATTTACATTTTTCTTTAAGGTTTTGGATGTAGCAGTTTTGATTTTGTTGTCTTTTTCCGAGTTTGTGTTTTGATCTTCCTTGTCATCATAGTAACTTTCTGCATTCATATTTTTCCTTCCTTCCTTCCTTCCTTCTTTCCTTCCTTCCTTCTTTCCTTCCTTCCTTCCTTTTCTTCCTTCCCTTTCTTCCTCCCTCCCTCCCTTCCTTCCTTCTTTTCTTTCTTGATTTTAAACTATTGTCCCAAGCTTCAGGTATTTTATGTTACTGTTTTCACAGCTAGTTATAGAAGTCTTCTAAGCTTTCATTTCTTTCAAGATGGTATCATGTAAGGAGAGGTATGGTTATTACTCTCCTGGCCTATGCTCTCTTTACCACTCTGAAACTGTGACTAAGGTCTGTAATTTCCTTCTGATCAGTTGTCCAACCTCTTTATTCTCTGTAAACTGAGTCCTCTGGAAGCTCCCTCTGTTGCTGATCCTGTCACCCCCAAGGCCTCACTTCTATGTTGTCTTAGGCAGGAAATTTTTTTCAACTTGTCTTTTTGTCCCCTCTGCCACACAAATATTAATTTTGGAGTGTTATAGTAATGTTTTTTGGAGGAGAGTTTGGGAGAACCCAGGCAAGTCCCTGCCTTTACTCCACCATCTTGACTCCTTGATACAACTATTTAGTCCATATATCATCCTTAAAAGGCAAAAAGAAAGCTTAGCTTGTGTATGGGTATGTATGGGGTTTGTTGATGATGTTAGAAGTGAGAGTTAAAATTATAGCGCACTTTTGCTGATTTAAAAATATTAAAATTTTGCTGATTAAAATATGTGTTGATGGTAGATTAATATTTCAAAATCAAACATTTTGCCTTTTAAATGAAGGAAAATCTTGACCTTAATAGTGGAAAAAGATACCTGAAGAAAATCTATATTCAGCAATCTCACATACAAAGTATGATTAATCACCTATCAAAACTAAAGGTTCTGATTATGCAATTCAGTTGTTTACAAATTTGTGGAGAAATGATGTTATAAAAATCTGCATTCTATTTTTACTAAAGTTAGCTAGTTTTAATATATTACTCAAACCAGTATTAGTGTTTTATGGTGACTTAATCCTCTCACCCTATATATCACAAGAGTTCTGTAAGCAGTCACCAGTATTAATGATATGTTTGGTATGGGAAAGGATTCCCTTGCTTCTAAGGAGCAAAGGAAACATCCTCATATAAAAAGCATTTTTCCATGACCACATATGCAAAATATTTAACCTTAAAAGAAATTAATGAACAAATTTTTCTTTAAAAATTGAAAATGCACCCCCATCACGCTGAGATAGTAACACCAATTTATCTAAAGGTCAGACATTTGACAGCTTGAGCTCTTTAGACAACAGCTGGGAACCTGGAGATAAAGAAGAAATTTATTTAAGAGGCAACAATAACTCCTAGTATGGGAGGGCCAGAGGAGTTAATTATCACTATTTAAACTTTGAAACAAATATTTTCATACTACTATCTCTGTTTTCTTTATGGATTAAAAAAAATCTTCCAGTATATTGAACGGACACTCTTGGGCAAATTCATTGGGGGATGTGGACAAAAGTAACCTAGGATGAGCAAGCAGGTTTGGGAAGTGATTTTCAGCAATGAAAGGAATGTCTAAATCAATGAGATTACAAACTATTTTGTGCATTATTGAGTAATAGTAATTGTGAATTTTACTAATAACTACCTCAAATTATCAGGAAAAAAAGTTCATTTGCTTTCAATATTGACTAATTTAGAAACAAGAGACCATAAAAACAGGTAAAAGACTAAGGATTCATTCCTAAATTGCTAATATAGTTTGATTTTTCTAGAGAATAATATCTTCAAAAATTTAGGTGCTGAAGGGTTACTCTTAAATTATTTGGAAAATTCACTTATCAAAATGCATTAGCCTCATAATGTGTAACTATATTTTAGGTTTTCAGTCTACTAATTAGCAATCAGGGTTGCAGAATACATGTTTTGTGTCTGTAACACTGGTAGCTTAATTAAGAACAGATGAAAACTTTGATAGAATCCATTTTTTAAAAAAAAAGAAGAATAATAAATCTCTCTTGGAACAACAAAAAGGGAAAAGAACTCAGATATTCAAAGGCTGAGGATGTCTCTGTCTGTTCCAGTTCAGCTGGAAACTTGGTGGTTTGTTTCTTTTAAGGAAACATAACTATAGCATGTTGACTAAACAATGCATTAAATCTGTTTCAAAGGATGGATTTACCTTAAGTACTTTGAAAAAACTTAACTATGTTTTCAGTAGCATTAGATTGTCATGGATTGATGAATGCAAGTTTCTATGTTTCACATATTTTTAAATTTTGTTTTTTTCTCTTTAGCCTCATAATGCAACCATTGACTGGTCATCTTTGTCCAAGAAGGAGTGTTTGAAATATGGTGGGAGCTCGTGGGCAACAGCTGTAAATATGTTCCTGATATCACGCTCATGTCCTTTATCCTCTTTCTCGGTACATATACATGTTCTATGGCCCTGAAGAAGTTCAAAACCAGCCGCTATTTTCCTACTATGGTGAGTTTCTTAGTATTTAAAAGTAGTTCGGGAAGGTCCATTTTGAAAAAATACCCCTCATCAAAACTCTCCTCCTCACAGGTATGACTGTAAATTTAAGTAGAATAATAAGTGCACTTAAACACCATCTGAAAACCGAAGATAAGTTTTATGTCTTTTTTTTTGTGTGTGTGTGTTAATTCCAAAGTAACCAGAGTTTGAATCTTTTTTTTCCTGTCAGTTGTTACATGTATAGTAAGTCATTTCATTTCTAGCCCTCAATTCCTAATCTAAAATAAGGGGGTTTGGACCAGATGATCTTGAAGTTCCTTTTTTAGCTACAGCTATGATGGAGCTTTTTAATGGCCCTACCCTGAAGATATAATGGCCATAATTATATATAAGCATTTATATTTGGGTAGGTATATTTATTGTTGTTGCTCAGTTATTTCACTTGTGTCTGATTCTTTATGACCTCATTTGGGGTTTTCCATTTTGGTTTGCCATTTCCTTCTCCAACTCATTTTGAGGAAAATTGAGGCAAATAGGATTAAGTGATTTGCCTAGAGCATACAGATCATAAGTGTCTGAGGCCAGATTTGAACTCAGAAAATGAGTCTTCTTGATTTCAGGTCTGGCTCTCTGTGCACTATGGCATCACCTATAATTTGTGTGTATGTGTTTATATAACACACACACACACACACACACACATACACACACACACATAATAGTTATTTGCTCAGGCCTTCTAGTTCTTACTGTATATTCCTGGATAAATTAGGAAGCAGCAATGCTATTTATGAGAGAAGAGCAAACTAAGTTTATTGTAGCCCTTCATGATCATTTTTTCCCATAAAAAACAGAATTAAAATTAGTAGCTCTTCATTGCCATTTTTCTATATAAAATACAATTAAAATAATTTTTTACTTCTAAATTCCACTTACCAAAGTGTAAAATGCTATCTTTCTCAGATCATTTTGAGAAGATCTAATTCTTATTTCATCAATGATCTTTTCTGTAAAATTCTGTGTATACATTTTAAGAAATCCTTGCATCTGGCTTGTATCTAAAAATGAAATGAAGAGAGCGTATAAGAGCTGAGTAATGCATAAGGAAATTCTTTTGCCTTATAGGAACATCACACAGTAGTTCACATATAAACTCAAGTATTTAGTCCTTTTTGTAATATGGAAAATGAAGGACAGGGAAGATGGTTAGCTGTTCTGTACTCACTTGTAAATAGGTGATCATGGGCAAAAGAAAGGAGCAAAAGTGGGCTAGTCTAATTCTCCATCAATTCTAGTTGGAAGAGTTTAGGATTCTATAATTTGGAGTCCAGTAGAGGCCCTACAGTTCAAATTGCTTCTACTAGAAGGTAACTTCTTCAGAATAAGGAGTATATGAAAATTCTTGTCCTCTCATAAAAAGGGCACCAATTTTTTTTTTGTTGTTGTTGTTGCTTACACTATGTGTTAATCAAAATCCTGAGTGGACACTTTTCTTGGAGTATCAGACTTCAAAAACATTTTCAGGGAATTGTTTATGAAACAATCTGATTTAAAATCAAAGATCTGAACTGAAACCTTTCTTGAGGTAATTTTCAAAGATGCAAAAAGACCTGAGTTCAAATCCTAACTCAGATATTTAATGGCTTTGCAGCACTGAGCAAGTCATGTTACCTCTATGTGCCTCAGTTTCCTAATCTGTAAAATAAAGAACTTAGACTTGATGAACTCCAAGGGCCCCTTCCAGCTTTAAGTCTATGAACCTTTAATTTTTATGTTCTTGTCCTTGTAGACTCTTCTTTTAGCCTCTTTTGGGGGAACTTTTAATTTATTTGGGCATACCACCTAGCTCTTTAATTTTTCCTTTCCTTCTTGAAGGAGTCCTTTTTTATTAAACGTAATAGAACAAGTGCTTTCTGAAATATGAGTAACTATCTCATGGGCATCCTTAAGATCTGCTGAAATATTGCATTTTTAATCAATTTAAGAGAACTTTTTTTTGAGCTATGTGTGCAGAGATGATGCAACTCCCAAGTTGCTAATAGCTCTGCAGATTTCTAAAATTTCTCCTACTTTGTTAGACCAAGGTCATTTTCCAGCCAGATATAACTGCCACACACAAAGGGAAGGGCAGGTAACAAAAGTCATTGCCCTGATGATGTTTCAGATGTCCTGGTTGCTCTGGGTAGAGTATTGCCAGAATCACCAGCCTCTGATCTGGGAAAAAATAGATGATTGCAAGGGATAATTTCCAAATGTGGTATAGTATTTAACATTTTTCTTTAAGGAATGTCAATACATTCAATACCAACATCTTCCTGAAAAATTAATATGTGATAAATAAAAAACAGGCATTAGAAGTGAGATGGAGACTGAAGCTGTTCTTTTATTGGTTCAGATGCTCTAACAATGTAGATTTGTAACTTGGATTGTTAGAGAGTTATCTAGGATACTAGGAGTTAAGGGATTTTTCCAGAGTCTTATCCAGTGTGTGTCAAAATTAGGACATAAGTCCAAGCATTCCTGTTTTTAACACCCCTTCTCTATGGACTATACTGTGCTGCCTATTTTGTTAGAGATAGGAGGAAGAATGGTATATACCAAAAATTTTTTCTAATTGATGTTGTTCCCATTTGGCAAGATGTATTTCTTGAGGAGATTTTTGTGATCACTACAAACCACTGGGACAGAAAAAAAAAATAGAGGAGGAATTCAGGTTACAAATCCTGATACAGTGTTGATACAGTAGCTTGGTTCAGTAGTAATGGGAAATTTGAACCCCCCCCCCCCCCAGATGTGTCAGAGCTCTCTCTCAGCTCAAAATACAGCAGCTACCAACTTTTTTCTTTCCTTAATAGTAACTTCATCCTTCATAAAGCAGAAGAACCAAGGAGTTCTATTTTGGCTCTGATTCTTACCAACTGGGACGAACCAATTTTGGGAAGAAAATGATGAGACCCTTGGGGGGGGAAAAGCTTATTGCTTCCTAGAGTTTGTGATAGAGATTTTGTTGTTCATTCTTTATTTTTGAAGAGAACCAAAATGACAACACAAGGTGATGTTTTGACTTGTATATGAGCAGGATTTAAGACCTGTGGAAAGTCATCAGCTTTGCTCTTCTTCAGAGTTATCAGTCAAGACAGAATTCAAAATAACTGGTGATGGTCCTGTATGCAGTGGGTAACTTTGACATTTCTAAATTAATGTCAAATTTTGAGGGTCATCCCATTCCAGATTGATATTTTTGTGATGGTAAATTAGTTCATCTTTTGTCTCAGTTCTTACTTTGCTTTTAGGGATACAGGAAGAAAGGGAATCTGGGCATAATTGGATATACATTCTAGATTTTGAAGGGTTCAAAAGAAACATATTAAATTCTACATGGATTAAATTCTACAAGAGAATTTAGTGAGAGTGTGGAGGCATGGACAGAAACTCAAGAATGGCATTCCAAAGATATAAGAAGAATCATCTATGAAAAAAAGGGAGGGGGCAGTTGTCTGAAGAGGCTGATGTATATATACAAAGAACCCACCAACTGACTTCTATTGGTGAAAGATATTTACAGAAAAAAATGGAAGCCAGGGAAAATGAGATGAGACAATAACTGTTCATCGACAAAATCCTTTTTATTCTTCTCTTGCTATTGTTTTCTCTGCCAAAGGGGAATGAATCATCTTTAGACTGGAAAGAACAGAACAGAAATGACTGATGGGGAGTCGATTTCCTAAGTAATTAAGGAGATAGTAAAAGAACACCTAACCAGCCTTGATAAATATGCTTCCTTCCACAAATGAAACTGAGCGATGAGATTGTTAAAAATCACTCTCCATAAAATATGAAAAATCACCTACAGAAAAGTCCTGGAGTAGTTTTAAGCATTAATAACCATTAATGTTCCAAGACTTTTGGAATATTCTGTAAAACAGGAGAAGTGCTTTATGACTAGAACAGTACAATAATAGTTAACACTTAATATTTATAAAGTGCTTTATGCTTTGTAAAACACTTTAAAAATATTATCTCATTTAATCTACCCAACAACCACAAGTTTGATTTTGATTCTCAGTAAAATTCTGAAATGTTAGGAGATATGATCAATAAAGAAACTTCTCATTTGTATGAAGTTGCTGTTTCTCTAAAGGGAAAGAGCTTCAATTTAGGCCTATGATTAAGTCTGGTGTTAGTTTTCTAGAGACATCCCTTCGTCCTTTCTGCTAGTGTGGTCCTCTCATTTATGTAGAAAACTCATTCAGAATGCAAATAAACAAATAAATAAATAAATAAATAAACAAACAAACAAACAAATAAATAAATAAATAAATGAATGAATCAGCACATCTTTAACTTGAGGGAGAAAAACTATTATAAAAGTATAGATAAAAAAAACTGTCAAGGAATTCCTTTTTTAATGATTTTTCAAGTCCTCCTTCCAGCTGGGAAGAACTACTTCAGCTGCCTTGCTGATGAGGAGCTACATGTAAATGGAGATAATAAGCATTGTATACTCCTCCAAGGCAGCTAAGTGGTACAGTAGATAAAGTGCCAGGTCTGAAGCCAAGAAGACTAATCTTCATGAGTTCCAGTCTGACTGTGGATATTTAGTAGCTGCATGGCTGTGGGCAAGTCACTTAATCCTGTTTGCCTCAGTTTCCTTTTCTGTAAAATGAGTTGGAAGGAAAAAAATGGCAGATTACTACAATATCACTACCAAGAAAACCCATATAGGGTAACAAAGAGTGAACTGACCCATTGCATTATTGTTATCATTATTAATTGTATTTCATATTTCTTTTAAAATAAGGTAATATAATGGTTATAATTATCATTGCAAGGAGCCCAAAACATACAACTTTTTATGCAAACACTCATCTATCATATTACTTGGAATATAACACCAAGAATAGGGGAAGAATATAAGAGAAAAAAGCTCTTTAGCAAAGTTTGACATCATAAATGAATATAATATTTATTGATTGCTCACAGGTTGCGTTATACTGCATTAGTCACTTACATCAGCATTCCCTCCAGTGAGAACAACTCCGGAGGCGAAATATTCTTTTGTCGCGGTTAATTTAGCAACAGCAGTAATTCTGCAAAGTGAAAACAGAATGCTCTCTTGGGTTTCAGGAAGATTAAAATCACTTCTCCCCCTCAAAGATTAATTGGCTTCTCATTGTTGTTATCTCCTATTGTGGCTATTTCAATAATTAATACTGTAGCATCCCTTGTGAAGTGTGTGATTATAATGGGTTTTTTTAAGTTGTTGTTTTCTAAGCAATGAGGGATAGATTATGGTTCTCTGAGAGCCCTTTTCCAGCTCACTCTTGCTTTTAGACTTTGTTTTGGCATTTTTGATGATTATGTAAACTGGCTGTTCCTATCCTGATTCACTTAAATATCTCCCAATTAATTCTGCAAGGAATGAGGATTTCTCCTCAACTCTCCATTTTCCTTCTTATCTCCAAAAAGAAATGGGGGGTGAAGGGAAAAACCTTTTGAACTGGGGCAGTCATTCCATTCAGCATATACTTTTGAGGATTTTTTTTGCGATTTTTTTGTTTTGTTTTGTATTTTTTAAAATAAAAATTTTAAATTAAATTAAACATTTTAAAATAAAGTTGACATCCTCTCTTTTAAGGACTTTGGCTAAATAGGTGGAGGATAACATATGCTCCAACAACTGGTTAATCACCATATTTGCATTTTTGTTTTCTATTAAAAACAAATCTATGCCCAAACAAATAAACAAAAAACCCCTCACTCACTCCTCTTGGGTTATATGCTGTGTTGCCTCTGCCAACAGAAGTGGAAAGTTAGTCATTGGCAGATTAATGAAAAGTGAGCCAGAACATGTCCATGGGCTATCACAAGCAATGATATTGGGCTACACTTGTTTGATGTTCCTCAAGAGAGAGCAGACAACTTTATTTTTTATTTATTTATTTTTTTAATATTTTATTTTATTTTATTTAATAATAACTTTATATTGACAGAATCCATTCCAGGGTAATTTTTTTACAACATTATCCTTGCACTCGTTTCTGTTCCTATTTTTCCCCTCCCTCCCTCCACCCCCTCCTCTAGATGGCAAGCAGTCCTATATATGTTAGATATGTTGCAATATATCCTAGATACAATATATGTTTGCAGAACTGAACAGTTCTCTTGTTGCACAGGGAGAATTGGATTCAGAAGATAGAAATAACCCGGGAAGAAAAACAAAAATGCAGATATTCACATTCGTTTCCCAGTGTTCTTTCTTTGGGTGTAGCTGCTTCTGTCCATCATTTATCAATTGAAACTCAGTTAGGTCTCTTTGTCAAAGAAATCCACTTCCATCAGAATACATCCTCATACAATATCGTTGTCGAAGTGTATAATGATCTCCTGGTTCTGCTCATTTCACTTAGCATCAGTTCATGTAAGTCTCTCCAAGCCTCTCTGTATTCCTCCTGCTGGTCATTTCTTACAGAACAATAATATTCCATAACATTCATATACCACAATTTACCCAGCCATTCTCCAATTGATGGGCATCCATTCAATTTCCAGTTTCTAGCCACTACAAACAGGGCTGCTACAAACATTTTGGCACATACAGGTCCCTTTCCCTTCTTTAGTGTTTCTTTGGGATATAAGCCCAATAGAAACACTGCTGGATCAAAGGGTATGCACAGTTTGATAACTTTTTGGGCATAATTCCAGATTGCTCTCCAGAATGGTTGGATTCGTTCACAACTCCACCAACAATGTATCAGTGTTCCAGTTTTCCTGCATCCCCTCCAACATTCATCATTATTTTTTCCTGTCATCTTAGCCAATCTGACAGGTGTGTAGTGATATCTCAGAGTTGTCTTAATTTGCATTTCTCTGATCAATAATGATTTGGAACACTCTTTCATATGAGTAGTAATAGTTTCGATTTCATCATCTGAAAATTGTCTTTTCCTATCCTTTGACCAAATGGTCAATTGGAGAATGGCTTGATTTCTTATAAATTAGAGTCAGTTCTCTATATATTTTGGAAATAAGGCCTTTATCAGAACCTTTAACTGTGAAGATGTTTTCCCAGTTTGTTGCTTCCCTTCTAATCTTGTTTGCATTAGTTTTGTTTGTACAAAGGCTTTTTAATTTGATGTAATCAAAATTTTCTATTTTGTGATCAGTAATGGTCTTTAGTTCATCTTTGGTCACAAATTTCTTTCTCCTCCACAAGTCTGAGAGATAAACTATTCTATGTTTCTCTAATTTATTTATAATCTCATTCTTTATGCCTAGATCATGGACCCATTTTGATCTTATCTTGGTATATGGTGTTAAGTGTGGGTCCATGCCTAATTTCGAGCAGACAACTTTAAGGGAGCAGGTTTTCTCATGAATAGACTGGTACTTCTAGTCGCTGCCAGAAGCCAGTGATTGGGGAATAGAGACCTCAGGATCTCTTAAGAGATTTAGATTTGATTTGATTTCTATATATTTTAAAATTATATTTCCTTTAGATTTTAAGGTAGATCAAATTTGATAGATTTCAATGGGGTGCACAGAAAGAATTAGAAGCTTGTATCTTACCTTAGATTTTTATTTTTTGTTAGCCTCTTGGTCAGTCATTTAATCTTTATTTTTCTCATGTGCAAAATGGGGATATTGGAGTTGATGGCCTCCATAGCGCCTATCAACTATATATCTATGATCTTGTAATAATTTTCTATTACTAAACTTGTTCAAAACAAAATGAGTTCTCAGAGAAAATCTTATGTAAGAAGTCAAGTTTCAGGATGTTTATCTTCACTTTCTTGGAGGACACTTTAGGGAGGAATTTTTGACATATATTTTATAAATGCAAATTTAAAAAACCACCTCCTGTGCACTTCTTCTTATTTGTCCTAATTGATGAATTTTGATCTAGACTTTGTAGGGGTCTGGAAAAAAATCTATTTAATTTCCATATGAGCTTAGCCTCAACCTATTATTATAGGAGTGAGAGTTTAAGCAAAAATATTCCCTATTCTGCAAGACTGTGCAAAATAAATAAATAGAATTAAATAATTGGAAATAAAAGGAATAAAAATGAAAGTACATGACAGAAAAATATTTCCAAAGCTATAACTTTTAATGAGACATAAAGAGAGGCAGTGTGGTATAATGGATAGAGAATGGCTCTTTGAGAACCAGGAAAGCCAGGGAAATTAGGCGTTCTGACATATTCTAGTTGTGTGACTCTAGGAAATTCACTTAGAATCTTTGCTCTAGAGTTAGTTCCCTACAATCTTACACTAATGAAAATCACAACCTATTTAGAACTAAGAATGGGATATCATTTGGGGCATGTGACAAAAAGATGAAGTGGTTTATTTTGATTTCCAAGCATTGTTTCTCCATGTAAATAATAGTCCTACAGAAGAATAAAATACCTCTCTCAGAAATATATCTAATGAAGCAGCTGTGTTATCTATCTTTTAAATGTTTTACATAAACCTAATTTAGTCCAAATTGGTAGAAAAAGGAGACAAGTCTATGACACAAAGATTGATAACTGAGGGTCAATGTGGAAGTCATTTCTGGAGGCAGCTCCAAATGCTGCTTAAGTAGGCTTTCGAGGTCATTAAATCTGATAACAGGTATGTCTGAAGGACTTATCTAGGCTCCTGGATGTTTCCCCTTACGGTTCTCAAATTCTGTCTACTGATATGTAGAACATTTCTTTGATCATTCAGTATGTAATGGAATATTATTGTTCTATAAGAAATGATGAGCAGGCTGATTTCAGGAAAGCCTGGAAGGACTTACATGAACTGATGCTGAGGGAAGTGAGCAGAATCAGGAAAACTTTGTACACAGTAATAGCAAGATTATGTTATGATCAACTATGACAGAGTTAGCACTTCATAGCAATAGTGATTTAAGACAATTCCAATAGACTCTGGATAGAAAATGCCATCCACATCCAAAGAGAGAACCATGGAGACTGAATGAGGAAAAGAAACACACTTGTTTGCTTTTCCTTTTCTGTGCTTTTTCCTTTTTGTTTTTGTCTTCCTGAGCTCAAATTTGGTCTGAGACATTTGTTAGCTGTGTGATACTGGACAAGTCACTTAACTCTGTTTGCCTCAATTTCCTCATCTTTTAAATGAGCAGGAGAAGAAAATGGCAAACTGCTCCAGTATTTTTGCCAAGATAACTACAAAATGAATCAAACACAATTGAAACGACTAAACAATGAAAAATTAGGATTCTTTTCATTCTTCATCCAAATTACTTTGAATTATTTAATACTTAATTATATTGAACACATTTTCTCTATCAGTACAATATAAGCTCCTTGAATATCCGGGACTATTTTATTTTTGTTTTGGTGTTCTTGGCACTTAACTTAGTACCTGGCACATAGTTGGTACTTAATAAATGCTTGTTGAATTGCATGCTTTTAATCACAAGAAAAATGCATATTGATTATAGCACTTTTATGCTGTGCAGAACATCTTTCTTAAAATGATGTGGTTTTATTAGCTTCCTTTCTCAGATAAGAAATCTGAGTCCTGAAAAGTTACATGACTGGTCAATGATCGTACATTTAGTAATGTGTGAATCAGAATTCAAACTGAAGTTTTTAGATTCCATATCCAATACACTTTTTTTTTATTCCATGTTGCTTCTCACAAGACTAGGGGTTGGCTAATTTTTTTTTTACTGATCCGTAAAAAGAGTTTGTATGATAAATGAGATAAATCTAGAACAAGATTGAATGCCACATTAAAAATATATCTTTTTATCTGACAGGAAACAGGTATCCCTTAAAAGTTTTTGATGGGAGATTGAGGTGATTAGACCCATGTATTAGCAAAATTATTTTGCCAGCAATGTGAAGAATAAATTGATAGGAGACAGAGGACATAGAGAGTTATTATATTTATCCATAAAAAAAGACCTTGGTTAGAGTAGTGGGGGTGGAAAATGGGAAACAGATGGGAGATATTGCTAGAATAGAAATCAACATCACTTAACATGGAAGAAGGGAATGAAAAAAGTAGGAAGATCCTAAGTAGACTCCCAGATCATGAGCCTAGGTAATTGGTGCATGATAATGCTTTCTGCAGAATTAGTGGTTTTTTTTTTTTTTATTAAATCAAAGATAATAAATTCAGTTTAAGATGTGTTGAGTGGGATACTAAGGAAAAGTCATGGGTTACTCCAAAATATCAGGTTACAGTGTAAGCAAAAAGGATGAATACTGTTAAAAATCATTAGATTTGATGATAAGGTCATTAATAAGTAACATTTGAATAATGTTTTATCCTTTTCATATCACTTTAATAGGTGAGATTGATCAGAATTTGCTTTCCTCTGACTATTCATTTTTTCATGAATGAAAGAGCAATCATTAAGCACTTAGTTGGGTCAGAAAACTATTTAATCTTACTAGGAGTGATGGGTAATTTCTCCATAATCTTCCATATCTAAAGTGCCATTCCTCTCTATCAAGTTCTAACTTTGGGATCTATTTTTATGATAGTATCAGTGCATCAAGACTGAATGATGAAGTAACAATACAATTTAAACAATGATCGAACCCCAGTATGATTCCTCCAGTCCACCAGCATTGAGACAATGATACCTTCATGCACAAGAAGCTTCATTCTCATGGAAATCTAGCAATAATGTGAAGGATAGATGGAAGGATAGATGGTTTCTTGGATATTAACCAAACAATTGTATCTTATATTTTTTTAGGCAAGAAAACTTATTAGTGACTTTGCCATTATTCTGTCCATCCTCATTTTTTGTATTATCGATGCCCTGGTGGGTGTGGACACTCCAAAACTAATTGTGCCAAGTGAATTCAAGGTAGGTAAATCTTTCTTTCTCTCTCTCTCTCTCTCTCTCTCTCTCTCTCTCTCTCTCTCTCTCTCTCTCTCTCTCTCCTTCCCTCCCTCCCTCCCTCTTTTTTTCTCCTCTCTCTTCTTTCTCTTTTCTCCCTCCTTCTCTCTTTTTTCTGCTTTCTTTTCTGTCTTTCTCTTTTCTCCCTCCTTCTCTCTCTTTTTTCTGTCTTTCTCTTTCTCTCCCTCCTTCTCTCTCTTTTCTGCTCTATTTCTTTTCTTTGTCTTTCTCTCCTCTTCTCTCTCTTTCCATCTTTATCTCTTTCTTTCTGTCTTACTGTTCATTTCTGTTTCTCTTTCTTGCTATCTGTCTCCGTTTTTCTGTCTCTTTCTGGGCTTGCCTACCTGTCCCTCCACCTCTCTTGATATATAGGAACCTCTGAGTTTCTTTGCCCTATTGTCTGTCATAATGTCTTGTGAACTAGGTTTGCAGAATTATTCATTGGTCCCACCAAAAAACATTAGATTTGGGATGAAGGGGCTGGGATCATTTTCATCTGTATAGGCCATGAAACAATGTATGTTAACTGTGTTGTCTTTAGACATATCCAGATGAAAATCATAAGGCAAAATATTTCTTGGGATTTGATTTATCTTTACTTGATGGTCCTTTTAACTGGCAATGTATTATGATTATTATGAAGTTTACCCTATTTTCTTTCATTGTTCTCAAAGCCAACAAGTCCCAACCGAGGCTGGTTTGTCACACCCTTTGGAGGGAACCCCTGGTGGGTGTACCTTGCAGCTGCTATTCCTGCCTTGCTGGTCACCATCCTGATTTTCATGGACCAACAAATCACAGCTGTTATTGTCAATAGAAAAGAACATAAACTCAAGGTGAGTTCTCCCTCTCTTTTCTTTAATATTGTGGAGTAGTTTGTATCTTTTGTTACCATTATAATAAATGTCTTTTATGAACCCCTTCAAAGGCCTTAATTTTCATAGAATCTGAAGTTTAGAACAATAAGAGACCTAATAATAGTTAACACTTACATAGTGCAAAGTGTTTTCTAAATATCATCTCATTTTATCTTCATTACAATTCTCTAGAATAATACTATTATTATCCCCATTTTACAGATGATTAAACTGAGTCAGTCAGAGAGATAAAGTGATTCAGCTAGTAAGTATCTGGGACTGGATTTGAACACAAAGTATTCCTGATTCCAGATTCAGTAGTCTCTTTACTGTGTATAGAGTATCCCTCATTGCCGAAAGCCAAAAAGTATTGACTGGTTCCAACATAAACTGATGCATAAACTTAACTGGGGTAGCCAAAAAGCACAGTGGATGGAATGCCTAGCATTCCCAATCCAATCCAATCCCAAATATTTCCTAGCTGTGTGACACTGGACAAATCACATAACCCTGTTTATGCCTCAGTTTGCTCATTTGTAAAATGAGCTGGAGAAAGAAACAGCAAACCACTCCAGTATTTTTGCCAAGAAAATACTAAAAGGGGTCACAAAGAATCAAACATACCTGAAAACAACTGAAAACTAGCAAGAAACCCAATAAGGCCCTCACTGCTGCAAGGCGATCCTTTGTGTCTCTTTGATTTGCTCTCCTGCTCACCATTTATCTACCTTCCTTACATCCTTGGTATGTGTTTGCTTCTCTCATCTCAGCTATCACTTTGCTGAAGATTTTAATCTTCCTTTACCTGATCTCTTGCAATAGATTACTAATTGACTTCTTAACTTTGATTCTCTCTTTACTCCAATCCATCTTGCACTCAGGTGTCAAGATGATTTATTTCTAAGGTATTTCTCCATCACCTGAACTCCAATGGCTTTCTGTTCCTTCCAGAATCAAACATAGTGGTCTGTTGGACATTTAAAACTCTTCACAAGCTGGACTTTTCCTATTTTTTCAGTCTTAGGCTTTTTTCCCCCTCCCCAAACTCTATGATCTAGTGACCCTGGCCTATTTGGAGTTCTTCACAGAGGACACCTCATTTACTGACTGCATATTTGCATTGGCTGTCCCTGATGCAGTATGCTTTTGCTCTTCACCTCTGCCAACTGTTTTCCATTATGACTCACTCAAGCCTCACCTTCTGCAGCAGGCCATTAGAATTATATGCCTATTGTCTCCTTGTGGATATATGCTTCTGGAGGACAGTACATGCTTTTGCTTTTCCTTGTAGTCCTAGTGCTTGGAACAATACTTGGCACATTGTAAGGGCATAATAAATGCTTATTGGGCTATCTGACTGACTGAAAGACTCAAATATTTGCTGATCGATTAATTGATGAATGAGTGGAATAGTTGTCTTCTTTATTCCTTCACTACTTGTTTCCTTCTGGCTAACACACCCAGATACTAGCTCTGCTTTTTGTTAGGAAAGAGAGACTATAAAATCAGCAGGCTTTGGTAGCATTCTCATTTTCTTATGCTAAAGTTGTAAATTAATCATTTTAAGAATCATCATTTTCCACTCAGTGGCCAGCTCTGGTTATGTACCTCAAGTTTATAAATCCTCGGGGACATGAAGCAAATAGAGGCAAAATATTGGGGGAAAGGAACAAGATTGCTACTAGCTGGTAATGCATTATATGATTAGTTTTCATCAAATTTCAGTAAATATTTTATATAGCTGCATTTTATAGGAAATTAATTTCATAATTGCTCAGTATCATTAAAGTAGAGACTTCAAAAAGATTCAGTTAGAAAAAAATGAATAGTATTATTATGGCTTTCCTTTGTCTTGAAGCTATTTTTAATCATAATAATTTTTGCCCAACAAATTTTTTTTGCATGTCATATACCACTGGCTGTCACTGTGAACTGAAGAAACACAAGTTGTTCTCCAGAAGAGAAGATTATATCTGTTTCCATTAGAGTTGTAATAAATCTTTTAGTTTTAAAAAACAACTTAATATTATCTGTAGGGTTATGCTTAAAACAGAAGTTCTTAAACTATGATCCATAGGCCTTCATTGAGTGTCTATAAATAAATGTCGAGTCCATGATTATTTGGTCTATTTTCTAATTGAAATTTTGCATTACCTTTATGATTTTTTTAAAAGTGATTTTGAAAAGGAATATATAGACTTTAGTAGACTTCCCAAATGATCCATGACATGAAAAGTTGGTTAAAAGGACCTTTGGCTAGTATGAATTGACTGCCCAAGTTCACCCAGCCACACCTGAACTATGCATGATACAGATATTAGCAACAATTTTGAGTTCAGTTCTATGAACTATGAGTTTTTGGGAGAACTTCTGGATCTTTGTTTACTTTTTCTTGAATGAAAGTACATTCTTTCTCCTCTCCATCTCCAAGAAGTGTTGTGTCAACTCCTCAGAAGAATATAGGCACTGAGTACACAAATAAAAAGCTCTTGTCACATTTAGAATTTATTTGAAAACATTCCTCTTAGTAACATGGGCTGTTGACTGAATGCAGTCATTTTTTTTTCCACCTGCAGATAGAATAATATCAAAGGCTATTTCACCATGAATGTAATCATTTCAAAAGCTGTTCCCTCCAGGGCAAATTGTGCTCACATGGAGTTAAAGAAAGGCAGTCAATTAATCACAAGAGAGCTGTGATCCTATATCTAATTTGGAAAGCCTAGGACTACTTGAAAATGATTAAGAAGAGAAGGCTGAGGTGCCGAGCGAGACAAAAACATTACGGTATTAAAAGCAGCATGTTTTCAGCAAGCATTTGTTCCGGCACCGAGTCAAGCTGAGCTGGCTGGCTCGCTGTTCGCCTCGGTATCGGATCCATTTATCCACTTCACTGAACAGCTTTGTAATGATGTCAGAATGCCAGAGTACTTGGCTTTCGTTGGCCCTCACTCTGCTTCGTTATTTCTCGCAGTATTCCTGCAGGCAGCTCTTGAACAAACCGGGTTCGTAGCGGTCCTGACTTTTCCAAGGTCAGTTCCAGAACCATTAGCAGAATCAGGAAATAGAATTTGTGAGCTCCTCCCTTGGCATCTAATATCTGTTCACTAGACTGAGGCAAGTCTCCAAAGGAAATAGGCTCAGGGTTGGGGTGAAATAAGGGTGGGGGATGAGAACTGCACTGATGAAATTAGAGAAAAACCCAAATGATTTGATGTAATGATTTGAGTACTATGCAAATGGCGCTCAAATAGTCTTTCCTTTCCATTTTCAGTGGTACCACCATTTCCACTCTAAATGAGTTCTGTATTACCTCATTCTGCTCTAATGTAACAGTGAGGTCATACCTGATTTCCTTGTCTCCAGTCTTTCATTCCCTCCAGCAGCCAATCTGAACACCATTGACAGATTTACTTTCCTAAAACACTACTCTGATACTGCCTTTATCCCGTGTAGAGACCTCCCTTAATGGCTTCCTATGTCTTCTGAATTCAGTGCCAGAGTTTTAGCATCGTTCCTGATACCTCTATGATTACATCTCAAATACCCTTTCCAGCCTTATTCTCTTACTGAGCTTTCACATTTGCCCTGTGTTATAGCCAGAACAGTTAGCAACTGGTCTTACCCCTTTTTTGTCTTGATCATTTGCACATGGCTAAAATTCTCTGGCCCCTATAGCTGACTACCAAAATTCTATCCATCCTTCAAGACAGCTGCTTCTTCCATGCCCTTGCACTTTTTCCTGAATGCTTTACTCCTTACTTCCCTTTCTCTCTTTCCCTTCAATCTCCCATGGCGTCTCTTCATTTCTCTCTAATGGCATTTATTCTATACTTCCTTTTACAGTAGTTTTTGGACTCCTGTGATTTCATTGGTGTGGGTACTTCTTAACCATTATAATTCAACTTCATTGCAATTTAGCTAACAGTGACTTTCTACAATATGTAGCATTCATTACAGAACAACACAAAGATAGATAATGACCAATTTTCACGGATCATACAGTATGACAGTGGGAAAGAGATTTTTAAAAATGTTAAAAAAAAAAAAAGAGATATACAACCCCACTAAGTCAAATAACAACTAACATTTATTAAGCACTTTCTGTGTGCTAGGAATATAGAGAGAGATAAAAGTAGCCCTGCCCTCAGGCAGAATGTATTCTAATGAAGAAGTAATATACCATACCATAACATAATATTTTACATTTATATTATCCATGATAATTTATATCTTAATATATGTGTTCATAATTTATACTATAATATTATGAGATTATATTATATATTTAATGTTAAACTTATATTTGTATTATGTAAATCTTAATAATTAAATAATTTATATTATATATAATATAAATAAATAATGATTAAAGTCTATATAAATATAGTATTTATATAATATAGAAATTATTTGATTATATCTTGTCATATATGATATGATATTATATATAAATATATTATTCATAAATGTATTTATAAACTATGCCATTGATATATAGATATAGATATAGATTATATATATATATGCTTGAGTCTCATGTTCATGATCTTCCATGATTACATTCTTTTTCTTTTCAGCCTTATTCTCTTAGTAAACCTATAAACTTGCCCTGTGTTCTGGCCACTTTGGATCATTAGCAACTGATCCTGTCCCTTTTTAGTCAAAAGGGACATGTTTGGAATTCTTGGTCCCTATCTTTGTCAAAATTCCAATTAATTATATTTTATAAAAAATAGTATATACAAGTTTGCTAATTATATAATATATGATTATATATGTGTACACACAGAGAAGACAGAAGGCAATCTCAGGGGGATGGGACTAGTAGCTAGGAAAATTAGCAAAGATCTGTTGCAGGACTTGAGTCCTAAGCAAAGCCAAAGATTTTAAAGAGGAAAAACATTCCAGACAGGAAGATGGAAAACTGAGTGTTGTAGATGGTGTTTCTGAGGTAGGGAGGTCTTCACTTAATTCCTTTGAAAATATTTCATGAGGGAGAAGGGGGAAAGGAATGAGCATTTAATAAGGACCTTAGTAAATGTCAGATACTATGCTAAGCTTTTTTGAAATATCACATTTATCTTGCTACAACCCTTTGAGGTAAGTGCTATTATCTGATCACCCAGGATCATACAGCTAGGGTTTAGGGCCAGGTCTGAACTTGGATCTTACCGACTCCAACCCCAGCACTCTGTGCCCTGTGGTGCACCTTGCTGCCTCTGAGTACCTTTGGGTACCAGGACAACACCTAAACCATCCATCATTCTCTCGGTGGATTCACGATTAGCCTGGACACCTCCTTTCCTGCATTCCTTTCCACTGCCTTTCACATCACATCTTGTACACAAGGCTTACAACACACAGGGTGCTTACTACAGCTTGCCAATTCCACCACATGTCTTTCCATTGACTTTTGGAGCTTTCATAGTTTTGATTTGTTTTTGATATTATATGAGTATCTACAGATATCAGTTCAAACCTCATCAAAAGTCATATTCTTCTGTTGCATCATCCAGGCTTTGAATGGAAATAGGGCAGAAATATGCTGGAGCCAACTCCTACGGGTTGGCAAGACCAGGTTGTTAAATTTTCAGTATGAGTATTCACACCTTGGAAATTGGCAAATGCTGCAAATTAGGGCTTGATTTATTGTTTTGTTGATGTTTTTAGACTAAAAAAGTGATGGAGAAAACATTAATAATGCAAATTAAACTTAAAAGTGAGTCTTCCAGAGAGCTGGTTGTTAACCATATTATCAACACACCTTCAGAAAAGAGTTAGGACTGAATTTAATAAAGCAGAAAAAGAAAAGTCTCTAATTTTTTTTTTATTCCAATACCAGAAACTAGTTTTGGAAGAAAAAGTCTTGCCTATTTTTATCCCTTGTAGTAACTAGCCCTAATTGATGCATATGTGGTAGAGGAAGACTTCCTTTGTAGGAGTAGATGGGGCTTTAGCTGAGGTCCCTTCAAATTCTAAAATAATGTGATTTTGTGACAGAAGGGGCTCAATAAATATTTGCTGAGTGAGTTAAGGAACATTATTTGTGTTCATACCTGTTTCCATCTGGCTTCACAAATCCTGGAATTCCAATAGTGAGTGCCATTGGTGATGAGTGGGAAACATCAATGATATACCTTTCAAGCCTCATAATTAATGCTAATTTCTACTTGGCTTCCTTGCTACCATGAAGATCCTAGATACCCATTTTAGACCACCTGGGCCTTTTATTTTTACAGAACCTGCAAATGCCTTATTTTTGATATGTAGACTTTATTCAAATTCAGAAATAAATACTAGCCTTGAATCTTAAAATTATAGAAAAATGAACTGATGCATATATTTGTATGTATATTAGATTTGAGTCATTGTTTAATGTTAATGAAGATGACTTTACATGAGAAAAAGGCTGTTTTCATACATGACAAAAATAAGTTCATTTTCTATAATTTTAGGACTCAAGGCTGAAGGTTTCATACAGGAGGTAAGACATGAACTAAGCCCCCCAGAAAAGAATCAGATGAAGAGAGGGAAAAGAGCAGGAGAATGGTGGAGAGCATGGACTCTGCCGGATGATTTAGGAATTAATGTCTAGATGAGTTTGACCTGAGCAAGGGGCTTCTGTTGGGAGTGATGGGAAATATATTATAGTAGGAAATTAAAGTTACCTCTTTTTAGGTCCTGCTTCTATTTATCTACCAATTAAAAACTTGGTTTTGGAATTTGTGCCATAACCTGTATATGGAGCCTGACAAATGGGAAGGAAATAACAGATTTACTCCTCATCATTGATGGGAACAGTCATAGACCCATTGGCCCACTGGAAACACAGTATGAAAGAATTTTAGCTTTGGGTCAGAGGATTTGAGTTCAAATTCTACCTTGGATATTTTTAACCAAAGAGACTTCAGGAAAGTCATCCAAATTTCCTCACTTCAAAAAATTTATACATATATACATATGTGTGTATACATACAATACACATACACACATACATTTATATATATATACACACATACATAAATAAACACACAAACTCATATATAGATATATGTATAAATATGTGGTATATACTATTATACTATATCATACATGACACATATAACAGATACACATACATATGTGTATATGTATATTATTATATCTCAGGATTTTCCAGATGGCATGTAGTTCCTTCTAGTTCTGAATCCAAGATCCTACAATTTTAGGAATGAAACACACATATTCAAAAGTGCCTTTTAATCGGATGCATAAATGGCCTTTCATACATCCACAAGCAAACATTCAGCTTCTTAGGGTACATATTTTGATCACTTTGGAGACAGCAATTACTTCCCTGAAATAAGTTTGGAGAATTCATGGTTATAGGGTCAGGAGATCATGGAAGTTTTAGAATTGCTTGCAAATCTAAATCTAGCAAAGTCATGTCACTGTTCTTATTACTTTTGACTGATTTAGCAAACACAAGAGCAAGAATGGTTAGAAAGGGAGAAGGAGGAGGAGAAGTCCTTCTTGTAGTTGACATAAAGGACAGCTCTGATGTCTTCCTATCCAGGATTCCCTTTATCACTGAGCTCATTTTCAGTTTAATATTTTAATACACTCTCTTTTACATACAAATAAGCAATCAGGAGGGCCAAGAGAGCCACTTATTGATGGAATCAACCTTGTCATAAATCAACTAGTCCAACCACTCTTTCCAACTTGATATGTTCCCTAGGGAGAGAACAAGGGTCCTTCCAACCCAACTGATAATTCAACAAGCTTTTAAGTGCTCAATAGGCGCTATAATCATTTGAGACGTAAGTCAGAATTCATTGTTAGTCATTGTCACTCCTTGTGACCCCATTTGGGGTTTTCTTGGCTGAGATACTAGAGGGGTTTGCTATTTCCTTCCTCAGCTTATTTTACAGATGAGGAAACTGGAGCAATCAATATTCAATGACTTGCTCAGGATCACACAGCTAGTAAATGCCTGAGGCTGGATTTGAATTCAGATCTTCTTGACTTCAGACCTGACATTCTATCCACTGAGTCACAGCTGCCCTTCCTGATGCATAATAAATACTTAATAAATTTCTGTTGATTTGACTTAATCTTGTTAGAATTCAGTTTCCTTATCATCAGAGGGAAAGATTAGGATTAGATATTCTCTAAGATTCTTTCTACCTCTGAATCTGTGATCCTCAATCATGGAGGCTCCACCCTGAGCCTCAGTTTTCCCATTTGCAGAATGAAAAGTTGGATGAGATAGTCTCTGAATCTATAACCCTAAATCATTTTAATTGCCTGGGCCTTGATTTTCATATCTACAGAAAGAGAGAATTATATCAAATGGCCCTTAAGGTCCCTTCTATTTCTAAATCTATGATCCTATGATTAGGCTTTCTGGGCCTCAGTTTCCACATATAAAGAATAAAAGAATTATACCAAATGACTTCTGAGCTCTTTTCTAGTTCTAGATATGTAATCCATTGGTCTTGTACATCATTATATTTATCAGTCAGGCAGAAATTCCACATGTTGTTTGGCCCAAAGCAAGAGGGAAGGAGCCCTCCAGTGGGACAGATCCTTGCAGCCAAAGTAACTAGACCCCGAGGGACTCTTGGATATTCCTTAACTCCACCAAAACCAATGAGTCTCTTGGAACAGAAGACTTTTTTTTTTTTAAACTAGACTACTTTTCTATAGCTGACTCTCTGTTTAGCCCATTTATCTCCTCTCCAGTCTGTGGTTTTCGGATGAACGTGAACTAAGTTCACCTCTACCTTTCTGCTAGGAGCCCGGAGTTCTTTTGCCAGACTTGTCCTTCCCCCACTTCAGAGTAGCTCTGTTTCTCCATAAGAACATACTGTGGGCATGTGGTCAGCCAGCACCCTGTGCGTGAACAATGGGCGAAGTCCTGGTGTCCCAGCAGAAGGAGAGCTGTGTTCCACTTGGCTGTAACCAAATCTCCAGGATCAACGCTACTTGGCTTCCAGTGTAAACCATCATCTCCCTGTCTTGGAGCCAGCCCTCCCATCCCCTTTCTCGGAACCTGCTATTCTGCTGTTGCCTTTATCCCTTCCATGCTGTGTGCATCGGCTGTTCCCTTTTCATAGGCTTCATAGGGGGATTCAGTATCTGATTTCTTCATAAATAAAGTAAAGAGATGGAACCAGCAAAATAACACTTCGTAAGAGTTTAAAATATTTATTTAAGGAGTAAAATAAACTAGACATTGTATTAGATTGTCTGCTTTTCCAGTCTGAAAGTGTTTTTTTGACCATGGAAAGATGTTGTTGAAGCTAGTTATATTTCTGATTCAGGGGTGATGAATTATTTTTATGACTTGTCCCAGTCCAGTTGAAATTATTTTCCAATGTGAGAAGCAGTTTTGCTTATTCAGCAGTAATTTAGCCCTCTCAGATAGAGGATCCTCTGACTTAGTTCTGCAAGCATTTTTATTAACTACCTGCCATGTGATAGCTATGGTCCTTGGGCTACAGAGACAAAATGAAATAGATGTTGGCTTTAAAGACATCAGTCTTTATTGAGGGGAACAAGATGGACACCTACAAATAGATAATCTATAAGATATTGATATAGAGATATAAAAGTAAGTCTAGGATAGACAAGGAAGATATAACTCTCTTATGAGGGGCAGTTTATTAATATAATGGAAGGTCCAAGGAGCACAATGGAACAGTAGAGATAAAAAGGAGATTATTATTATTATTATTATTATATTATATATGTTATATATAATACTAATAATTAGCATTTGTAAAGAGCTTTAAGCTTTAAAAATCCCTTTAAATGTATTATCTCATTTGATACCTTTGTTATTCCCATTTTATAGATGAGGATAATGAGACAAAAAAGTGACTTAATTGATAGTTCACAAGTACCTGAGAGAGGATTTGAACTCAGGTGTAGCTGACCCCAACTTTAGCCCTTGATGGGAATTATTTTTCTGATTTAACAATTCAGTTCAGTTCAACATCATTGAGTATTATATTTTTATATATCAATCAATAAACAATTATTAGCACCTTCTATGTGCCAGGTATGTCCTAAACCCTGGAGATACAAAGAGAGGCAAAATATAGTCCCTGCCTTTAAGGAGCTTACAGTCGAATGGGGAAGCTATGCTAAGGAATGTGCCATTAAAAGACTTGAACCTATATAGACACATGAGCAGAAATACACTTAATACAAATTTTGGGGACTGGAGAAGAGAGATGAATAAATAAGTCCTAAAAAATACTCATCGCTTTGTGTGATGTGCAGGATCTTGATCTGAGTAGTGCAGAATTTGCTTCCAGGCTCACATGCTCATAGCATTTACAGCTGAAAGGAATCTTAGAGGTCTTCATTTAGTCTAAACTTCTCATTGTAGTTTATGAGTGAAAAATCTTCCTGCTAAAGTCTTTGTTCATAATTGACAGGTTTACATATAAGAGACAGGAAAGTAAACTGACACCCAGAAGGGTCATGCACACAACAAGTGGCAGAACCAAGGCTTAAACCTACTTTTTCTGGATCCATTTTGAATTTTCCTTCTCTCCCATATGATGTTGGATTTCCTACCACCAATCAAGTTCTGTCTTCTACAAGAATTTCTTCACGCTGTGTTTAAGATACTTAGCTAGGTATCAGGAATTCAAAAGCAAAACTAAAATAGCTATTCCTTTCCTTGTTTCTCCAGGTAAATATGCAATAAGTCAAGGCAAATAGAGACAAGAAAAAGCACTAACTATTGAGGAGATTGGGGAAAGCTTCAAGAAGGAGGTAGCACTTGACTGTGACCTTGTCTTTGAAGGAAGATAATTCTAAGAAGCAGAGATGGGGGTGGGGCAGGTTATTCTCAGCTTGAGGGAGAACATGGGGGAGGATGAAGACAGGGGTTGCAACAGAGAGTATGTAGGGAACAGAAGTATGATTCAGTATCAGTCTTCTGAACTCACCATTGACTATTGCACCGATCAGGATCCTGATGACTTTCCCACCAGCTTGCTTTACATTATTGTGATCACCGTGTAATTGTTTTCCTGCTCTGCCTCCATGGGTTTTATATTAATGCCTGTAAGTCTAACCCGGTTTCTCTTAATTCTTCATAATCATATATTCTATTCCTTTCCCTCCCACCCCATTCCTGTTTATCCTTTCTTCTTCAGGTAGCCGTATTTCCCCAATATGAATTGGTTCTCATCATAGCTTTGTTTCTCCTCTCTACAGAAGGGAGCTGGCTACCACCTGGATCTCTTCTGGGTGGCCATTCTCATGATTGTATGTTCCTTCATGGCTCTTCCATGGTATGTGGCCGCTACTGTCATCTCCATCGCTCACATTGACAGTTTGAAGATGGAGACGGAGACGTCTGCACCTGGAGAACAACCCAAGTTTCTAGGAGTCAGGTGTGAATTCCTAATACTCATGTAGATCCTAGGGCTCAATAACAGATATTTTATGCATACAATTATTCATTTTGGACCAATAAGATTGAAGCCAGGTAAAGGACTAATTTATATTAGACCATTCTTACAAAGTATATATTCCAGGAAGGACTTAGTTTTTGGCCACAGTACAATTGTTGATTTTTTTTTTTTTTTTTTTGTGAGTTCACCCAAGTTTAGGATATCTTTCTCTGATTTTTTTTTATGGAGAAAGGTGAAGAATCTGATTTTTCTAGAAGATATTTCAGGAGTGTTATAGTTATCTGGAATAAAATAGAATTTGAAAGACCACCTTTTAGCTTTATTGGGATCTCAGCAAAACTTTTTGTCTTCCTATGAATCATAATCTTCACAAGCATCTTTACAATGAAATTTTCTGCCTTAAAATCCACCACTGAGTAGTTCTGATGTGGAGCAATTGAATTAAAGAGACTCTAAAGGTATGGAAGCAGCACCTGTGTCATGCCTGCCATATACTTTCTAGAGGTCCTTTCTTGCTTGTGCATGGAGTCCTGAAAATGGAGCCATTTTTGTTAAATTGGAAGTGATGGATCAGTTTTTGGGAAGGTGGTTCTGGAGGTGAATAATATTTTTTTAAAGTATAACTAATTTGGAAAGGAACCTGATTGGATTTCTTACTCTCCCATGGGTTATTTGTCAGACAGCATATAAGATAATATGATTGCTATTTCTAGGAAAAGAAAAAAATCATTCCATAGATGGTTAAAGTGCCTTAAAAATTACAAATATGAGGAAGCTACTATCTGACAAGCAAAGAGTTTTCTTTCCTGTCTCTTATATGTAAACCTGTCAATTATGAATAAAGACTTGAGCAGGAAGATTTTTCACTCATATCAGCTATTCAAATACAAGAGCCAATCAGTCAGTATTTTTGTGTGGAGGGAGAGGTTGTGGATATGGGTGTGAGTGTATTGAGTTTGTGCATTGCCCCAGAAGTATTAATAATATTATATTTGACCTACATTCAACATTGACTTGGATAGTTCATATAATTTGGGGGAACTAAAGAGCTAGGATAATGTGTGTGAAAAAGGAGGTAACTTTTTGGTTTAATTTCAGGGAACAAAGAGTCACCGGAACTCTTGTGTTTATTCTGACTGGTCTATCAGTCTTTATGGCTCCCATCTTGAAGGTAAATATTCCAGATATCTCCTCTTCTTTCTCCTTCTTAGAAAACTGATAAAGAGACACTTGAATAGTATAAAAAGAATGATAAAAGTTATCTGAAAAAAAGAATTCTTTTCGGAGAATCCTTTTCAGATATTTGGAAGATCGTGATGAATGCATAGGGAAACTTTGAGGCATGTGGCTAGTTGGGAAGGAGGTTTCAGTCCCTCATTTTGATTGATCTTCCTTAACTCCATTCATTTCCCTCACCATTAAGATGTTCTCATTATTCTCCTTCACTCCTGCCCCCTGTCTTCTCTTATTACTATCTGTTATCCCAAATCCCTTACCGGTCCTCCCTATCCGTTCCTATATTGCCAGGAAGCTGGGGTGAGTCAAGGTCAATATGGACCACCTCTTTTTATTCTATTTGCTGTTCTTGCTGACAGTGCTTCTATTGTCTTTGGCTCCAAAGATAGTTGCACAAAGAAAGATTAGAGAAAATGACTGGCCTATAATTAGAAAGCTTAAGAAATAAACTTCTGGCAAAGAAAAATTACAGGGTAGATTGAGAAATTTAGTGTAAGTCATTGTGAAAGTTTGCAGGATGGCATGAATAAATACCTGCATAGATAATATAGAAACTATGGGGAAAGTCTCTAAGCAAGAGTGTGGGTCTATTTGGTGATATAATCATCTTCCTTTTCCCTTTCAAGTTTATCAAGTTTTCAATTAAGGAAAAATTGCATGTAACTGTGGGAATTGATTGCCACCTTCAGCCTAATCTCCTAACCCCCTTCTTACCTCTTATCTAGAGCCAGCTTGTCTTTCCTTGTTTTTTCATGTTATCAAAGCCATTAATTGAAAAGTGCAAAATTCAATCAACTTGTTGTTTCTTTCCCAAAAGCCAAATTACTGGTTTTTAATTGATATTTTTGAATTGAGAGAATCATGGCTTTCCCCGCAGCAACTAGGAATCTGATTAGAAGCGATATATTTGGTAACTCCCTCCTTTTATGAATAAATAAATTGCGGCCTAGAAAGTTTAAGGGTCTTGCCCTGGGTCATATAGTTAATGGAACTCAGAGCAGAGCCCCATTCTTTTTCCTAATACTCTAGAATACCACTAAAAAAAAAACTTTAATGGAGAGAGATCTTCTAACAGCTGAATGTAGAAGTGATCGATTTCCTGCTGGATCTATTATTGGATCTATTCTAAACATTTATCTATTATTTTCTGTGATTGAATATACTTTTTCATAACTAATGCAATGAAGCCCAAGGTTCCAATAGTCAGGATACCCCCAAGCAATATTCTTTGTTTCAATGTTGTTTCCAGTGCTTTGCCTTCCATCCCAGAGAATCTGTTAGATGACTAATCACAGATGATTCCAAAGGGACACAAAGAACAGATATTGTGTGAATTGCTATTTTTAGGAAGAGGTGACACATCACATTTTCACTAATACTGCCTTCAAATCCCTACTTCAAGAAACTTATTTTCTCATCTTGCCACCGGTATGGCCCTTGACCTCTGAAGATTGAAAGACATTTTCTTTGCCTTTCTGGCTGTTCTTTTCTCCCTCCCCTTCCTTCTTTCCCTTTCCTTCTCTCCTTCTTTCCCTATTCTTTCACTCTCTCCCCTCCCCTTCCTCTTCCCCTTCTCTTTCTCCCTTCCCCTTTTTCCCCTCCCCCTTCTCTCATTCCTCTCTTTTTCACTCTCCTCTTCTCACTTTACCCTCTCTTTTCTCCTTTCCCCCCTTCTCTTTCCCCTTTCCTTCTCCCTCTTTGTCTCTGTCTCTCTTTCATATCCATGAGTTTTTTTAGCCTGATTTTTAAAACATTGTAGGTCCATGAGGAATCCATGAGGGATAAGAGAGAGAAGAGATATTTATGTGGAGGAGATGGAGTTAGGTAGGAAGGAGAAAGAGTTGGAGAAAGAGACACAAAGAGAGGGGAAAAAAGAATGTCAATCAGCAAAGGCTCAGCACTTTTTATATGCCCTCAACATTCTCTTAGAGCAGATAATATGCAACATATCTTTTCTTTTTTTTTTTTTTGTCTTTCAAAGTTAATTTTTATTTATAATATTGTTACTACAAATTGTTCTAAAACTCACTATACATCATTTCTTTTTATTATTATTATAGCTTTTTATTTACAAGATATATGCATAGGTAGTTTTTCAGCATTGACAGTTGCAGATCCTTTTGTTCCAATTTTTTCCCTCCTTCCCCCCACCCCTTCCTCCAGATGGCAGGTTGACCAATACATGTTAAATATGTTAAAGTATAAGTTAAATACAATATATGAATATACAACATATCTTTTCTATACAATGTCAAGTGGATTTGAAATAATATGTGGTGTCTCTCCAGCCTCTTAAGTTAGGATTGCTCAGTGTACAGTCCCTTTGAGGTCATTTTTTAAAAAATGTATTTTATTTGTTTTAATAAGCCAAGATGTCCCTTGTACCCGTCTCCTCCCAATTCCCCTTCTGCTCTATTGAGAACCAAGACTTTTGAGTTCATTAAAAACCAGGTACTAAAATGCTTGGAAGAAATGGGCAGAGATCAAGGTCAACATCTCAACTCTCTCAATGGAGCTTGGTTGCCTATTATCTTCCAGGGATTATCCTTGAGTGAAGAAGCAGACTCCCAGTTATTGTACTCTCTACTAAGCAAGGAATGGCTTTTAAATCAATACCCTCTGGCTGTTTGGTGATGATACATATGGGATCTTCACATTAGAGCTAGAATGAACCTCAGAGGCCCTCTGAACAGATCCATCTCAATTTAAAGGTGAAAAGAATTGAAGTGACTTGTCTAGCCAAGTCTCATAAGAGAGAGCCAGAATTTGAACCCAAACTCTCTTATTTTAACCTAACATTCATCCTCATTCCTTGCTGCCTAATGGGTAGTTAGTAGGAAAGAATCACTAGGAAATAAAAAATTTTAAATTAGGGATTCTTAACTTTTTGTGCATCAGGGATCCCCTTAGAAATTTGGGAAAGCCTATGGATTTCTTGAAAATAGTGTTTTTAAAAGTATAAAAAATGTACAATTCTAAAAGAAATCAATTTTTAAAAAAACCATATATATGTATATGCACACATATGTGCATTCATATATATATATATATATATAGATGTGTATGTGTGCACATACAACCCACAGATTAAGAATCTCTATCTTAAATGTTGGCAAACCCACATTTCATTCAACAGACAAGGTGGAAAGTTCCATTTTCTTCTCAAATGTGGTGACCCTAGAGGATCCTATTAATGTTTTCCTATGCATTAAATAGCCTGAGTAACTGTTTTACCATATCCCTTATACATATGAAAAGAAACGTGTGTTCATGACTTTCTTGATTGAAAGTTGACTTTTTCAGAACAAGAATGTGTGGAATTATGGGAGGTTCACAAAGTCTTTGCTGTTAAGCAGTTTTCTCCTTGATTTGAATCATGGTCAAGGACATGGTCAGAGAAGCACTAGATTTCAGTTGCTGGGAGAGCAAGAAGGGGACCAAGAATGACTGAATTTCTAAGCTTAAGAATTGATTGTGTGTATGTATACTATATGCAAAGTGTTCTTATGGTGATTTTGGGAGAGGGATACTAGTAGTTGGGTGGAGGGACTAGAGAATGTTTTATGCAGGAAAGGAGATAGTGTTGGGTCTAGGTTTTTGAAGGAAAGTAGCAATGGCAGAGAAATGGTGGAAATGAGGGAAGCCTGAATTTAAGGGAAGGAATGTGCAAAGTCACAGCAAGATGGCAAAAAGACCAGTTTGGCTGAACCACAGTGTGTAGAGGAGAGTAATTAATTAGTTTAGAAAATAATAGGGGCTGGAGCAGAAGTGTACAAAATGTAGTCTGTAACATAGCCAAGTGTGGCCAAAACACAAAAGAAATAAGAATATAATAGACCATAAATGATAATATTTGATTTTCTAAATTAATATGCACTGGTTGGGATTGTTAAATATTTTACAGACGCTCATTTTCTTTTTGGTGGAGCTAGAATTAAATTTTGTCCCCAGTCTCTCTATATTGCTCTTACCCAGATCTTTGCTTATCAGGCTCTTTAACCCAAATCCAAAAATTCTACTCTTATCCTGAGAAAAAATAGTATATATTTACAGCTTCTATAATACCCACTTTGGAAGTTTCCATTGCAAGATGTAAGGAGCAGGCAGAATTTAAACTATAGAGAAACAATTAAATCAACTTCTGGGCTGCTTTTGGCATTTTTCCATGCACTTTCAAAAGAGATCCTGGATTCTTTTTTAACTATATCATAGCTAAAGCCCCAAATTGAGATGTTGGAGATATATTATTCCTGAATTATTCCCTGGAATATTGATAAAACATAATTTCTCTCTCTGTGCTATCGCTGAAACTAGATTATAACAGGGTCTTGGGACTTGCCCCTGCAGGCATTCATTGTACTAGCATGCTTCTGTTTCCTCTCGTAGGATAGACTGAAGGCTGTGCTATGTGGTATGATTTCAAGCTTACAGCGAAGGCTCGCAAAGCCTTGTGGTATTTTTCCTTTGTTTTAGAGCTTTTTCTTTAAGCTTTCAGAAGTCCAGTTTTTCTCTAAAGCCTTTCAGGATAGGCTCTCTCTGAGTTTTGTGTTCGATTCTAGTATATATGCAATAACACACATTCTCTCTTTCTCTCTTTCTCTCTCTCTTTCTCCATATATATGTATATATATCTATATGTCTCTTTCTCTAGATATATATCTTTTTCTCACACACATATCCATCTATCTCCCTGCATGTCTAGCTATCCATCATTTATCAGCTATTTATATCTATCAATCATTTATCTATCTAAATACACATAAGCACCCACATATTTTGTATAAATATATACACATCTGTTTCCATATTATACATATTTATCTATTGTGTATATTAAGTATATAATTGCATATACATATAGATGCTTTTAAATGAGATTTTCTTATAACCATTTGCTTGTAGAAAATATTACATAAGGAACATACATAGGTTATTTTTAAAATGTAAGTTTTTTCTTGTTTTCACTACTACTTTTTGCTTATGGGAATTTGTTTTAACTGAGGGATTAGAAGTGTGATTTCATTGGTGTAGGTGGCTTCCAGATAATGAAACACTTTCTACTGTTGCATATTGGAACCTTCTTTGCAACTCAGAGTCTTAGAGTCACCCTCAATCTTTTTGTGTGAATTTTGAATACTTTTGATAGTCTGAGAGATGGATCCATTTTCAGAACAATACTTGTAAATGTCTAAAGTGAAATACATAGCATTTCAAAGGAAGCTAATTATATTGAAATTATACTTGTCAATCTACATGTGTATGTTTGTATGCATTTCTCTGTTAATTCATCCATCCATCATCTATCTGTCTGTCTGTCTATCTACCTACCTACCTACCTACCTACCTATCATCTACCATCTTATCTGGGGGGAGAAAGTGAGGCTGGTGACTTTGTGCAACCCTCCCTCACTTAAATCCAATTCACCGGCATGTGAAAGCATCACTTCTCTGATATTATAGTCCTCTTCCAGAACAAAGAACAAACAACAACCTCAACCTCAACCTCTGTGAGTAGTAAGCCCCACTGGGAAACCACTTAGAACTGGCCAGTTAAGCAACACAGCTTTTTCTTTTTCTTTTTCTTTTCTTTCTCTTCTCTTTCTCTTCTTCTCTGTTTCTTTTCCCCCTTCCCTTCCATTCCCTCTGTCCACCCAGTATGTGATAGCCTTACTTGTGAGTGCTCTTATCAAAGGAATCTAAATTTTGGTTGCTGAAACTCATCAGATAGATATCTTGGGGTTTAAAAGCTAGATTTCTTTCTTAAAATTATTCCTTCCTAAGCCAAAGCCACACTTGGATCATTGTTTTGGCCCAGATTGGCCAAGAGATAATGTAAATAGCCGTTGTTTCTGTTTTGACTAGAAACCCCAAGAGTTTTTTCATCCCAGACAGTATTTTTGACTCGGTAAAAGAAGCCATTCTCTGATTCATTTCTTACCTAGCCTTAATCACTGAATGGGCATTGATTGCTGCAGTCAAATTAAGACCTGTTAAAGACCTTAATTTAAAAAGACCAAAGTCTCCAACTGCATTCCTGGCTATCTCCAGGCCTCCTAATCTATATCCAGATGGTTCCAAATAAGAGTGAGACAGATGACTTTACACAGTCCTCCCTCACTTAAATCCAATTAATTTACATGTTATGGCATCACCTCCCTTATGTTATTGGTCCTCTGTCTATCTATCTATCTATTCATCTATCTATCTATTTATCTATTTGTCTCTATCTATCTCTACTGACCCACCATTTCTCTCTCTCTCTTCTCTCTCTATCTCTTTTTCTCTCTTTCTGTTTCTCTGTCTCTTTCTCTCTATTTCTCTTTATCTCTCTGTCTCTGTCTGTCTGTCTGTCAGTCTCACATTCTAAGAAATCTTGAGGAGAGCTGCTCAAAGCAATGAAAGATTAACTTACTTGCTGGGTCACATATCCAATGTATATATGAAGCAAGATTTGAACCCAGTTCTCTCTGGTTCCCAGAAGCTTTCTATTCATTAATTTAGTTCTTAACTTAATTTATACAGTAAATAAAGCAGTAAAATGTTATTATAATTTTCTGGGTATTTATTCTTTTTTTCCTGGGCAAGAAATTTTTATTTTTCTACATCATTAACTCCTTGACTAATTAAGACTTTTGTAGATGCCAACTGACCTTGTAAATTATAACAACTTTCACTTTCTGTTTTAATATTTTAGCCTAATCTATATTTCCATGTTTTAATTTTTTATATTGGTTTATGTGTTTAAAGCTGTTTATTTTCCATATTTTAGTTTATAGTAGAGTCTTATCTTTATTTAAGAACAAACAAGCAAATAATTCTTTTGCCTTCCCTTGATCATTTTATTTTGTTTTAAAAGTAGATTAGTAAGATAACTGGAAAAAGGGACACATGATTAGCTGCCCCCAGTTGACTGAATACCATGAAACCTAATTGAATAGGACAAATCTACACCCCAGGATTGGAAAAAAATCATTAATGTTTCATATCTTTGAGATTAGATCTTTGTAGAGTGTTATCCTTTGCTAAAAACTCCTAGTTTCCTAAGAAATCTGTATCCTGTTTGGGATAGCAATCACTATTTGGAGAAACTATGGGGTTTCTGGTTTTATTTTGTGTTGAATATAAAGGCAGCCAGCACTTGTTTTAAAAACCAAATATACAAAAACTTTAACAATAGTAAATCATTCTAATTGCAGAGTGTTAAGTTTAGCTTTTCAGAGAGAAAATATATACCATAGTCCACATCCTCTTAAGTTTCTTCTTAAAACAAGTACATGGATACAACTTTTACCCAAACTCCTAAATTCTGTGGAGGCTAGGAATCAGTGTGTTCTATTTTTGTACTCATAAAACAGAAAATGAGACATAATCCCAGAATTTCATTAAAAAAAAATAGTTCATAGTAGATTTTAAGGGGGAAAATGTGATGAAGACACCCTTAAAGTTTCTAGTGACTTTGGATGTATTATGTCTGCCCCATTGTGGTGGTGATTGGATATTACAACACATTTTTTCCCCCATCTCAGAGAACTAGGTACTCTATATAATCACTTTTCTGTGCTTAAGGTCAAATTAACTGCAGTATGGGTTTCAGCCAGTTCTTTTTTAGTGAAGCATCCAAGCACTTTTCATATGATTTTAATCATTTTGATTGCTAATTTTTTAAAATTAAAGGCAATCACAATAATGGTATTTATAAGTGCTTACTTCTACCAAGATGCCTCAGATTCTCAGATACAGGATTGTCTTTAGATAGTCCCAGGAGAGAAAGCTAGGAAATGGGATTTCATCCATTATATTGAAGAAGAACAATACTGCTTTAAGAAAACACCAATGGAAAATATGGAAATTTATTTTAATTGAGACTTTTTTTTCTTTTCATCTCTTTTTTTAAAGCTACATTCATATTAGATTAGTCACACTTGGTGTGAACTGAGTCTTGATTTATCATTATATGTCTCCTGTTTGTGAGAATAAATTATATGATTGGGTCAGTTTAGAGCCCAAAGGTAAAGATTACACACACACACATATATAAACATATGTATATGTGTCTATATAGAAAATGCATTAAATATCTTTGGGAATACATACATACATATTTATGTTTATAGACTCATATATACATGTAATATGCATATATATATCGATATATTTCTTTATCACAAGACTTATGTGTGTTTGTGTATATAAACACATACATGTACACATACACATACATGTTCTGTCCAGATTAAAAACTTTGCAGAAATAGATTTCCTATGAATTTCATCTGTCTTAATTATGGTACTTCACACGGTGTATTCTATAGTGAGTGAGCCAAAATAAGCAAAGAAGTACCTAGGCTTATTTGTACTGAGCATTCAAAGTGCTGGGCCTGGAGTCAGGAAGCCCTAAGTCCAAATCTGCCCTAAATGCTTAAAGTAAAGCTGTGTGACTTGGACAGGTCACTTCACCAATATCTACCTCTGTTTCTTTATCTGTAAAAAAGGTCATAATAACAGTACTACCTTAAAGTCTTCTTGTGATATCTCAAATCTTATCATCAAATATATTATCTCAAGTGAGATAATATATATTCTCAGTGGTATATAAATATTAGCTATCATTAGTAGTAATAGCAGTTTACGTATTTATTCTTTGTTGTACTTTGTGGCTTGGACAAGAGTGCTAATGAGAGAATTACTATTACTTTGACACTCTCTATTGTACCTCTTTACCATCTTTATATCAGGAGTCTTACCCTTCTGGTTAAAAAACAAATAAATAAAAAAGTCCCTCTTTAAAAGCAAAGCTAAATTTGGAGGGGGGAACATAGCACAAATTTTTGCTGAAGTCACTCTTTTGCTTCTTTGATACTGTTTTAGTTTCATTTATTGAATAATTGTGTATGATAATTGTAGAAATAAATCATTATCTTTCTATAGTTGTTTTATGCTGGAATTACATTTCAAATTTAATGCATCATTTTTGAGAAACATAATTGTTGATTGGATAGAGAGTTGAACTTGGAGTTAGGAAGCTCTGTGTTCAGATTCAGCCTCTACGCCAGGCTGAGTGACCCCAAATGGGTCATTCATTCCTCTACAATAGATAATTCCAGATGCAGAGAAACTGCTGATTCTCACAGAGAAGTTTCCTACTCTGATGAAATCATCTGTCAAGTCTAAAAAACCCCATAAAGTTGTTTTGTTTTGTTTTTTTACAAAGTTGTTCTTCATGACTAAGCCTTGTTTTCCTAACTTTCTCCCTAGTTTATTCCTATGCCTGTTCTCTATGGTGTGTTCCTGTACATGGGGGTCGCGTCGCTTAATGGGGTGCAGGTAAGTTTGCCATAGCAACGTGGTGGCCTTCTGATAATGAGTATTCCAGTAAAGAACCTTTGAAGGAAATGGTAATCATTAACAGCCAGGTTTTCCTCATCTCGCCTCTTTTTTCATTTTCAAGTTTAGCCCTTGTTTACAGAGCCTATCATACCCACACATTCTTAGAGATGAAGTTCATAAAGGTCAGTGGACTAGGCAGGCAAACCAAGTTGTAATTCTTATATCACCCCAAAGAAACACATCCCCCTCATTATGCCCTCCAATCGGGAATCTTGAACCACTGACATCCAAGTGCTGATGGACAGCCCTTAACATAGGAATAGGGAGTGTTTGTTGGCTACCAGTTTGCTCCTTCTGTGGCCTCTGATCAATGATCAAACTTCTGCACAAATAAAAGAAGTGAGCTAATATTTTTATGTGTTTTTATTTTTAAATCTAAGACATCAGCTAAGGGAATATTAGTCTGTATTCTGGCAAAGCTGACTCTCCATCCTCTTCCTCCTTTCCACTCAACATCTTAAAAAATCACTGGGGAGAAATTATATAAGGGATATTTTTTCTTACTGAAAGGATAATTTAATTGGCAGCAGGAAATTGGAAGTGTTTCTATTGCTTTCTGGCCCCTTGTTAATTGTAGCCTTATTTAGCACTTAGTAGTGTTTTAATGACAAAAGACTGCATGTTACCCAAACACCACAGGAATTTATTTGGGCCCCTTAAAATGGTTCTTTCTTTCTTCAGTCATTGGATTTATATGAGTTTGGTTTGGGAGTCAGATTGAGCTGGGCAAAGGGCCAGGTCACCAATAAGAGAGAAACCCATTGTAGTATTTTTTTTCTTTTTTTTTTTTTTTTTGTATTCTGCTCCGGAATGGAGTTGTTCACATGCTCTGCATAGGTGGTCAGAATGCCAAAGGATCTGGACTTTTCCTTTATTGTGGGGAGCCTTTGTATTAGGAGCAGCCTGTTCTTTGAGTTTTAATGACAAGCTGGCCTTCTACAAACCCAAATGTGTTTTTGGTTTCTAAGGCATCCAGAAAAGTTTGGGAAGTTATGAATGACCAGGATCTTTGAATAGAGATTTTGATTCAATAAAATTATTTTATTCTTGTGAAGGAATTAATACAGTACAAATTAATCGTTTGTCTCTGCTATTGGACCTCAAGGTATATATGAATGCCTTTTCTTCTTCTAAAGCAAAGATCAAATTGTGTTTGTTTTAATTTTTTATCTGAGTGTCAATACATGACATTTTTAAAGAACTAGTCTTCTCCTGACTGATTGCATGAGTCAACAAAGAAGGGCTGAGACAGATGAAATGCTTTGTTAAGATTGCATTTTCTCAGAAACTTGTTTATTCTCCTGCTGACAAACTGAAAAAGACAGTTTCCTCATCTATAAAATTGGTATAAAGATATCTATATAATTCACAGAGTTGCCAAAAAGTCCAAATGAGAGAATATGTTGCAAAAATTAAAGTGCTATATACATGCCCCTTGATATCAAACAAATAGACTTTCTGATTTGACTTAATGTCCTCTGCAGACCAATACTTGATATGTCTGCATTCTTTTGAATTTCTCCTGGGTACTCTAAAGGAAAATGTCATGTGTTCTTCCCAGATTCTACAAGGGAAAATGCCAAAGTACTACAACCTGAGCTAATAGAAATACCATGTATGTATGTATGTATATATTGATTTTCTGGTAGGATGAGAGGATGTTTTGATCCATTTTAGTAGTGCCCTAAATTACCAAGGTTATACATGTGCAATCATGTAAAACATTTCCATATTAGTTGTTTTGATCAAACTTGATCAAAAAGTTAATTAACAAGAAAATGATAAAAAAGAAAGAAGGAAAGAAAATAGAAATAAGGAATGAAGGAAGGAAGGAGGAAGGGAAGGAGGGAAAGAGAAAGGGAGAAAGGGAGGGAGGAAGTGAAGAAGGAAGGAAGGGAGGGAGGCAGGAATGAAAAGAGGGAGGGAGGGAAAGAAGGAAAGAAGCAAAAAAGAAGAAAAGGAGGGAGGGAAGAAGGGAGAGAGGAAGAAAAGAAAAAATGAAAAATAATATGCCTTAGTCTCTATTAAAGAATGAAAGACTGACCAGTCATACGAAAGTTTGGAAATGAGAGATGGGTAACTAAGGGATAAAAATGTTGACTAATCTAGTGTATAATCTAGACTTACGTTCTAGATCCCTTGAATTCTAGTCTAGTAGATTCTCCCACCCTTGAACTACATTATCTACCTTTTCTTGATACTTACATTGCAGGGTACTTGTGAATATTATAGTGGAGCAAATGAGAGCATGTATACAAAGCAATCCTCAAAATGATATGTTGACTTATTTGTATTCAATGATTGTTATCATTTCACTGAATTCATGAAATAGAGCTGACTGAAGCTTCAGAGAGACATTTTTCTTCTCAGAGAGAATTCTATGTGCACCAAGGACATAGAATTCTTAAACTCACCTGTTTGACTCTTAAAGCTAAACAGGCTGGACCCAGTCTGCATTTGCAGGCTTTTGGAACCAAAACTCCTTCTCCTTCACTGAGCAGTCTAGATGAACTGGCCTCCTTTTTGCCCCTCACTCTTTCTCTTACCCCCAGACTTTATTCTGGCCCAACCTGGAAGGCACATCCTTATTACTTCTGCCTCAGAGTCCCATTTTTCTTTATGATGTCCTTATTGATCCCCATTTGCTAACATCTTTCCTCCCAAACTACCTGATATATAACCACTTGTTATTTATTCAATTTATATAATATATGTTCACTCATATTTTTGCATATGCACTTGTCTCTTCCATTAGAATGTAAACTCCTGGCAAGAAGGACCATCTTATTCTTATATTTGTATTCCCAGTTCCTAGCACAGGACCTGGTGAACAGTAGGTGCTTAATAAATGCTTGTGGATAGTTGACTGGTCAAGGTAGTTTCCATGAGCACTGAGTGACATTGCCCTGGTGTGAGCTAAAGTCCCGTCCTGCTCCCTTTCCTTGCAGTTCATGGATCGTCTGAAGCTGCTTCTGATGCCCCTCAAGCACCAGCCTGACTTCATCTACCTTCGCCACGTCCCCCTGCGTCGAGTCCATCTCTTCACTTTTCTCCAGGTGCTGTGCCTGGCCCTGCTCTGGATCCTCAAGTCCACAGTGGCCGCCATAATCTTTCCAGTCATGGTAGGAATTTCTGTGCACTTGAAATGTCTTCTGGTGAAACAGTCTAACATTGGGTGGGTTTTGTGTTTTGTCTGGGTGGTCCTGAAACCTGTGAGCATCGTCTAAAAGCATTTCCTGTAGTGTGTGTGTATATATATATACTGGTACTGCTTTGTCTGAGGTCATTGGATGAGTTATACGAGCCTCAGTTAAGCTTCTTGCTGCCTTTATCCCATTCTCTCAGTCTCTGTTCCAGACGAAACCTGGGAACTTTAAGTGTGTCTTTTTGCCACAATATGAAAGAAACCAAATAATTAAGTCTTTGTTCAATGGCTTTCTCTCTGTTGTTCCAGATCCTGGCTCTTGTAGCTGTCAGAAAAGGAATGGACTACCTCTTTTCCCAGCATGACCTCAGTTTCCTTGATGATGTCATTCCAGAAAAGGACAAGAAAAAGAAAGAAGATGAGAAGAAAAAGAAAAAGAAGAAAGGCAGTCTGGATAGTGACAATGATGATGTAAGAAGTTTTCCAGCTAGCCAAGGCACCAATGGGGAAAATGGGTATTTTCTCCATCTTGAGAGAGGGCAACATGTTTCCAAGAATACACAAACCTTACCTAAGTCTGTCAAGTGGTTTTCTTCAATTTCTTTCTTTTGTCTCACTATTTTCCTCTTTCCTCTCTCTCCCTCTTTCTTCTTTCCTCCATCCTGTTTTCCTTTCCCCCTCCCTCTCCTCTCTCTCTTTTTCTCATATTTATTTAGGGTCTTTAGAATTTACACCCCTTCAACAATGATACACTCATGGGTACTTATTTTAGCACCATATTGATAATGGACTCTGGGTTCAATGCATATAAAGCACAAGATAAGATTTACTTGGCTACATAAGCTTTTACACTTTAAAAAATTGCATTGATATGTTTTGCTTTAAAGTTATCTTCTTTTCCAAATATCTCCCTCCTAAGAATATGTAAAAAAGATCTTGAGAACATGATATTCAATCTCTTGTCATTATCATGGTGGCTTTAGGTGAGTAGGGTTATCCTCTAAGCCATGAAATGTCATTTTAGAAAAAGAAGGAAAAAAAGGTGATTGGGAAAAATTAATCTTCCTATTAGCCTAGCCTGACAGTGTATGTATATGTACATACATACAAACACACGTATATGTATATAATTCACATATACCTATGTTTATGTACACATGCATGTATGTATAAATATACATGCATATGATACACACCAGAGGTACTCACCTGTTCAAAGAAGGGAAGGAGATGCATTTTCTCATTTCTTCCCAGAAGATGTTTGGTCCTTATAATTACCCAGCATTGAGTTTCTTTTCTTTTCCTTTTGGTCATTGTTATTTTTTATTTGATATCATTCTAAAGGCATTTGATTTATTATTAATTTAGTCTTTTAAGTTCTTCATATATAGTATGCCTTCAATGAGTATTTCTTGCTAATGATTAACTAAAGGGTGAGCTCTTAGGAGTTGTAATCTCTGGATATAATGACGTTAATATAATGAAATATGAGAGGTAGCCTGGAATAGTGAGTTTAAACTATTGGGTAATGTGATTCTGACCAAATCACTTAGCCTCCTTTAAGTTGTAAGTTGTTAATCTATAGTGGTGGAAAGGGGATTTCTTCAGAGACTATTGAAATCATAGATATATACACATATCTGCATATGTGTATATATATATGTGTGTATACAAATAATTTGTATATATGCCCATATCAATTAATTAATTAGCATATATTCAACACCTAATAAGTGCTAAGCATTGGGGATACAAAAAAAGGCAAAAACACCTCTGCCCTCAAGGGGTTTACAATCTAATGGGGAAGACAACTTTGTAAATAAATATATGCAAAACAGGTGATAAATAGGATAATAAATAGAAAATAATTAACAGAGGGAAGATAGCAGAATTAAAAAAAATGGGAAGATTTCCAGTAAATTATAAGATTTTTATTAGGATTTAATGAAAACCAGGGAGGGCAATAGTCAAAATAGATAATGGCATATGATCTACACACACACACACGTGCCTTCTTCTTCTGTTTACTCATGTATATACATGCACATACATGTGCACATATATATGTGGAAATGGAAATAATTAACAGAGGGAAAGGACTAGAACTAAGAGGTGCTGGGGAAGGCTTTGTTAAAAGATGGGATTTTAGCTGGGACTTCTTGCTGCTCAGTGACTGAAATGATTTCATTTGTAATCTTGGCCTTAAGATCATATAAATATTATTAAATTATATTTATATAAATTATATATATACATATATATGTGTATATATATATAATATGGTTTCAATGAATTTGTGACAATTTTGACATAACTCTCACAAGAATATTTGAGAGATAGAACAAGTGACCAAGGGGATGTCCACTACTAATATGTTGTTCTGAGAAAGTTTATCTAGAAACTATTGCTCATACAAGGTGGCCCATCTTGTTAAAATGAAAATTTCATTTTACAAAATTTGCAAAACCAAGTAAAAGAAATTTAAACAATTTAACCTTCAAATAATAATTTTAAAAGTTTGTTGCACTTATACTTTAGAAATTTTTAAAGCTTAAAACTTCACCAATATTTTTGGGATATCCTATATGTTGTAGTTATTAAGCACAGTTAATGACTTTTATCTGTTCATATATTTGAATGGCCTTTCCTTCAAAACTCACTAGAGAATGATTTCTCTTGTAGTTGATGACCACATGGGGCCAACTGAGTTGAGATTTTGTTACCGTGTAATGAGGAATAAAGAGCATTTGAACCTGTATTTTCTTAAAAAATAGATGTAGGGATCAATGGTATAGACCAGGCTGTTCTGTCCCTTGCTGTCTTTTCTAACATTTTCTTGCTAGTGGAGGAGACCATCTCAGAGAGCTGCCAATGCTCCATAAGGAATGTTTAGTCACTGCAATTAGGCAGTCTGGAACTAGGCTTTGTTTAAGAAACACTCAAAAGAAAAACATGCAGTTTATCCTAACAGCTCCTTAAAATGTTTGGGAAAGAAATGATTGTTTTTTTCTTCTAGGAATGAATTGATTTATCTATCATAAATAGAAGTACCAAGTCAAATCAAGTCAGCAAGCATTTATTAAGCCCCTGCTGTGTGCCAGGTAGTCTGTTAAGTGCTGAGAAAACAAAGAAAGACAAAGCTGTATCTGCCCTCGAGGAATTCACATTTTAATGGGGGAGAACCATGTAAATAACTATGTTCAACAAGATAGCGACAGAAGGGAGACTCCAAGATTTAGGAAGACTAAGAAAGGGTTCTTGTAGATAGTGGGACTTTAGCTGAGAGTAGAAGAGGGCCAGAGAAGCCAGGTTATATTGGTATACTAATAATCTCTGCCAGTCACAGAGCAACTATTCTTGGATTCCTTTGCTTTCCTTTTATTAAAAAGCATTTTCTTTCCCACTCACCACTCATCTTTGGGAAAAAAAAAGAAAAACAAAACTTTTATAACAAATAGTCATAGTTCAGCAAAATAAATTGGACAGTGGCGATGTCCAAAAATAAATGTCTCATTCTACATTTTGAGTCCATTGCCCTTCTGTCAGAAGGTAACATGTTCATCATTTTGCTGTCACTGTCTAGATGATCTCAAGTCACAGTTATTTTAGAAGCACCATTTCTGTATTTTTTTCTGTCTGTCTGTCTCTGTCTCTCTCATTGTCTTTCTTATTCTCATCTCCATCTCTGACTTTGTCTCTCTCTCTCATGCTGTCTCATTCTCTGTATGTGTTAATTCTTTCTGTTTCTAACTTTCTCTCTTGTTATCTCTGTCTCTCTCTCCCTGTCTTTCTTACTATCTCTCTCTTTCCTTTGTGTCTCTCATGCTGTTTTATTCTGTATCTCTTTGTTAATTCTTTCTGTTTCTGACTTTGTCTCTTGCTGTTTCTCTCTCACTGTCTTTCTTACTACCTCTCTCTTTCCTTTGTCTCTCTCATGCTGTCTTATTCTGTATCTCTCTTTGTTAATTCTGTCTCTGATTCCCTCTTGATGTCTCTGTCTCTTGCAGTCTCTCTCTGCTTCTGTCTGTATTTATATGTGAGTATATGTATACACACATACAAATATGAATTTGTTACAAAAAATATCATCAAGTTTCTGCTCACTTTGCCCATGGATGAATAAAAAGGAATGACTTCATTTAGCCCTAATGGGCTGTCAATGAGTACAGGATGAGGTAGAATTGATCTTATGTAAACTTAGTTAAAAACAAATCTCTAGTTGTAGGTCTTTGTATATTCTTCAAGATTATAATGCTGGACCTTCTACTGGAATACAATTTATGTTGTACCATGAGATATCAAGAGAAGCTAAGTTAGCAAGCACTTATTCAGCACCTATTATGTGCCAGACACTGTACCAAATTGTAGGGATATAAGGAAAGGCAGAAATAATGACTGTTTTCATGATACCTATAATCTAATGTAGGAAATAATAACCTGACAACTCTATTTACAAGATACATACTTGGTAAATGGGACACAATCTCAGAGGGAACATGCTAGCAGTAAGACAGACCAGAAAAGATAGGATTTCTTTTTTTGAGCAATCAGGGGTGAGTGAGTCACATAGCTAATAAGTATCATAGACTGAATTTGAACTAAGGTTCTCTTGACTCCAGGGGTGGAGCTCTATCCATGGTACCACTTAGTTTCCCCAAGAAAATAGGATTTTTCTGGGACAACCAGAAAATAGAGCTGAGTAGGGAGAACCTTTGGAGTTTACTGAATGGAAGAATGACAGCCCTGTGGTCTGGAAAGATCCATGACAGCTGAGCAGAAGATGGAGGGGAATCTGAGGCAGGGAGTCTAAATAGCAGGTTGTTCGTAGTCCACCTATAGGGCAACAAGGGTCTACCCCAGGGTACTAACAATGTAAAAAGAAAAAAAAGGAGCAGAAAGAGATTCTGGAAAAGTATAGTCTAATCCAGCAAAAATTTATGTGCTAGACACTGTGCTTAGTACTAGGGATATAATAAATAAGAAGAAAAAATGGAGTTTACAATCTAAAGGAAACAACACATAAAAAGAGGGAGGGAAATAAGGACAAGGTGGGGTGAGGAGAATACCAAAGGGTATCTAAGGTGGAAGTAACTTGTTCTATGGAGATGAAATTGCAGAATAGCAGATGCAAAGTGGAGTGAGCTGAAAATCCAATTTCTTCCCACTATAAAGATAAAATCTGTAGGATTTTGTAACAGATGAATTCTATGGGGATGATATGAGTGACAACTAAATTGCAAGCCTGAATAACTAAGAGGATGATGGTATCCTTGTTAATCGGGGAGCTAGGAAGGGGGTGGGTTTTGGGTGAAATATAGTGATTTTGGTGCACTCATGAATAAATTTAGATATCTATATAATATCTAGTTTAAAATATAAAATGCAATAGAGATTTGGAGATCTGCATATAGATCTGAGGATTATCTATTTAGAAATTATAATTGACTCCATCAATTAAATAGTATATATAGAGAGAAGAGAAATAGATCCAGGTCAGAAACTCAAAAGATATTCACTTTCTATGGGTATGTGTTTTATGAGGATTCAGTAAAGGAGAATAAGAAGATGAGGTCAGACAAAGAACAAGATAGTCATGAGAGAATAGTGTCATGAAAACCCTTGGAAAAGAGTATCTAGAAGTGAGGAATCATCAATGACAAAGATTAAGAATGAAGAGGATAAAGAAAAGATCATTAGATTTGGCAATCAGGAGAATACTGATAACTTTGAACAGAGCAGTTTCAGTTGAATGAGGTCTGAAGTCTGACTGCAGAGAATTAGGAAGAAAGTGATAGAAAAGGAAGACTGCTATTGCAAGCACTATTCTCAAGGAGTTTAGCCATAAAAAAAGAAAGATAGGGATGATAGCTAATAGGGATTGATGAATCAAGGTGTTTTGGTTTTAGGGGGTTTTGGGGAGACTTAGGGAGACATAGGTATGTTTGTAGGCAGCTTGTAGGGGAGTAGCTAATAGATAGGGAAAGACTGAAAACTAATGAGAAATTTGAGATTGTAGAGGAGGAAATCTGCTGGAGAAAATGTGATAGAATAAGATCCCATGTGCAGATAGTGGGGCTGACCTTGGCAAGAAGGGGGCACCTCTTCATGAGAGACTAGGGTAAAAGAGAAGATAGTAAGGAAAAAAACATGGAAATGGTATGAAATAAGGAAGAATGGAAAGGGAGCTCTTGAGGAAGGGTCTCAATTTTTTCAGTTCTTAGCTACGAGAATGAAGGAAGGAAGAGCTGTGGGAGATTTATGGAGGAATGAAAAGGTTTGGAGAAACTGCCATAGTGAGAGGGATAATGAATCAATTAGGGAGATGTAAAAGGATTACCTTGCAGCAGTAAGGTCCCAGTTGAAATGATGTTCACATAAATCGATAGTGGATGGAGTCAGCATAGCATCATGGTTTGCTTCAACAGCAAGAAAAATATAAATAAAAATCATGGATTGTGGGAGTAATCCAAGACTGTTCTTGGCTGGGTGGGATCATTCATACATTAAGAGGGCAAGGGTCTGGAAAATAGAGGATGGGATAGAGAAGAACTGGAACCAAGAGGTCAAGATGGGAAAGGGAAGAAATTTTAAGGATTGCAAGAGGTGATAGCCTGGGAAAGAACTGAGGTGGAGGGCTTGGGGGCCATGGTAAGGATTAAGAAGAGGATCAGGGTCATAAGTTCAGGGAAAGAAAAGTGACATAGAAGGTTATGATAAGATGAAAGAATTTCTGAGTTCAGGAATGTGAAAATAGAACACATGCTTTGAAGGAAGGCTGTTGAATCTCTTTTTCTGAAAACAGAAAATAATTAGGAAAAAGATCATTTTGCAGTGGTTTGCAATTCTGTTAGGAGGTGGACCCAATGTCCTGCTAAGATCTCTTTCAGCACTGTTGTGCATATCATGATGGAACATTTATGGCAAAAGTATTTATTTCATCACAAATATTTATATTTGAATGAAGCCATATTGTCAGCCCTTCAAATTTGTCAAAGAGGTCTTGAAAATAGAGATTTTTTTTTTTTAAAGATAAAAGATTTTTAAAAATGTCATAGGTTGGACTGGGATTATTTTAGCTCTAAAATTTTATGTTTTCCTTCCTTCCCTCCCTCCCTCCTTCTCTTTCTTCCTTCTTTTCTTCCTTCTTTCCTTCCCTCCCTCTTTCTTTCCCTCCCTTTTTCTTTCCCTCCCTTTTTCTTTCTTTCTTTCTCTTTTTCTTTCTTTCTTTCTTTCTTTCTTCTTTCTTTCTTTCTTTCTTTTCTTTCTTTCTTTCTTTCTTTCTTTCTTCTTTCTTTCTTTCTTTCCCTTCTGCCTTCCCTCTCTTCCTCCCTCCTTCCTTCCCTCCCTTTCTTCCTTCCTTTCTTCCTTCCTTCCTTCCTTCCTTCCTTCCTTCCTTCCTTCCTTCTCTCTCTCTCTCTCTCTCTCTCATTTAATCTGAGAACATTTAGAACCTGACACTTTAAAGCATCTTGGATGCTCCAAGCCTAAAATAAATACATTATGTTCTACCCCTTGTCAGAGTGTGACTAGTGAATAATTCTCCCTGTGTTTAGCTACTTGTGTGCTGACATGAATTCCTGGCAAATACACCACAATTGGGGAACGGACCCAATTCTATTAGTTTTGGGCACTATTAGTGGAAGTCACAACTTCCTTGAATTTGGGGCTGCTGCCATTATCCTTTTGAGTTTCCTGTGAATGTGCTTGCTACTCCTAGTTCTGTGCTGGTAAATATTTAACAACCAGATCTGAGAGTGAGGGGAGAAGAAATGTATGCACAATACACTTTTGTATTTAGTTTGCATCATTAACATTTTCTGCATAATTTCTTTAAGTCTAGACAATAAACTAAGCCCTATTTGTAGCATTTGCCAATTTCCAAAATGTAAACGCTCTGGAGTTTACTGAATGCAAGAATGGCAGTCCTATGCTCTGGAGAGATCTAGAAATTTAACACTCAGTACTCATAAAGCAGTATAAGCTGAATCCAGCAAACCTTTGCTCACTTCTTTATTTAGAGTGAGCCATAGCCCTTATGTCAAGATACATTATTTCTTTCTTTGTTTACCTGGGTCCAAATTTCCTCTGACATAAAAGACAAATATTACTACTTTGGTAGCTCAGAGAGTGGGTGAGTTGTATTTTTTTCATCTTAGACCTATTTTCAAATTCACATTTAGCCTGGCATTCAAGGCCTGGCCTTTAAGATTGACTCTAACCTTTTTATTCTTTTTTCACATTAGTACCTTTTACATTCCATACAAACTGCATTAGAACAGTGCACTGAATTCAAATGCTCTCTTTCAGCTCCCTACATTTCCCTAAGTTATTGTCCTTTGTGCCTGTGAGGTTCTAAAATAGCCTGCTAGCACTATATGCATATTATTTCCTTTGATCCTCCATTTTAGAGATAAAGAAACTGAGATTGAGAAAGGTATACAGTTAGAGCATACTATAAGAGCATGCATTTAGAGTGTCTGAAACAGGATTTGAATTCAGGTCTTCCTGCCTCCAAGTCCAGCAATGAGGACATTATATCCTCTAGTTGGCTCTATATGGCTTCTTTATCATTACATTTCATTTATTGTTTTCAAGGTTTAGGTCAGCCACCACCTCCTTTGTGGACTTTCTGTCTGTCTGTCTGAAAGTGTCTGATCTCAAATTTTCCTGGAACATTTTGTGTGAAAACCTAATTATCCTTCCCAATTATACCTCCTGTTTTCTGCATTATAGTGGTTTCCTAAGAAGACATTTCTATTTATTTATCTATTCATTTATTCATTTGTTTGTTTATTCATTCATGTATATATGTATGTAACCTGGTACAATGCTATGGACTTATTAGCTGGGGGTGGGATGAGGGTGGGGAACATGCTTTCCTTTGAAACTCCCATATAGTTTAGGTGACAATAGAATCAATTGGATATGTTGTGGAGTTTTTTCCCTTTATATACAAGGGTGGGTTAATGAAGGAAAAAAGTTTCAAAACTGATGATTTGACTTTAGCCCCTCTGGCCCAAAAGATGGAGAAAACATCTTTTGAGGAAAAATGGTATTCATTATTTTCTTGGTGACTCTACATAAACAGCAGATAGAATCCTGTGGGGGGACAATGTGCTTAGAGCATTCTAAGACCTCTCCCACATTTCATCCACAGTCTGACTGCCCTTACTCCGAAAAAGTTCCAAGTATTAAAATTCCAATGGACATCATGGAACAACAGCCTTTCCTAAGTGACAGCAAACCCGCTGACAGTGAGTAGAACTAACCTTAACTTAGTTCATGCCTGCTTGAAACTAATACTGCCATGGAGGGAGGGGGTGAAATTAAATGCAAAGCTGCCCTTCTTTCCCTTCTTTTTTTTTTTTTTTTTTTTTTTTTGCCCTATTTTATCGATTTTAAAAGGATATTTATAACTATGAGGACCTTGTTTTTTTTTACTCCTCTTGTTGCCCCCTTAAAACAACCTTTCCTCAGCAACTAAAAACTTGTTTTTTGCTTGCTAGCATTCTCTTGGACTGTTCAAACATCCCTCGTTTCTATCTGCTGCTAACTATAGTACCAAAGTGATTTCTCTTTCTACCATTTATTATTAAAATAGTTGCTTATGCTGCAACATCACTGTTACTGTTTGTTTTCCTTAGGTCCAATCGGTTGCCCAATTGACTCTAAAATTCTATGTCATGGATCTTTTTGTCACTATTAACAAATTGCGTAGATGAAATGCACTGATTAATTTTAATCACCAATTAAAATGAAAATGATGAAACATTTGCACACTTTACTTTAAATCAAAGTTACAGGCATTTGTTTCGATTTTAAAAATTCTTCTGCTGAAAACCATCTCTTTTTAAAAATGCTCTGTAACTTTGGATTGAGAAGACACCTATATGGAAATGGGTCAGTCTATCACAGATAATCTTTGACCTTTCTTAGCCAACTGCCGCTACTAGAAAACACCTTAGATCAAGGATTTCTAATTTTTTGTCCATGAATATGAATGGGAGAGATCTTTATTTCAATAGGATTATTTCTTTTGTAATTTTACAAATTTTATTTTGAGAAGTATTCTGAGAAGGGGTTTATGGGATTCAAAAAACTACCAAAGTGATTTGTGAAATCAAAAACATTAAGGATCCTTTCCCTAAAACTTCATCACTCAGACATGATTATTCATCACTTCCAACCTAATATATCCCCCTCCCCTTGATGTCATGACTTGATGGCTAGGGTTTGATATTCATAGCATGTTATGGAACAGTTATAACAGAAGCAATAGATTGTTTTGAAAGAGAAGAAATCTCAACATATGCCCTGAACCGTTTTTCATATCTTTTGTGAAATTCTTCTTTGTTTCTTTTTTCTTTACTTAAATTTTCTATGGTAGGAAATTTACTTTTTAAAATCAATCAATGTACTTGAATACTTCTCATAGTTCATAGAAAAAAAAAGGATAGACACTTCTATTGTGTATATGGCAATGATGTTTTTTTTAAATTTTTTTTAATTTAGTAAGAAATTACCAAAAAAGATTGAAAGTTAATGCTCAATATTGAATCCATTGAGTCCAAAAGATCCTTATGGGGATCCCCCAAAAGGGGGATCCCTTATGAGAGCCCATTCAGAAGCTAAATAATACCAAGCATTATCTGTCTGAGTTTTGGTTGATGGAAAGCATCTTATTTTTAGTAGTCTTATGTTTTATTTAATGTTTGTCACTTTTGTGAGTTATTGAGACCAAATGAAATATAGATCCTGGTTGCTGTTAATTTATTATCTGATATGATTATTATTATTTACATCTAATTTATTATCTGATGAAGATCAATGAGTATCTCTAACCATTTCTACCATTCCAAAAATCAGTATATTAAAACAGAGGGAAAACACAAGTTATTGCAAAGGAATGACTAGGAAATTAATATATGATGTTTCTTCCTGGTGCATTATATTTGTTCTTCTGACATTTGGCCTCAAACTTTATCTGAGTCTCACAATCAAAATCCTTACGGGACCTCCGTGCTTTAGGGTAATAAGGTAAATTGGTTGTGTTTCAAATCCTTTATTTAAATTATATTAAGACAACTAAATGGAAGTTTTAATTTCACAAATTCATCTTCATCACCCTTCCTTTTTGTTAAGAAGACATTAGTGAGAGACTAAAATGAATTGCTGTCAACTTTTGGGACTAGAGAGGCAGATTTCATGTTTATTCCATGGCTAATATTTTCATTTTCAGTAAAATAATGTACTTTTCCCCAAAGACTGTAACTTATGACTTTTATTTAATCTTTCCAGGAGAAAAATCACCAACATTCCTTGAACGCCACACATCATGCTGATAAAATTCCTTTCCTCGAGTCGCTTGGGATACCAAGGTAAAAAGCAGCACAGAATTTTTTTTTTTTCCTTTTTGGCAGTGCCATGGGATGTCTGCCCCAAGAAATGTGGTAAGAGCACAGGTTATTGGGCAGAACTTCTTGTTCTAAATCTTCTTCAGATAATAAATAAGTAGTCCAAGAATAAGTGTGTGCTCAGCTTCTGTTGGTGAGAATAATGATTCTGAACATGCTTCTTTTGGATCTCCCAACTCCATGATTTCAGAATCCTGCGTCAGTGTTCAATCTTATGATATCAGGGTTGTCATCCATCAGTTTAAAGAGCACACTCAAAAACAAGCTATGGATTAGAGTTTCATGATAGCAACTTCTATACTCATAATAGATGACATCTTTCCATTTCATTCTCTCCCTAGTCCCTTTCAAATTCCTCTTAAATGTAATCTTCCCCCATTAGAAATCCAGCTCTTTAAAATTATCTTTCTGTATTTCCAATACTTAACATAGTACCTGATACTTGTTAGGTTTTTAATAAATGACTTTGATGTGACTTCTGGGTGTCTCTCTAGACACTATCTAGAAAGATAGTTTAAAAGATGAAAAATTATGTTAAAAGATTCCAGTAGAAGCTACATTTCTGCTGGGTTTTTCCCTTTATTCTCTGTGGCACTTTTCAGGACTTTTCCTAAGTTCACTGCTGTCTACTTAAGCTTCAGCCCCGAGAAATTAGTAATTACTCTAAAGGGATTCAAAAGCAGGAAAAGATATGAAATTGGAGATAGCAGATGCTATTTTCTCTGGAATGATCAATTCATATGTATAGAAGATGATGGGTGACTTATAATCACTTGTCTGTCATTTTTTTTCCCATTTAGCCCTCCTAGAACTCCAGTCAAAGTTGTGCCTCAAATTCTAATAGAACTTGAACCTGAAGACGATGGTTATTTCTGGAGGAGCAAGGGAACAGAAACTACGTTGTAACCTGTTTGTCTCTTAACACTGAATTGTTTTCTTGGTGTGGAAGATGATGTTTTCTTCAGTTTGTTTTCGTTTTTTTGTCACTAGCCAAATATCCCAGTGCCCTCTGCTTCTATCCTGTGTAGGGAAAATTGAGACAAGAGCGCATTTTTAGACAATGAATTTTCCTGGAAGAATTTTCCTGATCTCTTTCCTATATTTTTGGTAGTTTTCCCCCCACCCATCCAATTCACACACACACACACACACACACACACACACACAAAATCTCCCACCACTATCACTACCATCATTCGTCTCCTTTTTTTCCAGGGGCTGCAAATGAATTTTTTTTTAAAAAAAGGATTTTGTAACAATTTCTACTAAAGCATCAAGATGACTGACAACTTTAATTGAAGAGCTATGTTTGCTTGCTTGTTGTTCTGACTAATTGAACCAAGCCTCAATGACTTTCAGATGAGTTCAGTGTCTTTGCTGATATAGATTTGACATAGATTTTCACACCTAAAAAATGCTGCTACCCTCACTATCCCATGCTCTTGAACTCTTCCTTAATAGTCTGAAGAGAAGGCAAGCTAAAGGTACTAATTTCACTCCCTGCACAGAGATACTCTGGCCAATATTGTAGCACGTTTTGGAAGTCCCATTTCCTATGCAACCTTTTTTTTTAATCCTCTAATGGGCTTATCTGTTGACTCTTTTGAAGAATATTTTTCTTCCTAGATTTTGTTGTTTAAATTATGGGGGCCTAACCTGCAACTTATTTTGTTTGTCAATTTTTTAAACTTTTTTTTAAAAAATTACTGTAAAGAAAATGAATTTTTTCCTGCAGCAGGAAACATAGTTTTGAGTAGTTCTACCTCTTATCTGTAGCTGCCAGGCTTTCTGTAAAAACAATGTATTGTAAATAATGTGATTTTTGTACACATAAACACACACATGCACACAATCTCCAGGACAAGTCATGGGGCTGGATTTGATAATAAGCACCCTGTTTCTAAAGCATTAATTTTTCTTTTCATCTCTTTCTTCCTTTTTTTTTTTTTTGTTGTTGTTTAAAGTTCTATGAAGGAGATGGGAGATGGGGGGCAGTTAACTACTTTGTGGTTTTAGAATATAGTAAATGTAATGGCAATTAATAATGTATTGACTGATAATAGTTCACAGATGTGATTGTATTTTCATGTTGATATCCTATGCAGTATTTTTTTAGAATTCTTTCACATAAAAACCCTTGTGTTTTTATGTATGTTCATGGATGTATTCTGCATGTAGCCAAACCTGCATGCAAAGATAGAAAGAGAAGGAATGTTGGCAAGTGAATGAGTGAGTTATTGAGCCTTACCTATCAGTTTCCATAAAATGTGGGTCTGACTCATAATTGACAAAATTATTCAAGAGTTGGAGCGAGGGGCCTCTCTTTGGCCAATGTGGACAGATACATGTTATTTCCCAGTTACCTGTCACCATTACTGATGAAATATTTCATAAGGTTCATGAAAAGTCCACAGGAATAGAATGGTCACCATGCCCATGGGAGCTGATCTGCAAGAATACAAGTGTAGCTACCATACACTGTACATATACACTGTTTTGGATTTTTTTTCAAGGAGCAAGATGAATATCATTTGTGATTGGGATCTTTTTAAAGTTGGGTTTTGTATATATGTTTCTAAATTAACATAACATAATGGAAATTGGGCATTTAGTCACCAAATTTAGCATGGCATTTTAAGCATATCATTTTAATAGGTTGCATTATATATTGTGAATGTGCATTAGACATAACATTTTTAAATGTCTACAATCTAAGAGTCATATAACCACATTTGTGATGCATACACACTGTAATAAACAGGGAGGGGAGGACTGGGACCAGAAGGAAACCATTGGCTTTCGTTCTGTGATACCTGTTGCATTGTGGGTCCCATTCCAATACCACAAACTTGACTAGGAAGACTGTCCCAATGGGAATATCTTTTGAAAAACACAGCTTGTGAAAAGACCACATTCAAAACAGCTCTCACCCTGAAATATTTGCTACCTTTCTAGTACCAAATAGCTTTAACAGTGAAATCCAGTGGAAAATATGGATTTAGTTATGACCTCTAAGAGTTTTTTTATTTTTTAAAATTAATGGAGAAAGTACCTTTTTATGGTGCTGAGACCTTACATATTGAATTTTGGCTGCACATTTAAAATGATCACTATCTTTACAACCACTAATTAAATATATTAAGTTCCCTTCTCTCCCACCTCAGCCCAACATCTGCGAATGCTTTCTTCCCTCCATCATCGAAGGGAATATTCAGTTAAATGTTTAAAACAAATCATCCATAAGAAAATTTTGATATATTAAAGATCCTTGCTTTTTAAGCAATCTGGATTATAATAATGTGGCCTTCTTTGACTATCAGTTCAAGTCGACGAAAACCCTGTAGTGACCAGAACTTTAGATTCGGTCTTGGGAAGATTTGGTCCCCGCTGTCCTGGAGCCTATGTGTAGTTTTCTAAACTGGAAGCCATCCTTTCTTCTTTCAGAGAATTCCCAAATGATGGAAAGACACCATTGGCATTCATGAAATTCCAGCCATTGAAATAGATTTACATGTCACTTCTGCATCTTTAATGGCAAAGACTGTTTGTACTATCTGCCTATAATTAGATACTAAAACTGATTTTTAATAAGAAAAAAAGTTTAGCATAGATGATATAAAAAGAGAATACTCTGCTTTTATTTCTTAAGGAAAAGATTCAAAATCCAACCCCTTTTCATCATCTTGATATCCCTTAAAATAAATTTTAAAGACATTATTTTCAAAGAAGAGGTCACTCTTTTGAAAGAGGCTATGTCTATACATATAGAACTGCTGGACTGTTTTGTGCTTTTACTGAATAATTTGTTTTAGTAAATGTAACAAATTGCTGGGCTGTCATGTTATTGGTTAGATACAGCCTTAGTGAGTTTACGGGATGAAACCCAGTAATTCTCACAATATCTAGCACCATTGGAAGTAAATAAGTGAGCACCAGATGATTTAAGTTGCTAGAAGCAAATACCAGACAGTGGATGGATTAAGAGTGTTTATTAGTGAGATGCCAGATAAATGTAGATAAACCAAGTCCCTTTGTGATAGATGCATTGTTGTATTGTAGGGAGAAAGGCAGTCACACCTGACACATCTGGCTTTCTACCAGTTTCTTAACAAAACTCATTGCTTGAAAATCAGATTCGTTGTAAAAGTATCTTCCAAATCCTGGTGTTCTGTTGGTCTTCCCCTACTCTCTTCTCATTTAAACAACTGCAGGGAGGAGAATGGGAGGGTGGGCAAACACTCATACCATTTTATTTGTGAAGAAAGGAATGAAAACAATTTTATTGGGGTTGAGGGAAGAAGAAGAAAACCCAACAGCCTGACTTTGATGCATTGAATATTAAATATAGTTCTAAGCGTATACATGTTTATACATGTGTATACATGCATATGTCCATGCAATACACTGACACTTAGAGCATAAGTATTTTATTGGCAGTTAGCTTGTGATCAATATCCAGAAAAACCTAGTCTTCCGGGGAGTTTGAACCATGTTTAAGTACTTGAAATGTATTGACTGCTGAATTCTATGTTTAAAAAGAGAAATATTTGCTCTCTTATGCAGAAGTTGGCATTGTTTGGGGATGGGACAAAGATTTCTGGATTTCTCTTCAAACAACTCAATTTCTTTGTTGCTGGAGCCTGGGATTTTTCTTGCGTTATCAGATATTTTTGGCATTAACTCATTATAGCATGAATGGAAAACCTGGTGCCTTCAGGTTATTGGAAAACACTCAGTGGTCTCTTATGTGGTATTTGACTATCAGAAGAACCCTGGAATTTTTCACATTTAGAAATTCACTGTACTTTGTTTCAGCCTTGACATTGGGGGGAGGGGGGGGAACCACCAACTTAAGCAAAATATGCTAACCAGTCCAAATATGCTTGGACCAGAAATTCGGGATATGGTTTATTTCTCAGCTCATTATTTTGTCCTCCATGGGAGCATACCAAAATGCAAGCTTCTGATACTTCCTTGGCAAATATTGCAAAGAGATACAAACTCAGGGCTAAAGTCATCCAGTCAAACTTTCAGAGCCAGAAGTAACTTTGTCCCAGACCTACAATGTGAAAAGGGTGAATGAATACTTGCCACTTTTTTTCACCTTCTAAGCCATTTTCTTGGCTAATGCATCTCCATACACATGACTTTGGAATCGATACGCACTTTCAGATACTCTTATTTTTATTCTCTTAAAAGTCTTTATTAGCTTTGGAGAAATGATGCTTCTTTTTATTTTAAATGAAGTAGATCAACGTGCTGGAACAAATTGAAAAAAAAAAAGAGCAGAAAACATTTCAATATACTAATGATAATTTTTTCCAATATAAAACATGAAATTCCTATAACATTATAGTATTTTACAGTTTTATGATGCTTTCTATTTGTGACTTTTATGGAATCAAGAGATGAAGAAGATGAGATATTTTAGCATTTATATTTTTCAAAATTAAATGTATACTTAAATAAATAACTTTATGCATTTAAAGCTGTCTAATGTCTTTCTTGTTATAATATGATTTTTTTGTAAATAAGAAAAAAATAAGAGGATGCAGTTTGTTGGAATCCAAGACTTACTCAAGGCCTACTTTTAAAAATAAATCAAAATAAACTAAAAACACTTTTAAAAACAAACAAAAAATAAAAAGACTTTTAAAAAATAAAACAAACAAAAATAGTGCATCTGACCATAAGCAATGACCAAGATAACTGGCACAGAATCCTTGAACTTGACTCCAAATGAGAGGTAGATAAAACCACCTTCTCCCTACCTGGCTTCATCATTCACACAACACTGAGAATTGTTTTTCTGACTCCCTCTAGCAAGTTTCTGTTTTGTTATAAATTAGCAGTTCTCAAAATGTGCTCTGAGATCCCTGAAAGTCCCTCAGGCACTTGTAGAGGGTCAGTGAGTTTAAAACTTTTTTCAAAATAATACTAAGAAATCTTAATTTTAATATAGCAAAATGCAATAAATAAAACCTATATAAATGCAAGTTCTTGAGGGTGGGAGTCTTCAATAATTTTAAGAGTTAAAGGAGTCCTAGTACCAAAAAGGTTGAGAATTCCTGCTCTAGGTCAGACATCAAGGACTCATCTGAGGTAGAAAAGAGCACAGAATGCAGAAGAGACCTGGGAACAATGAAGAAAAGCCATAGACTACAGAAACAGACTAGATTAGGAAACATCCCAGAAATCAGCACATCACATCACAGCACAGCATGAGTGTCTTTTGGCTCAAGAGAAAACAGCTTTAAATACTTCAATGGATCCTGTGGCCATCATCGAAAGAGGGAGGGAAGGTAGTTGAAAAATCATATAAAATAGATCAGAGGTCTTACCCTTTGTTTTGGGGTAGATCCCTTGGTGAAGCTTATAAGCCCTTTCTCAGAATAAATTATGGGAAGGAACACCTGCAATTTAATTCCTCATGTTTACCAAAGCCAGATTTGCCAGTAGTTTGCTATCATAGAAAATGTCATTCAGAAAATAAACATCCATCATTTTTTCATTGCGTGTTCTGCATTCAAAACTCCCATCAAAACTATTGATTTTTTTTTTGTTTGACGGACTTAGTTGTAATCAGAACCTAATTAACAAATAAAATGGCCGTTTGTATTTACATAATAGAATAGGCAAAGAAGATTGTACATGAGAGTATTGTTCTGAATAATGATGATGATGATAATGGTGGGTAGCATTTATATATTACCTATTATGTACTAGGCACTATACTAAAAATTTTATAAATATCACTTGGTCCTCACAGTGACCCTGCAACTTAAGTATTATTATCATCCCCATTTTACCACTGAAAAAACTGAGGGAGACTGCGTTATCTTCTCTGCAATTAAAGAAAAAAAAAAGGACATCTCAAGTAAAATCAAGTCAATAATCAAGTCCCTTCTATATTCTAGACATTGGGATCACAAAAAGGCAAAGGGTCTTCCCTGTCCTCACAGCCTAATTAGGGAAATGACATAAAAAAAAACTATCTACAGGATAAATTGGAAATCATCACCAGAGGAAAGGCAAAAGAATTAAAAGGAATCCGAAACAACAGAAAATAGAGGATGGAATTGAAGCTGGAAGTTGAAAGAAGCCAGGGAACCAAGAAGATGGAGATAAGGAGGAAAAGAATTCCAGATATGGAGAAAAAACAGTGAAAATGTCCAGACTTAAGATTCAGTCAAGTGATAAAAATTATTTAAAAAAAACAAATAAAAGTGGTGGATGAAAAAGTTGAAAAAAAATAAGCACTATAGAAAAAAGATTGTTCAGCTTGGAACAAGAGGTACAAACTTTATCCAAGAAAGGAACTATCCCCAAGTTAGAATTGATTAAATAGAAGCTAATGACTCCATGAAACATCAAGAAATGTTAGCACAAAATCAAAAAACTAAACAATTAGAAGAAAAAGTGAGCAATGTCTTAGCAAAGACAACAGATCTGGAGGAAATATTGAGGAGATATAACAAGAATCACTGGTCTGATTCCTTAAAGCCAGAGGTCAATTTAGAAAATGAAAGCACTCTGTGGTTACTTCCTGAAAAATTAAAAAATGAAGACATTCAGGAATATTTTAGTCAAAATCCAGAGCTCCGACAGCAAAGGAAAAAGTATTACCAGGACGCAGAAAAATTCAAGACTGAAAAGTCACAATCAGGATACCATGTGAGGCAATGGCTACAACACTGTGCCTAGAATCAGGAAGTTTAAATCTGATCTCAAACATTTACTAATAGTGTGATGCTGGGCAAATCACTTACCCTCCATTTGCTTCAGTCTCCTCAATAAAAAAAAAAAAAAAAAAGGGAATAGTAATAGTATCTACTTCCCAGAGTTGTTGTGAGGATTAAATAAGATAATAATTGGAAAGCACTTAGTACAGTACCTAGCACATAATAAGTACTATATAAATATTACCTATTGTTATTTAGCAGCCACGTTAATGAAGCAGAGATATTCCAGAAGGCAAAAACCTCTAGATTTACAACACAACAAGAATCATTTATTTGGAAAAACTAAATATAGTCCTTCAAAGGAAAAAAAATGAGTCTTTTAAGAATTCAAAGAACAAATCTTACAAACAATAATTTTATTAAAAACATGGACAAAGATCATGCACTATGATTAGCTGGATTTATACCAGGGATATGGAACTGGTTTGATGTATGGAAGACATAAACACAAACAACCATGTTAATAATAAAACCAACAAAAATCATATGATTATATCAATAGATGCAGAAAAATCTTTTGACAAGATTCAATATCGTTTCCTGTAAACACTAGAAAGCTCAGTAATTAATGGAGCTTTCCTTAAAATGATAAATAATATTTATCTAAAACCAAGAATCAGCATTAGATGAAATGAGAATAAGAAGGACTTTTCAATAAGATCAGAGGTAGAGCATGGGTTCCCATTATCACCATTACTATTCAATAATGTACAAAAAAAGAATGCTAGCCATAGTAATAAGAAAAGAAAAACAGAAATTGAAGGAATGAAGCATGAGTGAAGAAAAAACTAAATTATGCTATTGGACTGTAAGAAATCACAAAGGGATTTCAGAGAAACATGGGAACAAATGTATGAATTGCTTGAGAGTAAATTTAATAGAATGAGAACAATTTATACAACAGCAATATTTTTAAAATCTCATGTCATAAATAAACTAGAGGAAAAAGAAATAAATAATACTCATACCTCTGGATTCGTGACCATTCATAATCAAACAAGGGATAGAAAGGATTATAGAAGATAAAATTGAAAATATAAGGAGAGTTACACATAAAAATGAAAAGTCTTGTACAAATAAAATCAATGGAATGAACATTAGAAGAAAAATAGTTAACTAGGGGGGAAAGTTAAGTTAAGTTAAGTTTGCATTAAGTCTATAACAAAAGCCCAGCATCTAGGAATGAGTTTACATATATGAGAAAGACAGTCACTATCCAACAGATAAAGCGTGAAAGAATATTAACAGCAACTTTTTGAAAGAAAAGAAAGAAAAAGAAAGCCAAATTATAAACTGTCAAATACAAAGAAAAATGTTCCTAATCATCAATAATTAGATAAATTTAAATTAAAACAATTCAGAGATACCTATTAGAGTGGCAAAGCTGATAAAGAAAGTGACAATTAGTGAGGTTATGGGAAGACAGGTACAATAATGCATTCATTGATGATGGATATTTGAATTGGTTCAGCCATTCTGGAAAGCCAATTTGGAACTATGCTCAAGTAGTCACTAAATTGTACATATCCTTTGAGTTAGTAATATCAATGCAAGTCTATATTCCTAAGAGATCTATGAAAGAAGAAAAAAGTACTGATGAACCAAAATATTTACATTAGTTCTAGTATTTTGTGTTGTCTGTGAGCAGGTGGATGGTAGAGGATGGAGAATACTGAACCTGAAATGGGGAAGAACTGAGTTCAAGTCCAATCTTGGACACTAACTTGTGATTCTAGGCAAATTATTTAACCTCTGTCTTAGTTTCCTCATTTGCAAATTGGGGTAATAATAAGATTCATTTTCTAATATTATTGTGAAAATAAAATCATTTAATATTTGTAAGGTACTGTGCAAATCCTAAAAATCTATGTAAATGTTAGTTATTATCAACAAATCTATCTCTCTGTGTATATATGCGTATGTGTATACACACAGATGCATATTTGTACTGGAAAGGAAGGGAATGTTTATCAACTGGGGAATGGTTGAGGAAGTTATGATAAATAGATGTAATGGAATACTATGGTTCTATAAAAAACAATGGAAAAAATGGTGTCAGAGATGGGAATCTGGGAAGATTTGTTTAAACTGATGCAGACTGAAGTGATAACTAGGAGAACAAATATACAGTAACAACATGATAAAGGAAAACTATAGGACAGGATCTTCTGAAATTCCCTCTTTTTGCTGAAGGAACTCCCATTCTTTTAGGCACCCAATTTCTTAACTTACTCATTTATCCTATTTCAGTGTGATTGATCCATTTTTTTAAGTATCTTTTTCTACTATAATTACCACTAAAGTATCAAAATAAGCTGAACTTGTAACCTGAACTTCAAATTTATGTTACAAATTTTTGAAATACATTTTTAAAAATAGAGAAGCATAATTAGATTTTACTAATGTAGCATAATTAATAAATAGTGAACAAAAAGCTACTTCATAGCTTTAATAAATAAAATATTCTTTTAAAAATATTTTATCTCATTCTTCTAAAATACTGTTTTTGTGTAGGTATCAATAATGTAAGCAGCCATGTATATAATTTATTTTAAAAGTTAATATGCATATTGGGACTACATGCTTAAAAATTCCTTATGGATAGATGAATGGTCAAAAAGGTTTGGAGAGCATTAACTTGTTAATTATGCTTCTCAGTTTTGTATTATTTGCAGATGAGATAAGCATTCCATCTATGTCTTTCCTCAGTCACTGATAGAAAAAAATGTCAGGCAGCTCTGGACCAAGCACAGATCTCTAAGACATTCTCCGGTAGAAGGTTTACATTGAAAGAGTAATGGCATAGATTTGTATGGAGTAAGGACTTCTCATTCACTCGTATACTCTTTGAGTTTGATCATTCAAATTCCAAATCTTCCCAATGGTGATATTGTCTAACCTCCATCTCTCCATCTTTTCCACTAGAATAGCAAGAATAACTTTATCAGATGTTATGCCAAAATTTTAGTAAATTCCATCTACAACAGTAGATGTAAAAATAACCTGTCAAAAAGGGAATGAGATAAGTAGGTAGATAGATAAACAGGTTATTTATCTATCACCTGTCTTTCTGTGAATGTATGGATGTATGTACAAACATACATATTTATATGTGTATGCATATATATATATACATATATCTATAGAGAGAGATATGTAGGAAGAAAGGAAGGAAGGAAGGAAGAAAGAAAGGAAAGAAGGAAGAAAGAAATGAAGGAAGGAAGAGAATGAATAAAAAGGAACAAGCGATGGATGGATAGATAGTTAAATAGATGATAAAATATTTAGTAAATGCCAGGCACTGTGTTAAATATTGGAAATACAAAAACAGTTGTGGGAATACATGACAATCTCTGCTTTCAAGTTGCTTACACAGTTTATCTGTCATGGACATCTCTTGGTAGAGCCATTTGAAATGCCTGATTCCTTTAATTTTCACCAACTATCTCTTTGAGGAAGCAAAATGATTAAGTGAACAGAATGCTGAGCCTGGAGTCAAGAAGATTCATCTTCATGAGTTCAAATCTGATCTCAGACACTAGCTGTGTAGCCCTGGGCAAGTTACTTAACTCTGTTTGACTCAGTTTCCTCACTTGTAAAATGAGCTCGGATAGGAAATGACAAATCACTCAAGTATCTTTGCCAAGAAAACTCCAAAATGAGTTCATATAGAGTTGAACACCACTGAACAACAATTGAAAACATTATTATTTCACTAGGAATCAAATTAAAGCTTACCAGACCATGGTCCATTCTCTTGCTGGTTTTTTGGGAGGGTGGAGGTGGAGAGTTTGGAGATTTGACTTTTCCAGCTCTGTACTTCTCTTCCCTTGCTCCTTAATCTTTCAGAAATGATTAGCAAGGAGTCATCAATCACATCTGTCAAGCTCTTTCAGTACCTCAAAATGCATTTCATCTTCTGATTCTGAATGCATTAATTCATTAAAGCAATGAAATATATTTATTCATTAAAACAGGCCTCCTGAATATCTCTACTAGGCAACATAGATACAGTATGTAATTTAAAGGAATTATTTATTTTTTAAGTTCTATATTTCTGTACTTTTGAATTATTTAGATGACCCTCCCCCCATCATCATTTATCTAAATCACTGAATTTTTTTTTAACAGTATTACTCAAGGATTCTGGGATCATGTAGACATGTGATATTGTGTATATTGATTTAAAGAGAATGAATCATCACCATATGATACATGAGAGAATGTATCATCACTACATGGGATAATGGCCAAAATAGCGGAATTTTCCAGCAAAGATGTGGACCTCAAGTGGCTTGGTAAGGAAAGCATCCAGGAGTAGAATGCTCTGCAAGTGGGAAGCTTGATAAAACTGTTTATGTTGAGCAGCATAAGCCTTTTGATTTCTCGGTGATATCATAAGGCTGGCTTTTGGTTCTCTTGTCTAAAACAGATACCCCTTTGGATCCCATAATCTCATAAAGCAGGTTTTTCCATTATCTCTTAGACAATGCTCTTGTAGGGGCTCCTGCTCCTAAATCCAAATAAATGGCCGCTCAGATAAGCTGCCCCCGAGCGGGCTTTCAACTTGCTTGTGCTAGCCTCGATGATGTCATGAGAAAGTGAGAAATCAAGCATTACCTGAAGCACCCTCAAGTATCACCCAGTCACAGTTATTCCTAAAGGAGACAGAAGAAACAGCGGGAGAATCGTTGTTAGAACATATGGATATGAAACTTGCACTTTAAAGTTGAAAATAACACAAGGATTATTTTAAAAAATTTTTCAATCTTTTAGGATTATTGTTTTCTTTTTTTAACACTCATTTTAAAAAAATTTGTGTTCCAAATTCTTTCTCCAGCCCCTCCTTCCTCCACTGAGAAGGCAAGCAATATGATACCCATTATCCCTGTGAAATCGCGCAAAACACAGGGACTATTTTTAAAGATAAGCATTTGGCGTAGGCTAGTTGGTGTCTGCTTTTCTGTCATGATGGGCTTGACATCTGCCACCTAGACACAGATCTTAGGAATCCTTAGTTCCATTAATCCTCTATAGGTGCAAAGGGAAAAGAGTCCTATCCTGTAAAAGCCCCTGAAAAGGAAACATATGGCATAATGGAAACAGTCCCGAGAAGCACAGCCTGGCTTGGCTGCTTTCTCCCTGGATGACTGACTTGGAGGGTAGATATTTTACCTCTCTTGGTCAAAGTTCTTCACCTGAAACTGCGCGGATGGAAACAATCACCTCTAATATTCCTTTTAATTTCAGTATTCCATGATTATTGGCGTCGGAACAATCAACCCAGGAGTTAGGGAATTGAGCTGATATTTATAAATGCACTGTACCAGAGTCTTAGAGAACACAATCTGCTAGGGTATAGTCTGTTTTTAATAAATGTGTTTTGATTTAGCATTGTATTTATCATCTCTGCAAAATAACAGCTATATAATTTCTCACATATTCCAGTAACACCTCGAACAGAGTAGCCTGAAGCATTTTACTGACATCTCATGAAGTGGCAAGACTGTTAATCACTCCTAAGAATCCTTCTCCCAGGCTGCTGATTTCATTCCATGAAGATAATTTTTCACCTTCTTCTTGAAGGTTTCTGGATCAGTTAGATTTTCTAGAAAGTCAAGAGTAATCATGAAAACAATAATTTATATAATAGTATTTTATGTTCTCCCCTTCCCCCTCCCCCCAAAGTGTTATATAACAGTGTCTGACTCTTCATGATCTTACTTGGGGTTTTCTTGGTGATGATACTGAAACAGTTTGGCATTTCCTTCTCTGGAACATTTTATAGATGGGGAAACTGAGGCACATAGTATTTAAGTGAAGCTGGATTTGAACTCAGGTCTTTCTGACTCTACACCTGATGCTCTATTCACTGCACCACTTAGCTGCCCCTCCCATTAATATACTTTCAGTATTCCATTATTATTAATATAGGTAATTTCATTAAATTCTCAAAATAAACCTATATGGTATAAATCCTCCCTTTCCAGATGAAGACCTATTAGAACAGCCCACTAACAGTCTAAGATCAGTTAGTTAATGGAAAAAAGTCAATTCTAAATGTCTTCTTCATTTTAAACTCTCGTTCCCTTTAATGGAAGACTGAGGTCTTTTATGGCTGATGATTCTTATAAGAAATTCAGGTGAAAGTTATAAATTAATGGACCAAAGGAATTTGTTGAGCATATGCTGTGCACTCACCACTGGTCCAGGTCCTGTTAACCAATATAGAAATTGAATGAGGCATGAGCTGTGCCCTTAAGGCACTCACTCTCTAGGGGAAAATTCAGCAATTTATTTAAACAAATGTTTATTAAACACTTACTGTGTGCAAAGCTCTGTGGCTAGTGCTAGGCATAATGTATACCAGGCTTTAAGATTAGAAAAGCATTTTACATGTATTATCTCATTTGACAACCTTGGAATGTAAGTGCTATGATTATTCTCATTAATAAAATAATAACTAACATATATACACATACACACAGACATACAGACTAACACACACATATATTTAGATAGTGTGTGCTATATACCAGGCACTTACTTTGTGCTTTATAATAATTATCTCATTTAATCCTCACACCAACCCTATGAGATGGGTGCTATTATATTCCCTTTTTTATAGATGAAGAAACTGTCAAACAAAAAGGTAAAATGACTTGCCCTGAATCACACGTGAACTTAGATTTCTCTGGCTTTGGGACTGTGGTTAAAAAATAGAATCTGAATCAGGAGTACCTGAGTTCAAATGTGACCTGGGACAATCTAAGACTTTTAGCCTTGAGTCAAATGGTAAGAAATAGATTCCAAAGCTTCTATGGGAACTGGGCGTGACAACTCTGAACTCGTTTCATGAGATGGCATCTAAAGATTAATTTAATCAGCCCCAGTACCCTGCCCTTCCCTCCCTAAATTCATTATAGGTAAATTACATTTATACCTGAGATGCAAAGATGGTTCAACATTTGGAAGACAATTAGTATGATAAAGTCAAGTCAATAGTTTTTCTCCTCCTCCTCCTCTTCCTCCTCTTCCTCTTCCTCCTCTTCCTCTTCCTTTTTTCTCCTCTTCTTCTTCCTCATCCTTCTCCTTCTCCTCCTTCTCCTTCTCCTTCTCCTTCTCCTTCTCCTTCTCCTTCTTCTCCTTCTCCTTCTCTTTCTCCTCTTCTTTCTCCTCCTCCTCCTCCTCCTCCTCCTGGATGAGTTCATATATATATAGATATTTCCATGCTTCTCTACATTTATTACATTTTTTCACTTCTTAAAGTTCAGTAATATTTTATTACATCCATGTCTCAAAAATTGTTTATCCATTCAACCATCAATGAATACTTACTTTCTTTCTAATTATCTGCTACCACCATATGCCTGTCTCCTTTCTGGAAGTATGTGTGGATTTTTTTGATTGGCATTTATTTTCTATGTTCAGAAGTTCTATGTAGTTTTGTTGTATTATTTCTTGCATTATGGTTACTGTATTTAAAAAAAAAAACACCCTATATTTTCCTTGGGGATCTATGATCCTTAAGTTGTCTCTACCAATTCTCTCTTCAAGGTCAATATGCTTTTCTTGGATGGAGATTATTTTATTTAAATGTTATTGATTTTTGCTTTTCTTCTTCCAGATTATCCTTAACTTATATGTATTTGCATTCCCAATCAGTTATTTCTATTTTTATTCTTTTGTGAAACATGCCACCAGAGATTCTAATTTTTCTATTCTGCCAATTATTTTGGTTGAACAAAAAGGCTAAAAATCTGTTTCCCATACTTGTTCTCTGTTAAGCCATTTTGATATATCCTGCTGCCATCTTATGGTGTTTTGGAAATCCACAGGGTCCTCTATCTCATCAGATATTGATTCATTCCCCTTTTTTCTTGCAATGTTTATTCAGAAATGCTAGGACTCATTTAACTGTCCTGGAAGCCATTTTCTCCTCTGTTATTAATATCTTCACCATTGAATTTTCTGCTTATATTCAAGATTTTTAAACTGAGGTTATTCTGAGATCTTTGGTAATTTTAGTCTTTTTCTTTTATATTCCCCTTTCACTCACACATTGACTTATTCCTTCTTCCCCTTTGATGGCATATCCTCCACTTGCTAGATCTGAAAGCTGTCTCAATGTCTTCCCATTACCTTTTATTGGCTTTGGTCTCTGCTCCACATGACTTTTGAAAAGCTAAAATTAGACAGTTAGATGCTATTATTTTTTTCTTAAGATCTAGTAGAACCTTTCAAATATGCTTGTGCCCTACTTAATTCCCTCTGTTATATTGGTCCTATAAACTTCTTTTTCAAAATAATACCCACATTTTTTAATATCAATATTTTTCTAAGGATGCTATGTCATTAAGAAATTATCACTCTTCCAATAAATACCTAAAATGAATCATCAGTGGTAAAGTTCCATCCTTCTCACATATTTCTTTATGTTTTACTTCTGTTTATGGAAACTGTGGACTCCTCAAACTTCTTGTTTGTTTGTTTACTTATTTGTCTGCTTATTTGTCATATGATGGAATATAAATCATAAATAAGAGTGAGGGATAAAGCATGATACCACCATTGTGATTCTGGGTGGCTAGAAGAATGATTATATCCTCAATAAAAATAAGTAACTTTGGAAGAGAGTTGAGTTTTGAATGAAAGATAATGAATTCTCTTTTGGATGTTTTGAGTTTGAGATGCCTCAGGAACATGCATTTTAAAATATCCAATTGGCAGTTGCAGATGAAGGATGGAAGCTCAGGAGCAAGGCTAAAATTTTAGATTCATTTGCATAAAGATAAACATTAAATCCACCAAAAGAGAAACTGAAGAGAGAAAAGCTAAAGAGGCCCAGATAGGATCTTGGGGTATAACCATAGATAGTGGACATGAAACAGGTGATCAACAAATAAAGAAGTGTCCCTTCTCAGCAGGGTCAGATGCTTTATTTATATGCATCCCGGATGTTATTTCCTTCCATCTTCTCCAGGAAATGACTTCTACTATCAAGTAGATGGGAGAAACTTGAGCCATATATAGTGATGCTACAGGTAGTAAGGAAGAAACTGGTAAAAAGTGAGAGATTGGAGATTAGAGAAAGAGAATAATGGCTAATCTTATAGAGAACACAGAGAGGATAGGAACAAGGGTACATAGAGTAGTTGCCCAAGAGAAAAGAAGGGTCATCTCTCTTATTGAGATAAGAGCAAAAAGATGGTATCAATTGTGAGAAGAGGAAAGATATTCTTGGATAAATGGGAGAGGAGAAGAGGGGTCCTTACCAAATAGCATCAAAATTTGGACTAAAATATGAGGGAGTACCTCTGCTGAGAAGGTGGCAGAAAAGAGTGTAGTTGTAGGTGACAAATTTTGAAACAATAACTATGGAAAATGGAATAGAGAATGAATTTAAAGTCAAAGAATTCCCTTAACATAGTGAATGACTACTTTAGATTGAGTAACATAAATTTGTAGTGAATTCAATCATTATATACATAAATATTGGTGTTTTTAAAAACTACCTTAAGCTACATGTGAATGTGAGCTTAGGAAATGGATGGTGGGAATACTCCAGGCTTAGGATCATTTAAAACAACTTTAAGGTTTCACCTTATCTCTAACAATTTGGCAAAAGATGACAAAATAATGCAAAAATTCAATTATGGAATAAATATAGGAAAGCAGGCATGTTTTTATTGCTAGGAAAACTGTGAATGGCTTAGATCATTTTGCAAATCAACTTAAAATTATGCAAAAAATTTTCTAGAATTATTCATACCCTTTTACACATAGATCCTACTAATAGTTTTATACCTCAAGAATGTTGACAGAAAGAAATGTTATAGGTACCTCAAATATTCATAGTCACATTGTTTTTAGTAGCAAAAAGTTGTACTCAGTGATTGGGGAAATGGTTGAATGTGTTATAAAGAACAAATTCTCTTTTCAAAGGAGAAATCCATGCAATGGAATGAAGGTCTTTAGCTTGTTGTGGTTTATAGAAAGTAAATGACTGTAAGTCTTTTTTTTTTTTAATTTTTTATTTAATAATTACTTTATATTGACACTCGTTTCTGTTCCGATTTTTTTTCCCCTCCCTCCCTCCACCCCCTCCCCTAGATGGCAAGCAGTCCTTTATATGTTGGATATGTTGCAATATATCCTAGATACAATATATGTTTGCAGAACCGAACAGTTCTCTTGTTGCTTAGGGAGAATTGGATTCAGAAGGTATAAATAACCCGGGAAGAAAAACAAAAATGCAGATAGTTTACATTCGTTTCCCAGTGTTCTTTCTTTGGGTGTAGCTGCTTTTGTCCGTCATTTATCAATTGAAACTCAGGTCTCTTTGTCAAAGAAATCCACTTCCATCAAAATATGTCCTCATACAATATCGTTGTCGAAGTGTATAATGATCTTCTGGTTCTGCTCATTTCACTTAGCATCAGTTCATGTAAGTCTCGCCAGTCCTCTCTGTATTCATCCTGCTGGTCATTTCTTACAGAACAATAATATTCCATAACATTCATATACCACAATTTACTCAGCCATTCTCCAATTGATGGGCATCCATTCATTTTCCAGTTTCTAGCCACTACAAACAGGGCTGCTACAAACATTTTGGCACATACAGGTCCCTTTCCCTTCTTTAGTATTTCTTTGGGATATAAGCCCAATAGAAACACTGCTGGATCAAATGGTATGCACAATTTGATAATTTTTTGGGCATAATTCCAGATTGCTCTCCAGAATGGTTGGATTCGTTCACAACTCCACCAACAATGCATTAGTGTCCCAGTTTTCCCGCATCCCCTCTAACATTCATCATTATTTTTTCCTGTCATCTTAGCCAATCTGACAGGTGTGTAGGACTGTAAGTCTTAAAGAAATAGATTGTGTTCCTCTCATCCTCAAGGACTAAAAGCAGGTAGGCTACAAGAAAAAAGAAAAGTAATGGAGGACTGGACAGAATCCTTTGCAGTGGTGTAAACATTCAATTTTACTCTGGTGTTGAGATTTGGGAGATGGAACAGAATCTGCAGCAAGAGACAAAAAACTTGGAGTGATGCATTAAGGGTGTCAACTGCTGCTTCTTCTCTTCATGGACAATGGGGCAGCTTGCCTAAGAGTGCCTGCAAAGGAGAAACACTCTTGAACCATCCTTTTGAGAGACTAACCCTAAATGCGCGCTTCTTCCATGGCACAAATTGTCTTGTAGGGATTATATTAAGTGTAAAGTTTGTCTGTTCATTAAAGTTGGTTTATACTTCTATTTATTTAGTACTAATGTTAACTTAGATAAAATTTAATTGTTCACAGCTGCTTTTACTCTATTTACGTCATTATTTTGAAAAGGATCTAAAGAGAAGGGAACATTAGCTGGGAAAGATCTATAGAAGTGAAGAAAGGGGACAGATAATGTGGCCTCTGTCTTCATTGTCAGGGAAAAAATTAATTGTTCTAGGCCCAAGTTGGATATGAGAGACAACCTTTTTTATTGTTATATTTGGTAAACTTTACAAATCAGGGGGAAAATTAATAAATTCAATCCTTTTTTCCCTTCATGCTTAAATAATATGACTTGCAGATAGGGACAGGATTTTGCTGTGATGGTCATTCCATTGTTCAGATGTCTTGATCCACTTCTCAGAAGAGGTAAAATGAAGGGTAGTGACTCCAGAGTGGTTCAAACCTACTGGGAGAAGAATGTGCCCACATACCAAGGTGGAGGCAAAGAAGAGCAAATACACTATTACACAAAGAAATCTGGAAACACTGATATATAATAAACTAGCATTCATTTATTAAGATTAAAATGTATATTCTACCTTCCTTTTAGCAAACAGTATAGCACAAATGTGTAAGTACACATGTCTAACAAGACATAATATCTTTTTATGTTGCCCTGCTTAATTATTTAAAGGAAATGTCTTTTCTTTGTAAATTTAGTGTCATTTGTATTAAAACAAAACACATAAACTGAAAAAAAAAACAATGATAAGTAATCTGAGGCATCAAAAGAGATCTTTAGCAAAATATATTCTGTGGTGACAGCCAGCTGATTATTCAAGGTAGTCTGTTCTATTTTAGAATTCCTGTCATCTTTAAATTGAACTCAGTAAACATGTACATAGCCCCTGGTACATTCAAGCTGTTGTGTTTGGTGCCAGAGGATACAAGAAAACAGTATATGTCCTTAATAAAATTACATTCTCCTGGCAAGGTTGGGGAAAGGGAATGGAACAATATTCATACATATGAAACAGTTCGCAGAGGGAAGGAGAGAAAGGGGAGGGATGAGGAAAAGTCAAATGTTGGAAGATGGTACTTACCTTGAGCCCTGAAGGAAACTAGGAATTCTATAATGTAGAAATGAAGAAGCTTGCAATGAAAACATGGGGATACCAACTGCACAAGGGCATGAATGGAGAAAATAAAAATATTGTTGCTGGGGAGACAATAATTAGAATGATGATGATATGAATGGAGAGTAATATAAAATAAGACTAGAAAAAAAGGTGACAGTTATAGTGTGGAACCTTTAAATACCAGGTTGAAAGCTCCTTAAATGAAAGCATCAGAGAAGAACTCTAGGAAGGAGGGAAACAAGCACTTATTAAGCATTTATTTTGTGAGTATTAGAGATAGATTTGAACTCAGATCTTCTTGACTGCAGGCCCAGTACTCTATCTACTATGCAACCTAATTTTCTCTGAGTGATTGGAATTCTACTACCAATGACTCATTTTAAATGCTACTTCAGTACAATTGGTTTTAGAATAGAATACAAGATTTTAATATATTAAACAAGACTGAACAGTTAAGAAACAAAGCAAAAAATATATCAAATAATAGCATGTTTTTTTTTTCCTTTAAAAAAACTAACATTGCCTTTAAATCTTCCTTTTTCCTTTATGAATTAGCATCAAAGTAAAATCTGCTAATTCCTTTGGATATAAGAAATAAATTGTCCAAGGCTTTGGCTCTTGGGGATCTATGTACAAGGAAACTATGGCAACTGGAGCTAACGGGATGAAAAAGCACAGGTTTAATAACCCTTGTTACCCTGACTTTTTTTTTTGGTAATTGTAAACCATGTACCATGGGAACAATCCCAGACTAATCATTAAAGAAATTAGGACTTGCAAAAGCAGATCCTACAAAGATAATGCTTAATTTGCCAGAGATAAAGAAAATAGCTCAAATGAGTAAACTCTTTTGGGGGAGGGAACAGGAGGGAAAGGAGTTTAGAAGTCTTTTATTCTTTCTGATTTTTTTCCTACTTGATTATCAAAAATTATTAAAATCCCCTGATCTTTATGGCCTGAAAATCAACCTGCTAAACTCCACTCAATTCAAATTTTGCTGTTTTCATACTTATTAGCATCAGTGCATTTAATAGAAATGAGCACAGCCTTTTTCTTTCACTGTGGAACGTATCAGCTGTCCCTGGCGACTGATAGTTATTAACCAAATGTGGAGTTTATGGAGATCTGATTCTTTTTGTTCTCAGTTCCTAAATTTACCAACTGTATTTTTGATGCTAAAGTGCATCTGTGTGAAAGTTAAATTTGTGTTCAAGAGCTTGCTGTGTCCAGCAAGCATTCTTAGCTTTTTTTTTTGGGAGGGGGGTCTTGGGCCAATTTCCATGGTCTCCTTCTTAGAATAATGATGTCACTTATATTATTGTTTTGTATTATTGCATTTTATTTGGGGGATTTTTGCTTTTAAATTTGGAAATGTATTCTGTTTAATCCACAAGCTTTATATAGCTTCATTAAAAAAAAATAACATAAAATCTTGAAGTAAAGGCTAGATTTTAATTATTTGTTAATGAAAATAAGCATGTGATTCTTTTCCTATCCAAGTTCACAGACTCCCTGAACTTAATCAATAAACCTCAAGGGGTCTTAAGGTTAACAATCTCTATCTTTGAGGGATGAAATTCTTTTCAAATTGCATGCAAAAAACTTAAGCACCAGAGCCCCCCTGCAGTGATTTTCCAACTCTGGTTTCCAGATCCCATCCCTACCCCTAAGGATATTACAGTGGATCTCAAGCAGGTACCTTAATACCTCCACAGAGTCATAAAATGAGTCATGAAGCTATCCTTAGGGGACCAAAGGAGTCCCACTAAATTAGGCAAGAATGAAATAGATAAAGAGAGAGGAATGATTGAGCACAAGGAATTTATCATCTTGACAGTTCTCAAAAATGTTTTCTATTATAAAACCAGTCTGCCTTCACCTCTAAGTATTTCTTTTTCTACATGAAACTTTGGTGGGAAATCCACATTTGAGAGCAAGATGACATATGCTATGTCAGCCTCATGGATAAGTAGAATAAGAAGTAACCTGTAGGATGTGATTTGATGGGCACAGAAAGATCTTGCTATTTAAAACCTCTTCTGGTCCATGTTAAAGTCCTTGAAGTTACATCCTTAGGGTTTCCTTTTTATGAGTTTCTTTACTTTTCCAGTCCTGTTTCCTATAATTTTCCTTTACAAACTCTTTTACTCTAATCAAAATGGTCTGCTTCCTGCCTGCTTTCTTTAGGTCTTTTCTTCTTTTTCCCCATCCCTCATTACTTTTTGTGTACAATCATAGGATCACTAATTTGGAAATGAATATGAAAGTCATCTAGCCCAACACCATCATTTTATAGATAAGATTAAATGATTTGTCAAAGGTCTTTAAATTTTATGTTCTGCCAGCTCCCTTTCTCACTGTTCCACACTTTCTTCTTAATCTCTCCTTCTCTGTTGATGCTTTCTGATTAAAACAATATGTTCAGGTCTTCTCTATTCCAAAACCAAATTCAATCCTTCTTTTGCTTTGGCTATCCCTTGAAGTAATGATATTTTGCCTCCCTTCATTTTCAAATATCAGGAATTTTTGTTATTCACCATTTGACTAAAATTGGTCTTTTGAATCATCAAATCCCAAGACCTTTTCTCTGTCGTCATCCTTCTTATCCACTATCTAGTAAATCTGACCCTACTGACTCCCTTGCTTTCAGAGGCACTTCATTCTCTTCCTATCTTTCTGGCATCTCCTTTTCAATGGCTCCTTTTTTTCTTTTTCATATTCCAAGCATTAAATATAGATTTATCCTAAGGCCCTTGTATTTCTCTTTCCTCTCTTATTCTATGTGCTCTCCTTTTGAAATCTCATCTAATTTCATGACTTCACCTACCTATTCCTGCAGATCTCTCTCTGTAGTCCTGTCTTCTTTTTCTTTTTCTTTTTTTTTTTTTTTACAAACACTATATCCAAATTTCCATTTGTCAGAAATATATATATATGTATATATATGTATATGTATATACATATATATATCTTCCACTGTAATCTGTAATCATTTCAATTTCATTATGGCCAAAACTAAATCCATTATTATTGTTATATAGTTGTGTCTGATGCTTTGTGATCTCTTTGTGACTAAAGTAGTTGGCCATTTCCCTCTCCAGCTCATTTGACAGATAAGAAAATTGAGGCAAATAGCATTAAATAATTTGTTCAGAGTCATATAGCTGAAAAATGTCTGAGTCTGAATTTAAACAGGAAGATGTTTTTCTCATTTCATTCTCTCCACTGTATCCTAACTGTTCTATTATATTTGCCTCCAATAAATGTCTCCTTTTGATTGCTTATTTTCTTTTAGGTACCCCACCATTCTCCTAGTCACATAGACTCTCAAAGCTACCGTCTCATCACTCACTTCCCTTTTTCCTTACTCCCTGCATGCAAGTCAAGAGAAGCACCCTCTATTGATTGTCCTTTCACAATATCTGTTCTGTACATTATCTCCTTTATAACCACCCTAATTATTCTTTCATTCCCAAGATTTTATAATAGTATTTATATAAAATGGTCATATTTATTTATATGTTGTTTATATAAAATGGTCATCCAAAAGGATGGTTCTCTTTTTATTTTATTTTTTAAAATATATTGATGCATTTTTTTGACACAGCAGATATTTCACCAATAACTCCTTTTTACAAAATACATTAATTCCCCAACATTTTCACTATTATTAACAGATAAGAGGGCTGTGTGTTTAACCTTAACAGTATCATGCTGATATTGATCTTTGTAAGTGATCAAAGTTTATTATCTTTCCATGTGGACTATATTTACACTGATACAGGTTTTTTGGCTCAGTTTTTTTCACTTGGCATCACTTCATACAAATTTTGCCTGAATCTTCATATTTATCATTCCTTTACTTAAAGTAATATTCTGTTGCATTCTTATACTCCAAATCATTCAACCATCCTCTAATTATTGAGTATATTTTTCATTTTGAGCTTTTTGTAATCACCTGTAAGCATTTTTTTGCATACAGGTAAAGGAGAGTTCTCTCAATCTATATTCATAATACCATAATGTCTTCTCTTTTATGTGTATCCAAATAATTACAATTATAATGATACTATAATAATAACATATAATAATGATCATAAAAATAATATTGAATGATCCACAAATTATAGCATAAATAAGGTATGGCATCACTTGCGTCTCAAAATAAATTGGGTAGTAAGTTCTGCAAGTATTTGTACCCCCATTTTACAATTAAAAGGTGTGTCTCTTTATCCTTTTGGATTGTGAGATAAGCAAATGAGAGCTGGTATTTCAACATGTTATGACAGATATTGAGTCTATTTTATCCTGGAAAATGTCTAAGATGCTCTGTGTTACATAAAAGGCAAGACAACCTATTATTTTTGGCTATTTTAAGAATGAAACCTTTTTGGAATGGGTTCATGATAGACCCTTCTCATTTTGTTTCTACCATGTGCTGAATAATATTTAACGAGATTATAGAGAAATCCTGAAAAGTTTTCAGAGAACCAGTGGTTTGATTCTACCTTCTGTGTCCAGAAAGATGGACAGACCTTCCTCCTTTGGAGAATGGTTATTGTAATGGAGTTTTCCCTCCCAATTATTTTTTGCAATAAAGAACTGCCACATGCATTTCTTTTCATCGTTTGCCTGTTTACTGATTCTAGACAAGACACATGGTGCTTTTATGCTGAGCCTCCCACACATGAATAAAAACAAAACCAAGATGGCATCAGCAAACATTTGTCCCTTTTTACCCTCCTCCCCCCAAAGCAACATGGAAGCTGGCTGATTCCCCCTTGTTTAGTCTACATGGCAGATGTCGAGAGATAATGTTTTCTTTAGCAAAAAGGACCAGAAACAAGCTGAACTATCACAAAAGCCAAAAGAACATCTAATGTAGAATATGCATGTGTTATGTTTTGTAAGCTGTAGGTAGATAATGCATACATATCATCAATAAATACTTTTTTTTTCTTTCAGGAAATATTTGTTAATACTACGTAATATTCACTGAGTAATATTGTATAGTGAATAAAGAACAGGAGTGGGCTGGGGTCAGCTTGAACTGGCTCAGGAGAGTATGAGCATTTACACCTTGGGAATTGGCAAATGTTATAAACCAGGACTTTATTTATTTTTAGTTATTTGTTCTTTTAAAATGATGAAGAAAATATTAATAGTGCAAATTAAACTTAAATATGTGTCCTCCATGCATTTTTAGGAGAGTCAATTGTTAAATATTTACCACCAGCACACCAATGAAAAAGATCTGATTTTAGAATCAAGAAGACCAAAGTTCAGTCTCTATCTTGAACTTGTACTGACTATCCAACTCTGAGGCAGTCACTTAACTTTCAGATGTTCTAGGTAACTCTTTAAAACAGAATAATTATGGACCTACAATAGTAGAGGGAAATTATTCATAATGGAGCTCCTAGAGCAATGAAATAATTTGTTGCTGTTGTTGATCAGTTCTGTCTGACTCTCTGTGACCCTTTTTGGGATTTTTCTTGGCAAAGATAATGGAGTGCTTTGCCATTTCCTTTTTCAGTTCATTTTATAGATGAGGAAAGTGAGGCAAACCTGCTCAGGGTCACACAGACACTTGTCTGAGGCCAGCTGACTTTAGGCCTGGGTCTCTATCCACTGAGCAACCTAGTTGACTAAGGTGCACTTAAATAAAAGACCAAGAAGCTTATCACTCACATTGCTGTAGGCAATTTGAGTTGAAATCAGGTGATCAGGAGGAATCTATTTTGAAGCAGACTAGCTTAGGAGATCATTAGTTATTTCTCTATCTATTACTATATATATAAAAAATCTATTGGTTGCATATGGACCCTACTTTTTAAAGAAATCTTTAAGGAGAGTGGGTCAGTGCATGAAATAAAACCTGAAATGTTGACCAAACTTATGCTAAGGTAGATAATTCTTTTCAAACTCAGATACCAAAAATAAAACATTTTCTCACTCTTCTTAATGAGATATGACTGGACTCTACTTTTACAATTGCCTCTGTGCCCCAGGAGAGAATATATTGAGAACAGGATGTTGTCAGTAAGAATTAGAAATGTGGTATCCACCTGAACTAACTAAACAGAAAACAATAATTCTTCATGGTAAACCCTGGTTAAAAAATGAAAAAAAAAACACACTGTGAAATATCTTAAAGAAGGAGAAATCAGAGATAATTAATTTCTTGATGTCATTTAAGGAATCAATCTTTGTGGAGGTACTACTTGGTATATTCTTCTGCATGAATGGCAGGTCCCCTTCCTTTCCTCAGCAAATGCAATTACTGAAGACCTAGAAAAGAAAGTTCTTGCCACCAAAGTTGCTAGCGTGGCCAATGGTTCTATATTCAAAAATGGCATGATCTTATAGATGGAAATGCCATTAAAGAAGATTAATTACTATCTGCTTTGCCATTCCACATTAAGGACTACAGGGCTTTTCTATCTATTTTATCACTGGAACCTCCTATATATGTTGTCTTCCCTTATTAAAACATGAGCTTCTTAGAAGCAGGGATTATCTTCCTTTCTATTAGTATCCTATCTCCAGTGCTTTACACAGTGATTTGTATGTAGAAAGAAACAAAATGCCTTTCAAATTTATTTATTCATTAAATAACCCAGGGTTCAATAAAGTCAATAACATTTACTTTGGGAGGAAGAACGCCTTATTTGACAATAGCTTTTTGGAGAATTGGAAAGCAATTTTATAGAAATTAGGGTTAGACCAACATCTTACATGATGGATGTATGATCTGATTAAGAGAACAAACATATAATCACAGATGTAGAAGACCTCAGAGAATTTCTAGTCTTCTCTCTTACTTTTGCAGTTTTGGAAACTGAGATCAAGGAAGGACTTTATGATTTGCTTCAAATCACAAAGGTTGTCAGTATCAGAGAGGGAATGTAAACCATCTTTCATTTCAAAGTCAGAAGACTCTTTTCACTGTGCCATGCCTTTTAAAATACTTTTTACAATTCTTAACTGGGGAAATCATTCTTAATGAAACTTGTATAAAGGAGATCACATATCTTTATCTATTTGCTCATTTCAATTACATGAATCTTAAAAGATTTTGAACCAACAAAATAAATGCAGCTATGGTAAGAAGGAGCATTGCCAATTGGAAAGAAAAAATATTTTTAACAAATATTTCTGAAAAAAGATCTAATATTCATCAAATATAAGGAATTAACACATATAAACATACAAGACCAAGGGTTATTCCTCAATGTGTTACAGGAAATAAAAAATTTAAAGAAGGATTGTAGATTATTACCAAAAAGAGAGAATAATAACAAATAAAATAAAATTAAATACTCTGAGGCTTCATTTTCCACCCAGAAAATTGTAAAAGATCACATAAGATAGAAATAACAAATGTTTGAAGTATTGTGGCAGAAAAGTACATTTTTGGTAGAACTATGAATTGGCCCAACCATTCTGGAAAGGAATTTCGAATTATGATTTTTTAAAATGTGACTATTACTTCCATATCCTCTGATGCAGGCTTATACCTCAAAGATACTGAAGGCAATTACCAATAATCATTTATTATACGCTTACTATGTACTAAGTGCTTGAGATAGAAAAGAAGGGGGGAAAGAGAAAGAAAGGTACATATACAGCTAAAACATTTATAGTAGTACTTTTTATGCAGCAAAAGATCAACAACAAAGTACATGCCCATCAGTTGGAGAATGACAATAAATTTTGATATGTAAATGTAGTGGTTAATTTTATGGAACTGCTTTTTAGTTTGTTACAAGTGATGCTGCTCATTTCTATATTTTACTGCAACGCCCAGCAACAAGATATAGAAAGAGAAATTGTATCTAAAATAACTGCAGATGAAATAAAGTATTTGGGTGTTTATTTGCCAAGACAAATCCATGAACTACATGAACACAATTACAAAACACTTCTCACACAAATAAAGTTGTATCTAAATGATTGGAATGGGTAGGCCAAGATAATATAATAAAAATGATAATTCTACCTAAATTGGTCTACTTGTTCAGTGCCATACCAATCAAACTGATGAAAAAAAAATTTATAGAGCTAGAAAAATAAGAAAATTTATCTGCAAGAACAAAACTGCAAGAATATCAAGAGAATTAATGAAAAAATACAGAGGATAGTGGCCTAGCAGTTCCAGACCTAAAACTATATTATAAAGCATCAGTCATCAACACCATTTGGTACTTGCTAAGAAATAAGTCTGGTGGATCAATAGAATACATTAGATACATATGACACAATAATCAATTAAGATAGTAATCTAGTATTTATCAAATAATACCCAAAACTTCAGCTTCTGGGATAAGAACTCACTATTTGACAAAAATTGCTGGGAAAACTGAAAAATGTGTCAGAAACTTGGCATTGACCCATATCTCACACCCCATACCAAAATAAGGTCAAAATGGATAAATGATTTGGGCATAAAGAGTGATACCATAAGCAAATTAGGAGAGCAAAGGATAAATTACCTGTCAGATCTTTGGAGAAGGGAGGAATTTATGATCAAAGAAGAACTAGAGAACATTATGAAATGCAAAATGGACAACTTTGATTACATTAAATTAAAATGTTTCTACACAAACAAAACCAACACAAACAAGATTAAAAGGGAAGTAAAAAGCTAGGAAAAATTTTTTTCAAGGCCAATGTTTCTGATAAATACTTTATTTTAAATATATTAAGAATTGTGTCAAATTTACAAGAATACAAGTAATTCCCAATTGATAAATGTATGAACAGACAATTTTCAGAAATGAAATTAAAGTCTTATATCATATGAAAAAAATATCCTAAATCACTATTGATTAGAGAAATGCAAATTAAAACACCTTTCATATTGGCTAAGATGACAGGAAAAGATAATGATAAATGTTAGAGGGGATGTGGGAAAACTGGGACATTAAAGCATTGTTGGTGAAATTGTGAAATGATCCAACCATTCTGGAGAGCAATTTGGAGCTATGCGGAAAGAATTATAAAACTGCATACCCTTTGATCCAACAGTACTCCTAATGGGTCCATATCCTAAGAAAATCATAAAGCAGGGAAAATGACATACATGTACAAAAATATTTGTAGCAGTTATTTTTGTGGTGGCAAAAAATTGGAAAAGGAGTAGATGCCCTCAGTTGGGGAATGGCTGAATAAATTATGGTATCATTAGATACATATGACACAATAATCAATTAACATAGTAACATAGAATGAAGTAATATTATTGCTCTATAAAAAATGATAAACAAGCTGACTTTAGAAAGGCCTGGAATTCTGGTTTCACAAACCAGAAATACATTGTACCTAATAATAGCAAGATTGTGTCATGATAAACTATGAAAGACCTACCTAGTTCTTCTCAGCAATTCAACAATCCAAGACAATTCCAATAAACTTTGGATAGAAAACATCTTCTGCACCCTGAGAGAGAACTATGGAGACTGAATTTAAATCAACACATTCATTGTTCACTATGCCCCTCCCTTTTTCTTCTGTTTTTTTTTCCTCTTTTTTCCTCTTGTGGTTTTTCCCGTTTGTTCTGATTTTTCTCTCCCAACTTGATTCATAAAGAAATGTGTATTAAAAATGTACACATATAACCAGAAAAAACTATAAAAAAATACAAGTGATGCTCTCACTGAAGAGGGGAGAGGAAAGGATTAACTTTTAAATAAATAAATATATATATATATATAAAATTAAAGATATCAAATAATAGGAAATTTTAAGAAATAAAATAGAATGATCATACATTAGAATTTTAGAACTGCACGAACATTAAATATGCTTCAGTCCAACACTCATTTTATAGCTGAGGAAACTAAGGTGAGAAACTTTAAGGGAATGTACTCTCCTTACCTTTCTCTTCTTTAGTTCTTCACTTCATATTTGTACATTCCTCATGATTTTATTAGGGCAGTTAGGTAGTGTAGTGGATAAAGCACTGGATTTGGAAGATTTCTCTTAGAGATTTTACAATCCTACTTCAGACACTTAGCTTGTGTGATCCTAGGCAAATCTCTTAACACCTCTCAGTCTCAGTTTCCTCATTTCTAAGATGGGGGAGAGGGTGATAAAATGGCATCTATCTTCTAGAATTGTTATGTGAATCAAATGAGATAACAGGTAGTTGCTGTTTAGTCATTTTTCCATTTTTTCTGACTTCATGACCCCATTTGGGGATTTCTTGGCAGAGATACTGGAGTCATTTGTCATTTCCTTCTCCAGCTTATTTGACAGAAGAGGAAATTGAGGGAAACAAGGTTAAGTGACTTGTTCAGTCACAGAATAAGTATCTGAAACTGGATTTGAAGATGAATCCAAATTTATCACTCTATTTCCCCACCTAGCTGTTCCAACATAGGTAAAATATTATACAAATCTTAAAATAAGTATATTAAACAAATTTTAAAATAAAAATAAAATATTTTAAGGATTATTATTAACTTCTACCTGGAAGTGCAAACCCATTATAATACTGCTTAGGAAATGTTTCCTTGTTTGTTTATTCTTCCACTAATTCAGGATATCTGCATATGCATACCATCTGAAATCTAATACATTCTACCTGATTTTAAATTTATCTATTAAAAAGCTCATAAAAGTTTAAAAGCTTTAAATTATTTTAATCTAAGGAGAAAAATCCACACAGTGTGGATAGGGGAAAAGGATGATCCTATCATTCTTTAAGTTAGTTGTGCAAATATCCATCCTAACAGAATTATCAAAAATCTTTTATAATGAATTTATTTTTTGATATTTTCTGACTTGCATGTTTTAGTATAAAAATTCAAAATAGCCCTTAACGAAGGAGAAATATGAGCTTTTTATTTTCTAAGAAAAGCATATTAAAATTAAATTATGGCATTTGAGCTGAATGTTGATATTACAAAGGTACTTTCCTAAAGACATACCAGGCCTATTATAACATTGTGATTCTATTCGTCGGTATGCATTCCCATAGAATAGCAAGACTTCTGTTCTCTTGCCTTAAGAAGAATCAAAAAATATATCCCCATGGATATGTTTCCTTTTTCGGACTTCTTTCCCACTGATAGGTCTTCTATAACTCTATGTCTTTTTTCTAAAGAAGACCGAGTTAAGGGAGGCAATATAATTTTCAAGCATAATTCAGTGCAGAGGACAAGAACAAGCTTTGCCTTTCTTGAGCATTGCACGAAAAGATTCCAAACTTAAATTATAAAAAGATAGAACTAGGTTGTTTTTATTTATTTTTATTCAAATGTTCAGTCACATAATGGTTCAGCTAGATGGTGCAATGGATAGAACTCTGGGCCTGAAATCAGGAAGATCCAAATTCAAATCTAGTCTCAGAAACTTCCTCTGGCCAAATCACTTTACCCTTTTTTTTTTTTTTTCCTATTTCCTCATGGTCAAATGAACTGGAAAGGGGAATGACAAACTTCTTCAGTATGTTTGCTAAGAAAATCCCAAGTGGAGTCATGAAAAATCAGAGGGAACTGATAAATGACTGAATAACAATTTAATGTCATAATTGTATGGAGTTAGCAAGTAAGGAAATTCCAAATGATGAGCTTACAGGATCACAGAAAGGAGAGGAATATATTTGGAAATAAATATGATATAATAACAAAGGTCTCCCTAAAAAAAGGGCTATGGTTTCAATATGTAAAGGAAACTTCGGAATAAGGACACTCCCTCTGCCATTGCAGGGAAGCATCTTCTCTGTATCTTAACCACTATACAAGTTGCCTAGAGCACTGAAGATCATCCAGCCAGTATGAGTCAGATGGAAGACATGAACTGTTTGAACAAGTCCTCAGATGGAGGACTTGAACTCTTCTGACACTGAATTCAACCAGATGCTTCTCTAGACTTAGATTAGATCTAAGCAATGCTTTTCTGTCAGTGAGACTTTTAAAAGATCATTTATATGAATTACTAAAGAAGATTATAGTGACTGTTATCAGTTTTTAAAAATAAGAAAAACCATAAATTGTTATCACTGCAATCATTTTTTATTATAATTTTGTGTAGAAGCCAGGACTGACCAGATGAAATATAGAGAATTTTTTAACTCTGATTCCAAAAAAATTTTTTTTTAAAATTCTGTTGTATGCTATTAATATTTCAACATATTTGGGAAATCATCTATTTAGGAATGCTTTATATCAGAGAAGATTGCAATCCATCTATACTTTCTAATCAAGTATGACTCTTGTCTATCATCTGTGTCTTTCTACCAATCCACCTAAAGTGTTGAGACCTGAGCTCAGTCTAGCCTCAGACTTTTGCTTAGCTATGCAACATTGTGCAAATCAATTAACTGCCTTAATTTTTTTAATTTTAATTTTAAATTTAATTTCCTTTAATTTCTCATCTGTAAAATGGAACTTAAAAATAGTATTTACCTCTCGGGTTGTTGTGATCATCAAATGAGCTGATATTTGTAAGGTGCTTAGCACAGTGTCTGGCACATGGTAGCAGCTTAATAAATATTCATTTCCTTCCCTTATCTGTTCTTGGCATTATGTGGATTATAACAATGAAGCACAAAGGCTATTTACCTTTGTCTTGCTCTTGTTACCTGAGAAATTCACTTCCTCTTCTAGCCATGAATAGCATTATTTCTATTTTGCTCCAATTTCAAATCTTCACTGTATACCTCATGTCTGTGTATAGTTTCCTTGGGGGATAGTGGGTACAGATTTACATTAACATGGTAGTGAGGTAAATATGTGAGGAATACATGCAACCAGGGCAAATACAACTCAAAAACTGTGAGCATGTCAAAGGCAACAGTAGTCTATGAACTTAACTTCATTTTTCTTGAGTTGCTTCCTCTTTTTCCAAAGGATGTTTTAGCTATCCTAGGATTTAGGACTTTCTTTGGGAGTCCAGAGTGAGATGCTCTTCCCTTCTCTCTCTAAATCTCATTGTCTTCATTTAACCGCCAGGTGCTATCAGGAACAAAGAACTCACCTGAGTCAGATGATGCACCTGTTGGTTCAGATGGGGGAACTCCTCCTCCCCACATAGTTGAGGATTTCCCATCATTTCACTCACCTTCTGGGAGGTGGCTTTGCTTCCAAAACATACACATTTTGCCTTTTAGAGGAAGGAAGAAAATAAGTTTTCTACCTTTCAGCAGTAATCTGGGCAGATTCTTTTCCTGGTCCTCATCTGCTTTGTTTGTCTGCATCTCCAATACATCTTTATAGTTTGTCTTTCAGTACCTACTCCAGATGGCATCTTAGAAGCATCTTTCTATATAGAAGAACTCCAGTTTCTTCTCCCCACCAATCTCTTCCTAAAAGTAGGAGTCACAGGAAAATCATAGCAATTGGATAACTGTTCATCCCACAGATTTTTTCTATACTCCTAGCATGGCTTTGATTGAAGTCTACTTGTATGAAGTATTTATATATAAGTAGGAAAAGAATTTCATAGTTTCATCTGTAATCCTGCTTATATACAAGCAACACTAATATAGGAAACATAGGAGTTGGACTTAATGACCTTTTAGTAACTTCCATTGCTAAACCCTAGCACCCATTTATGAAACAGCCAGTGACTCAGTGGATAGAGCACTGGAATCAGGAATCCCTAAGTTCAAATCCATTCTTGGATACTTCCTAACTGTGATTCTAGGCAAGTCACTTAACCCCTGATTGCCTGACAAAATGCATCCCCTATGGAAGGAAATGACAAACCACTCCAATATCTTTACTAAGAAAATCACAAAGGGTTAATCACGACTGAACAACAATGACTCAGTCATGATTGAAATGACTGAATAACGACTCATTTATATGATATCTGTAACATGTGGTCAGTAAGATGTTATTATTAAATTTAAGTAAACTAAGGGTCACCTAGTCCAGTCTTCCTAATTTTACAGAAGAGAAAACTGAACATATTATTTTTATAAAAATGCATTTATCAGCATCAACAACAGTGACATCTCCCAATGAACAATTTTTACTTGAGCATGGTCAATAGAATGAATTGTAAACTTCTCGTTCCTTGCAAAACCATTGAGAGAAAATTAAAACATTAGTAAACTTTTTCTTTTTTTGGAAGAGGGTGAGGGTAAAGTTGATGAATGGGAATGGAATGCATTGGGAAGCAAAGCTTGTTCTTTGGCAAGAGATGTTTTATATGAGTGGAGTAGAGAGTCATGGGGCAGAAGTTTGCTAACCACTGGAAATGAGTCCTAGGACGGGTAGTATTGAATGGAAGGAGGTTCACTGATTTAAGCAGGGGGAAGAGGGCTCTTAGTCTTGGTTTAGCACTTCAATTGCCTGATGTCATAACTGTGTCCCCAAAGTAATCAGAAACCTATTAATAAAGATGGAAGATAAGAGTCCTGGGGATTCTGGAAGCCGGCATTGGTGAGTGGTAAGTAAAAGCAAACCCTGTGATGTTTCCTCCCAGGGGTTAAAGGAAACAGGAGGTAGGTTGTTCTGTGGCCTCCAAAAGCCAGCTGTTGTAGTAGTGGTGGTGATGTGTCTGACTCTTTGTGACCCCATTTTGAATTTTCTTGGCAAAGATATTGGAGGAGTTTGCCTTTTTTTCTCCAGCTCTTTTTACAGATGAGGAAACTGAGGCAGACAGGGTTAAGTGATTTGTCCAGGGTCCCATGGCTAGTAAATATTGGAGGGAGCATTTGAACTCAGGAATGAATTTTTTGACCCCAGTGTTCTATCTCATCATGTAGTTGCCCATTCCAAAAAAATACAGAATTATCCATAAACAGAAACAGCATCTGGTGGTGAAATGCATAGTGGTTTGTTTCCTACTAGTTATATTTCAATGATCTGGTCCAATTAAATGCAATTAAAAATAATATGTATACACACACATTTAAGGCAGCTGGAGTGCACAGTGGATAGTACTGCAGGCTTGGAGTCAAGAAGACTCATGTTTATGAGTACAATTCTGACCTCAGACAGTTTGCCTCAGTTTCTCCATCTATTCGAGCCAAGGAAAGAAAAGCATACCCCTCCAGTATCTGCCAAGAAAATCTCAGATGGGTAAAAGTTGTAATTTAACTCTCAGCAAAACTGCTTCATGCAGAATTCAATTCAGTTCAATAAACCTATATTAAGTGCCTACTATATGCCAGGTTATGTTAAATACTGGGATGCAAATAAGAAAAATACAGAGACAGATACTGCTTTAAGGTGCTTATAGTCTATTGGGAGAAGACAATACAAAAAAGGAAGTTGAAAAGGAGGTTTACCAGAGGTACTTGTAATGGTCTTGATGTTCCATGAAGTCAAAACCAAGAACTACTGAGAGAAAAAAAGATGACTTGGAAAGTTCATATCTGAATCTTCTATAAAGGAAGGAGAAATTTGTTGCTCTGTTCTCCAGCTCCCCAGTTAGAAGGGAGAGGGAGTGAATGAGATGAGAAGCTTTTAGGTAAATCAGCGTGATGTTTAGATTTCAGCCCATCAGTTTGTCCTAGATGAGGCTTGATGTTTCTTGGAGTGGAAACCAAAAGAAATGATGGACTGTCTAATCCAAGATCCTTACTTCCTGCTAGGATTTGGCTGCTATTTGTTGTTAAAATTTCTGCTAGGGTTTCAAATATACTTGTAGGTTGCACTAACTTTTCATTTTTCAGACTTCTCTTGCTTCTTCATATCTTGCCTCCTTTTCTTTTAATATTTCTTATAGTGATTGAGTGTCACTCCTATTCTGATGAAATATAGACTTCCTATAGCTTCATTATCATGAGGATGATGGAAGCAATGGAGTTGGAGAAGGGGGAGGAGAATGTGGTGCATTTCTGCTATTGGGCCAAGCTTGAGTTCTACCAGGTTCTGAAGCATCATCCACTGGAAGAATGATGGGTTCATTTTTGGGGGGCTGAATGTGATGTTTTTTCCCCTCTTGGAGAAACAGGACTTGCTTCTTAAGAACAGGAACATGGTAGAGAAAATACTGATGTAACCCTGAATGAATGAATGAGGAAAGGAGCTTTAGCGAGAAGATAATTTTCATTCCAACTCCAGATTATCTTGGGGATTAGCCTGATACACTTGGAGAGATAAAGACACATAGAGAGATACAGAGACAGAGACAAAGAGAAAGATAAGAGAGAGAGAGAGAGAGAGAGAGAGAGAGAGAGAGAGAGAGAGAGAGAGAGAGAGAAGAGAGAGAAAGAGAGAGAGAAACGAGAGAGAAAGAAGAGAGAGAGAAGAGAGAGAAACGAGAGAGAAAGATGAGAGAGAGAGAAAGAGAAAGAGAGAGAGAGAAGAGAGAGAAAGAGAGAGAGAGAGAGAGAGAAAGAAGAGAGAAGAAAGAGAGAGAGAGAGAAGAGAGAGAAGAGAGAGAAAGAAGAGAGAGAAATGAGAGAGAAAGATGAGAGAGAAAGAGAGAGAGAAGAAAGACAGAGAGAGAGAAAGAAAAGAGAGAAACTAAAGAGAGAGAGAAAGATGAGAGAGAGAAAAAGAGAGAGAGAAAGAGAGAGAGAGAGAGAAAGAGAAAGAGAAAGAGAAAGAGAGAGAGAGAAAGAGAGAAGAAAGAGAGAGAGAAAGAGAGAGAGAGAGAGAAAGAGAAGAGAGAGAAAGATGAGAGAGAGAGAGAGAGAGAGAGAGAGAGAGAGAGAGAGAGAGGAGAGAGAGAGAGAGAGAGAGAGAGAGAGAGAGAGAGAGAGAGAGAGATTGTAAAAACTGAAGAAGGCAGACTTGGAGACAAAAACCTCCATATGTCTCTGAATTCCAGTTTGCTTCTCTAGAGACTGACAAATTTCTCCTTGGATAAGACTGGGGCCTCTCTCTTGGTTGAGCTGAAGTAGCATCCAAGAAGAAATTCCCAGAAGCCTCTAGAGAGGCAAGTTGGAAATCAGGGACATATGGAGGAGTCGGCTCTCCCTCTACATCTGCCTTCCAAAGCCTTGTCTGTCTCTCTCCAGGTGTCTTGAGTCAACCCCCAACAAGTCTGGAGCCAGGATCCCATCACTTGAAACAGTAGAGTCTCTTCTCTTCTCCCAAGCTCCTGCTCAGTCTCTGACCCTCATGTAGTTACCCAGGGGGGCGTTCTCTCCCCCACTTGCTCCGTGGGCAGTACCCAGCACCCGGTTGCCCCTTCCCCAGGCAGCTTGGTTGAGAGATGGGTCCCATATTATAGAGTTTGCTTGATGTAGTTTTGTTGCAATTTCTAATCAGGAATATGCGACTGCACATGCCAAAATACAAGGATTTTGTTATAGCTTTCCCCTTGACTTTTGACCTATGCTCGTTGCATATTTTTTAAACTGCCATGTAGAGATGAATTGTTTTTGAGGCTTTGGATTTAAAAATAGCCCAAGAGATTTGGAAGTGGTGGAGGCTCAGAGCTCTCAGCCCTCCCTGCTCTGCCTCCCACAGAGTGGCAATGTTCCCTATCTCATTTTTAATCCTGTAGAGATCATTTTTCATTTCAAACAATAAATTTGATGAGCAGTGCTGATTTGAACTGAACTGTATCCTCATATTAAAAGCTTTAAATATCTTTAAAAATATTGAGGGTGCCATGCATAGCAAATATGAGCCTTGCCTCTAGTGACCTTCACCTTATCTCCCATTGTACCTCAAATATTCCTTTCTTACTCCAGATTACAAGATAGGTCTCTTTCTATCTGGCAATGTTATTGATCAAATCATGGGTTCCTTTTTTCTGCTTATCTGGCCCTGGAGAACTGGATTTTCTGAATTATACTTGGGGGAGGCTGATGACCTTCTGGGGGAAGTCATTGTTTACATAGTCCTTCAGTAAAGATTTGAAAATAGAGGTACTCAGAGCATTTGGAAGCTCAGAAACAAACATAAGCTGGAGAAACATTTTTTTATCCTCAATTAAATGAAATAAATCCAATCTCTGTAAGCAGGAAATATGGTTGTGGTACTAAGTAGAGTCATGGTTTGATTTCTGTTCTTATACTTCTCCCTTCCACCCCCTTAGATATAAAAATATTTAAGAGGTAGCATAGTACAGTGCATAGAGAACTCTCTTTGAAACCTGGAAGGTCTGGGTTAAACCTTGCTTTTGACATTTTTCCAACCCTAGCTAGTCACTAACTTCTTAGTACTTAGGGAATCATAGAATATAGTCCTATACTAATAGGAGCTTTGTCACCTGGAAGCTCCCTCTCCCAGTGAAATCCTGGGTTTAATTAATCCCTATCACTTAAACAAATTTAAATGAATTATGAAGGGTGATTCAAGTTTTCCTACAAAAGTTTATATAAGTGATAGTTTTTTTCCCCCTCATTTCATTCTGCTTTGTCCTGGAAATAATAATGAAATTGGCAACCGGTTACTCCATGGTTTGCATGCATTATATTCACATATGCACTACATACAAACTTTCATTCTTACATACATATGGAATAAAAATGAAGCTTATTAGTTTTCCCTTTGCTGTCTCCAGAACAAGTTTCCAAATACGATATGGCTCTATTTGTTCTGGGTCTTCTTATCTAATTATGGCCTTTATCTGGACAGCAACAAGTCTGAGGGTCAGTGAGTTAACACCATATTAATTAGTGTACACATTTAAATGGAACTTTGGGCATGGGCTTTCAAAAGAAAAGAATCCTCCAAAAGAGAGGACTTTATATCATCCATGTGGTCTTTCTAGACCAGGGGTCTTCAAACTTTTTAAATAGGGGGCCAGTTCACTGTCCCTCAGACTGTTGGAGGGCCGGACTATAGTAAAAACAAAATCTTTGTTTTATGGGCCTTTAAATAAAGAAACTTCATAGCCCTGGGTGAGGGGGATAAACTTCCTCAGCTGCCGCATCTGGCCCACAGGCCGTAGTTTGAGGACCCTGCTCTAGACAATCACTCAAGCCTAGGGATCAGTATTTGATGAATATATGGAGTGAGTGATAGATTCTCAAGAAGAGAGGAAAGGAAGATGGGATCCAAGTGAGAGAAGTGAGAGTGGACCTGGAAGAACATTCTCAGATTATAGCCCTGCATTTCCCTAAAGTGGAAGGAGACTCAACTTGGTAAGGAACTATGTGCACCAAGAAAAAACTGGAATCTCTGCCATGATGGGTGCTGTGAGTTATACAAACCAAACAGGTTGGAAGGGAAGGGGGATCCCACTGGAAGAGAAGGTTGTTTGATGCCCTCTGGTGAGGAGAGGGGAGTTCACCTTGGCTGTTGACTGGCTCAGAGAAGAGCCCATTTTCCACTTTTGTTTAATTAAGTGAAATCTGATCTGCATTCTGAGAAACAATTATGGAGATTGAATTTTAACTATGCTATGTTCATTTTTTTTTCTTTTTATCCTGTTTTTTTTCCCCTTTTGTTCTGATTTTTCTCTCCCAACATGATTCATTAAGAAATATGTATTAAAAATGTATATGTATAATCAGAAAAACCCCCCAATAAAAATAAATAAAATTTGCCTTATATCCAAATCCTAGCTATATTCAAATACTTTCAGAGAAATTAAGATATCTTAAAGTGATATGATCTAAATTTACTTTGGTAGTTGAGAAGAATGATAAGATAATAATAATAGCTAGTATTTATATAGTGCTTTAAGGTTTGCAAACCTATACCATCTCATTTGGTCCTCATAACAATATTTGTAAATATTATAATTACCCTCATTTCATGGAAAGTGATTTTCCTGAAGTGAGGGTTGATATGTCATTCCCCAACTCAACAAATTTCAATGAATCCCTTATCTCTAGGATCAAAGATAAACTCTTCACAGCTACACTGGCTGAACTGCCTCTCCTCATCTCCGTTTTTTGAAATTATCTACTTCCTTAATTTTGCTTCCTGGGTTCCTTCGCTTTCTTCAAGGGTCAGCTTAAACTCCATCTACTATACATCTTTCTCCTTTCTTCTTAAGAGCTAGTATCTTTGTTCCATTGATTATTTCTAATTTATTCTGTTTAAAACTTGTTAGAATACAGTTGTTTATATGTTATTTTACCTATTAGATTATGAACTTCTTGAAGGCAGGAAATCTTTTTGCTTTTTTTTCTTGTATATTAAGTGCCTACCACAATGTATGGTTTCTCTTTGAGCCTTAACGGATGCTTACTGACTCGTTGACTTTATGATATGACCATTTCCTATATTTTTTTCTAGTCATCTCACATTCTAGTCCCTCCACATACTCTTAGCACACTACCTCCAGTACTTAGCTCAATGGTTAGCACATAGTAGGCACTTAATAAATGGTTCTTAGTTGATTGATTGTAGTCTAGACTTAGTGATCTATTTATTGTTCACTGAGAGCTGAAAGGAATCTTGATGAACATTTAGTCTAACTCAGATGCTCACACACAATATTCTTATCTTCTGAGTTTATACTGATTATCAACTTTTCTTGGAAGACTTTCATTCCTTATTTTCAACTCTTAGAATCTTTGGCTTCTTATAAGACTTAGCTCTTGCCCCGCTTTCTCTTTTGAAGCCTTTTCTGCTTTTCCCAGATCTCCGAGCCTTCCCTTCCAAGGTCACCATTCATTTACCTGGATATATTGTGTTGGTACCCACTTATTTACATGTGATTCCTCCCCTTATGATGTAAATTCCTTAAAAGCAAAAATAGCTTTTGCTTTTCTTTGTATCTTAGAATTTAGTATCATACCTGGCACATTTGTTGCTTAGTTGCTTTAGTCATGTCCAATTTTTTGTGACCTCATTTGGGGTTTTCTTGGCAAAGATACTGGAGTGTTTGCCATGTCCTTCTCCAACTCATTTTACAGATGAGGAAACTGAGACAGACTTAAATGACTTGCCCAATGTCACACAGCTAATAAGTGTCTGAGGTAGCATTTGAACTTGGGAAGATGAATCTTTCTGACACCAGGTTTGGTGGTTTATCAAATGGCCATCTAGCTGTCTTTAATTTAGCACAATGCCTGGCACATACTAGACACAATAAGCACTGGTTAATTGATTGATTGATATGGAAGAACTAAACAGACAGAAGATTGTAAAATTAATCCATGACTATAGCAAAGTTTATTTATATAGAAGAATATAACACCATTCTTCTTGGGAGAAATGGTTGCTTAGTCCTGAAATTTGTTCATTGATATTTAATTTACCAAGAAAGAGACTGACACATTTCTTTTCTTTCTTTTTTTTTTTTTTTGCAAAGCAAATAAAGCCATATGAAATGAATAATTCTGATTTTTTACATTATATTAATACATAATGTGTGTTGCTCGTGTCCACCATATGTCTTTCTATAGTTTTTTATGTATATCTCTCTAAGATAAATGTAGTATATACAATTATCTTGCTGTAAATACTAGAGGTTGTCTATTCAACTATCCATATTCATTCTCCACATACTGTGTGGATAGCTGGGCTCAATTCTTTTGACAAGGGATGCAATACATTACAAATGGAAAATAAAAAATGGTTTCCTGGTTACATTTCAAGAGTGAGGGACAATAGAATGAAGAGAAGAGGAAGGCAACATGCATTTATTAAACACTAATTATGTGCTAAACACGCTAAGCATTTTTTCTTTAGCCACATCCATTTATTCAACAAGAAATCCTGCAAAACAATTTCATATAATCCTTATCAGAGATTAGTGTTAAGAAATTATCTCCCCCTACATGCAAAAATACATATCTTACCACTATGAAAATAATCAAAACAAGGATCATTAAAACTTGTGAAGGTGATATATCAAAAAGAAGAGTAAAAATGTGAAGGGGGGAGCAAAAAAAAATCAGTGAATGTAATACTTCATTTGAAATCAGGAAATTACCCCCCAAAAGAAATTTCATATTGTGCCTTTTAAAAAACAAATAACAAGCAAAACACATCATTTTTATTTTAGAATAAGACACTTGGTTCTTACTGTTGGACCTTGCTAGCATTCTCTGAGTTCATGCATTTATAGAAACCTTATCAAAAGCAGTTACCAACAAAGAAAACCAGTAACTGCCTTTCTTCCTATTTACAGCAAGGAGGATATTTCCCTAATCTCTTACTCCTTCCTCAAGGTTGCTCTTGTGAGGTGGAGGTGACCCACAACAAGGTCAGATTTGCAGGTTTAAGTGGGAATTGCAAAGCACTTTATAAATGCTATCCCATTTGATGCTTATAACAATCCTCAGTAATAGGTGCTATTATTATATAGATAAGGCTGAGAAGTTGTGTAGTTTAGGAAACTGAAACGGAGATCAAATGAGTTGCACGATTAGTATCTGAGGCCAGATTTAAATCCAAGCCTTCCAGCTTGCGGAACAGTCCTCGATCCACTGCACGACCCAGAAAGTAGAAAAAAGCATATTGAATGAACCCATTGCAACCAATTTATGGAAGGACAGGGATGGGGATGTATAGGTATAAATGGGTTAAGAGTAGTATCATTGCATTGATAACCCAAATAAATGACATCACAGACAAAGTCCTGGAGGGTTCATGCTATATAGCTTTACTAATGGACTATTCACTCATCTAATAGCTAATCAAACAATGTTTTTCTCTATAGAATTGTGCTCTCCAAGCTCAGTCCTTAGCTTCCTTTGGCTCTAGGCCACCAGAAAGATCAACTCACGGGACTTTAGTGGTGTTTCAAGAGCTTATTAAGGAATGTCAGCTCCCCTTTTTTATATTATGAATTGAATGTGTTCTGCAGTTGATTTTCTTTGTAAATTCAAATTTCATAAAGTATTTGGCAAAATGAAATGTCTTTCTACCCTGGCTGTTGCAGCATGTTAATGTTCACCACATGACTCAAAGGGGACATACTTTTAAGTTGATTAGCATTGCAAATGTCAAAGGGAGAACAGGATGGATTATAGAGAATGAAATAATGGGACTCGTGACTTCAGGTTTCCATGCCTCCGAACACATTGATGAAGTAGTAATGATTTCAGACAAATCCTTGAGCCTGGCATTTTGAAACTTGGCCCCAGAGAAAGGAGTGTAAATACAGATCTCTGAACTTTTTGAAGCAGATCAACAAGATTAATTTTCTCAAGGGACCTTGAGCTCAAACACAGAATACTGTGTGGGACCCTTTTCTAGATACTGTTCCCTTTCTCAAGGGGAATGAGGATGTTTACTCAGCCTAAAATCCTCTGGATTTACTTTTTCTTACTTTGATCAAGTCACAGACAGAACGACAGCCCGAGAAAAAGAAAGGGAATCATTCAATAATTCAGAATAACAGTCACTGGCTGAGAAATAATAGCAGTGGAATTATCATTCAAGTAGGAATTCTGGGAAATCTTTCTAGAGTAAAAAAAACCTCTGATTTGTACTGTCCACATAATTTATCATCCATATCTCATCTGCCTTCTTACCCTGAGGGTTGTTGGGAGGCTCAAATGAGGTAATATTTAGCAGTTAGGAGAACACCTTGTATGGTAGATAAAGACATGGTGGTAAAGTGTGGAGAGTTAGAAGCAGAACATCTAGGTGGTATAGTGAATAGAGCTCTAGGACTAGAATTGGGAATACCTGAATTCAAATCTGGCCTCTTAATGTGAACCTCATCAAGTCATTTAATTTGTTTGCCTCAATTTTCTCAACTGTCAAATAGGGATAATAACACATTTTGTCACCATGCCCTCCTATTTTCCTTCTGTCCAATATTTTTAAATTCCCTTTAATGGCTTTTCTTATCCATTTGAATGTGTACTCCTGAAAATGGGAACTATCCTTATTTTTGTTTGCATTTCTATCTCCATAGTTTAGTACATCTGTCATATAGTGTTTAATAAGTGCTTGTTGACATAAGTAAAAAATTCCAAGTTCTGCATGTAGTGGTTGTAATTCTCAGGCCATCTTTGTGTACATAAAGACATATTTTCTAGGAAACTTCTAGTCACTTATTAGCATTCTCACCTTCTCAGCACATTTTGGAAGTAAGCTATACTATTGTTATCATAAAATGAGGGCCAATAATATAAACTCACTTAATAGTAACATGATTATATAGCACTGCATGCTTTTCTTGGTTCTATATGTCATTTTCAGTCTTATCTGACTCTTCATGACCCCTTTTGAGTTTTTCTTGGCAAAGACACTGGAGTATTTGTCATTTCCCTTTTCAAGTCATTTTACAAATGAGACAAACAGGTTTAAGTGACTTATTTAGGATTATTCAAGTAAGTTTCTGAGTTCACATTTGAATTCAGTTCTTCATGAATACAGAGTGGGCACTCTATTCACTGCATCACCTAGGTGTCTTTGCTGACAATATCATATATCTTTCTCTTAGGAAAGGTTTTATACCTTTTGTTCCAACCTGTTAATTAATTTTCTTTTAATTTCTTTTTTTTTTTTTTTGCAACTCTTATTTCTCTCCTTATTTTTTATTCCATTCTCACTTGGTTTTTAAAATCATTTTTAGCTCTTAAAAAAATATTTTAACCTTTCTAGGAATTCTAGTTAGATGTGTGTCCAACTTAAATTTTTCTTTGAGATTCGATTTTTGAAGTTTTGGAATCATTTCTTTGGACTTTTGTCTTGAGTTTTTTTTTTTTTAAATCATCATAAAAACTCTTTATAGTGGGATTCTATTTTATTTCCTCTTTCTTCTAGGTTACTTCTTGAATTTGGACTGTATGTTAAAGGTAGATCTATGTACTTCTCAGGTAGGAATGTCTTATTTAAGATTCTGTCTTCTGAGATCCTTTTGTAAATTCATAGCTCATGTAAGAGCTCTGAGAGCTTTCAGTGCTCCCAAAGTCATGTGGCCATGGATGAGGTCTATTCACTGCTTTTCTGAATTGGACTGAATTCTGTAAATTCCTGACCAAAATTTGAGTCTGTTGGCTTGTTCTTGGTTAGGAGTCTTAGTAGACTGCTGGTGTACTTAGCCTCTATTAGCTAGCTGGAAAACTCTCTGGATTCACAACAACTGAACTGCTGGCCTACCTTTAGTCTGGGACTCCTGCCATGGTTATTTCACTGCAGGTTTCAGCCTGGGCTGGAGCCTAGAATTTAGTCCCTACTCTACTCTTGGTATCAAAATCACAGAGCATCTATTTTCTCCCAAACTTGTTCCTACATCATTTCATACTAGCCAACACTCATCTCCATTACCTCTTTGTGAAAATTCTCCCAGATAGTACCTGTTTATGCTACTAATTCAGTAAAACCTTGAGCTTTTTTTTATTTTTTATTTTATTTTTTAAATAGCTTTTTATTTATGAGTTATATGCATGGGTAATTTTACAGCATTGACAATTGCCAAACCTTTTGTTCCAATTTTTCCCCTTCTTCCCCCCACTCCCTCCCCTAGATGGCAGGATAACCAATACATGTTAAATATATTAAAGAATACCTTGATCTTTAAGGGAAACTGGCTTCCTTAGGACTCACTCTTTCCATCTCTGGAAAGTAGAATGCTCCAAAGTGGCATTTTCCTGGCCAGGCCCAATGCCAATGTCCACAGATCTTTCTGTCTATCTCTCTAAGCCAACTTGGGCTGGAAAAGAGACTCATTTTTTTCTTGGGTTTCTTGGAATTCAGTCTGGTACATTTTTCCTAGATTTCTTAATCTAGTACATTTTCTAAACTCTTATGGAAGTACTCCTTACTACTGTGCCCTTTTGGTTTCCAGACATGTCTTTCCCAAATATTTTTTTGATTCTCTGAGCTCATTGATTTGAATTTTTCCTTTGATGATATAGAACACAATTCATCCATATTTACCCATCTTGTGCATCTTTATCTATGTCTTCCTATAGGTTCACCATTTTTGGTCCAATCTACTAGCAATCTACCTCATTAATGCTTCATGTCATCAAGCTATTCTTAGGGGATGAACAGATCATCCTTCACCATGGCTACCATCCCACATTCTTTTTCTGGCGTAATTTTTCTGATTACATCTTTTACTCCTATGCTTCTTTAAATTTCCTCATTGCTTATATGTTATAGCCTATTCACACTCATCATGCACCTCTCCATTGCCTTCTGTGGGATATTGATTTTCTGTTCTTCAGTTATTGTTCTCCATGGTAGAACATTCATATGGACAAAGTGGAGCTTTGCTTCTGGAAGGTAAATAGGGGCTCTTTAAAGGACTTTTACAACTTCCTGATGGAAATCCAGCTTGGCTCTCCTCTCTCTGCTAAATTCTGTACTCAGCTAATAGTTCACTTACATTGTTTGTCCTAGATACATATTAATGTTCAGGAGACATATGTTGTCCATGTGACTGCATCGTATAACCAGAGAAATATATATTTTTATCTGCTTGATCTTTCTTGAGTGCATTATCAAATCAAACTCTTTTGAGATTACAGATCTCATTCTACAATGTTCTCACAACTGATGTAATTAGCACAATGCCATCTACAAGCAGGACCTTCAAAGAGCAGTTACCACTCATTTAGAATTTCTCTTTAACTTGAATTCAGTGATGATCTCTTCCTCCAACATTGTGTCAAACATCTTTGGTGAGTGTGCACCTCTCTGTTTTATGCTTCCCTTTAAGGTTATGATCAGAAGGCTATTGGAGAGAGTTATTTCTTTTCTTTCAAGGAAGGTTGAATGATTTTGACACAAGAAATAAAGACATTTTGTTGGATGAGGACTTTGGTGGTAGTATTTTGCACTACCAAATCAAACTTTTTTTCATAATTAAAAAAAATTTAGCAAAATGAGATCTTGTATTTGCTATATCTTTTAGTCAATTGCCAATGATGAAGAAATTGTCCATTGCAGAATATCACTGCTTATTTTCTATTCATGTCCTTACTATTAGCAATTCTTTTATAGCTAAAGTACAGAGCAATGGGGTAGACATAATCTATTTTTTTAAAATTTTGGTAGTGCAGTGAATAGAGTACCTGGTCTGAAGTTAGGAAGATTCAACTCTTGACAAGGGTCTAAGACCAGTTGTCTGATCCAGAGTCAGTCACACATAATGCTGTTTTGCCCCAGTTTCTTCATCTGTAAAATGAGATGGAAAAGGAAATGGCAAACTACTTCAGTATCTCTTCCAAGGAAACCACAAAATGGGGTCACAGAGAGTTGGAGATAACTGAAATGACTAAACAAGAACATTTCTCTTAATTTATTATAAAATGATACTGCATTTTGTAAACCTTAATTTAAGCAAAATTATTATGAGATCTTAACTCTCCCTGTTCCTTTTATGTAGAAAGGTACATTTTGTGGTTCATAATTTTGAAAGAGGTGATATTGATTGTGTAGTGATTAAAGGGCTGGCTGTGGAATTAGGAAGATATTGATTTAAATTCTTCCTCTGATACATACTGGTTGTATGACCATGATCAAGTCATTTAACTTTTTGGTGGTCTAGTCAATTCACTACATAATAAAGTGCAGATGCATTGCTGACCTGCTTTGGGATGATGTTCACTCTGGTGAAACCACAGGTCTGGGAAAAAAACATCTCTTTGGACAAATTATTTCTCAATCAATCAATCAATCACTAAAAATCTATTAACTATTTATTATGTGCATAGCACTGTACTAAGTATTAGGGACACAAGAGATAGTTCTTGTCCCCACAAAGCATAAAATCTGTGTGTTCCCATAAGATTTGAAATAATGCATGATGCATTTTTACTTTCTACTACTGTGTAGCCTGATTTTCAAAATCATATTTTTCGAGATTCATATTTTAATAAATCTCTTTGAAGAACATTTTACATGAAATATCAATTACATTTTAAAATATTTTAAAGTACTTTGAAACTATAAAACATCTAGAAACATGCATTCCAACTTATATAAACATATCATAAACATACACCTTTTCTGGCTATAACAACAATAACATTCAAGAATTTGTTTTCATTCAGGGTTTCCTGTGGGTTCCTACTTTTCTGAAATTTCCCACAATGATCTTCTTGATATGAGTTGGTGTGCTTTCATGACTAGAATGCCAGACCACAGAATTCCTATGCTGTTACTTATGGCCTCCGTGCCTCTGTTTAACTACTATAAGGAGACAATAATGCTCTGATGATTCAAAGAGAGTCTTGGATCTTGTGTCCCTAATGCCTTATTACCCTCTCTCACTTATCTCAGTTAATATGAAACAAATGGAATCCATAGATAATTTAAAGTATTCATTTTTGTACAAACTTTCAAACTTTCATCCTACCAAACTTTTCACAGAACCATAAGTAAATGATTTTCATGTCAGGTTTTGTTTTTCACTCAGATTAAGAGAAAAGACAAAAAAACAAAACAGGAAAGAAAAGACAGAGGATAAATATCTGAATAATCCTCAAACTAGATTTACTTTACTCTTTTCCTTATGACTGAGAATCAGAATCCCCTGATCAGCTAATGGATTATTTGTCTTTTATTATTTTCTTCTAAGCAAACCTGAATGAGGGAAAGATCTGGGGAAAAAACTCAAAACAAGATTTTAAAACAGCAAAATGGAGAAGACATGAAGCCCCATGGAGAATAAATCCATTAATGTCAAATGAGCCTGGGCCCAATTTTACATCATGTATCCTTTGAAGATGCTCAATAAAGACAAAATAATCTTTGTAAAAATATTTTCTTCCACATTTTTGTTCAACTTTTCCAATTATTTTTATCCAAAAAGTGAATCCTTTTCCTAGTAACTGGAGTATTTGTACTTATTAAACTCTGGGTTAAGAAATTTGTTTGCTTTTGTATATTGTGTACTTAATATATTCTGCTGATTTATCTTTAATTTTTAACCAGTATCAACTTGATTTGAGAATTGCTGCTTTACACATATATTGTATCTAGGATATACTATAACATATTTAACATGTATAAGACTGCTTGCTATCTAGGGGAGGGGGTGGAGGGAGGGAAGGGAAAAGTCGGAACAAAAGTAAGTGCAAGGGATAATGTTGTAAAAAATCACCCAGGCATATGTTCTGTCAATAAAAAAGTTATACTAAAAAATAAATTAATTAATTTTAAAAAAGAGAATTGCTGCTTTGTATTACAGCTTGAGATATGGTACTTTTCCATTCCCACTTTTCCTCCATTATTTCCCTTAGTATTTTCTTTTAACTTTTTTTGTCTCCATATGAATTTTATTACTTTTTTCTAGTTCTATAAATTAATCCTTTCTTACTTTAGTTGGTATGACATTGAACAAGTAATTTAATTTATACCAAATCATCTCTAAATGGATATATGACCCAGATAATATAATTCACATCATAAATAAATTAGACAAATATGGGAAAAATACCTACCAGATTTATGAATAGAAGAAAAGTTCATGACCAAATAAGAGACAAAGAATATCACAGAAGACAAAATGGATCATTTTGATTAAATAACATTAACTGGGAATAATTTTCAGTGACTTTTTCTCTGATAAAAGTCTGATTTCTAAGATATAGCTATAATGTAATATATATACATATATATATATTATATGTATGATGTATAGGCAATTGATTCAAGTTGATAAGAATAAGAGCCATTCCCCAGATTATAAATGATCTAAAGACATGAGAAGCCAATTGTCAAGAAAAGAAACCCAGTACTATTTCACACCTTTCAGACTGACTAAGAAGACAGGAAAAGGTAAAGACAAATTTTGGAGGAAATGTGGTAAAAGTGGGAAATTAATATATTGTTGGTGGAGTTGTAAATTGACCAACCATTTTGGAGAACAATTTGAAATTATATCCAAAGGGCTATAAAACTGTGCATACCTTTTGATTCAGCAGTATCTCTTGGGCCTGTATCCCAAAGAGATGATAAAAAAGGGAAAAGGACCACATGTGCAAAAATGTTTGTAGCAGCTTTTTTGTAGTAGCAAGGAATTAGAAACTGAGTGGCTGCCCATCATTTGGGGAATGGCTGAATAAGTCATGGTATATAAATGTAATGGAATATTATTGTTCTATAAAAAAAACAATGAACAGTATGATTTCAGAAAAGCCTGGAAACACTTATATGAACTGATGTTGAGTGAAGTGAGCAGTACCAAGAAAACATTGTAGGCAGCAACGACAGGGTTATTTAATGATCAACTGTGATAGACTTGATGCTTTTCAACAATGAGAGGATTCAAAGCATTTTCAAAGAGACTTGTAATGGAAAGAGACATTTGCATCCAGAGAGAATTATGAGGACTGAATATGGATAAAGTGAATATGTATTTTCACCTTTGTTGTTGTTTGCTTGTTTTTTCCTTTTTTCTCTCTTTTGATCTGCTTTTGTTGTTGTTTGCTTGCTTGATTTTTCTTTCTTTCTTGTGTTTTTCCCCCATTTGATCTGATTTTTCTTGCACAGCATGACAAATATGGAAATGTGTAATATTGTTTGCTGTCTAGGGGAGGAGAAGGAAAGGTGGGGAAGGAGAGAGAAAAATTTGGAACATAAGTTTTGCAATGGTTACATTAAAAACTACTTTTGCATGTATTTGGAAAAATGAAAAGCTATCAAAGAAGAAAAAAAAACCTAGGCAATTTATAGTTGTATCCAAAAATGCTCCAAATAACTACTAATTAGAAAAATTCAAATGACAGTAATTGTGTTGTTTTATCTCATATTCAACTTGTCAACATGACAAAAAAAGGAAAGTAATATTACAAATATTACAAAAATTACAAGTGTGGAAAACATTTGATAGAACCACAAATAGGTACTATTTGGATTTACACCAAGAGTTATTAAACAGTGTGTACCTTTTGATTAAACTATACCACTGTTAAGTTTTTACCTTAAATAGATCAATGAAAGAGGAAAAAAAACCTTATTTGCTGGGAGGGGTTTTTGATGCAAACTCCCCAAATGAACTGCATGCAGTACCTGAAAACTAAGAGGGTATCCATTAATTGGGAAGTTAAAATATGATAGAATATTATTGTGTTGTAAAAAATGAGGAACTAGACTACTTTAAAGAGACATTCAAATTGATGCAGAGTGAAACAAGCAGTTCTATCCATATTATACAAATGAATAATGAGGATTTTTATAAAGTCCTGGAAATGAGCAAAACCAAGAGAACAAGTTATGCAATATTTATAATAATGTAAAAACAGTTTTGGAAGATTTAAGAACTCTGATTAATGTAATGATCATTTATGACTTGAGAATATTGATAATGAGAAATGTTGTTGTGGATCAAAAGAGAGAAAAAAAGGAAAAAAACAAGCAAACAACAACAACGAAGGTGAAAATACACTTCCTAAAAAAAGATGTGATGGCCTCATAATGAAGAATAAGAGATACATTTTTATTAAAGTTTTTTATTTTCAAAACATATGCATGGATAATTTTTCAACATTGACCCTTGCAAACCCTTGTGTTCCAAATTGCTTTCTTTCCTCCCTAGATGTCAAGTAATCCAATATATGTTAAATATGTGAAAAATATGTGTTAAATCCAATATATGTGTACATATTTATACAATTATCTTAATGCACAAGAAAAATCAGATCAAAAAGGAAAAAATGAGAAAGAAAACAAAATGCAAGCAAACAACAACAAAAAGAGTGAAAATGCTATCTTGTCACCCACACTAAGTTCCCACAGGCTTCTCTCTGGAAGTAGATGTCTCTCCTCATCACAAGATCATTGGAACTGATCTCAATCTGTAAGGGATAATGTTGTAAAAAAATTATCCTGGCATGGGTTCTGTCAATATAAAGTTATTATAAAATAAAATAAAATATTAAAAAAAGGAACAGATCTCAATCATCTGAGAGATACATTTTTGAACAAAAACAAGAGAATTTGTTTTGATCAGCTATGCACTTCCCTCCCCTCACCAGGTGATTTCTTTTTTTTTTTTTTTCAATAGTATTAATAGCAGAAAGAACAGAAAATAGATTCCCATTAATTTTTTTACATGTTTCAATAAGAATTTTTCCACATTTTAAAGGATTTGAAAAATTAAAGAGGAGGCTATCTTTCTCCTAGATACCTCAACAGTTATCTGAAAAGAACATGAGATAAAGCAATACAAAGAAAACTAAAAATAAACAGAAGTAAGTTTTTCTACAGACTTCAGAGCTATGCAAAAGAGGTCCAAAAATTTAGGGGAGATAGAAGAAAGGTGACATTAGAAAAGAGTATCTTCCAGTAAATGGGTCTAAAGCCTCTTTTAGCACTGGCAAAGAGTTTGGGTCAGGGAAGCCAGAAAAAGTTTGTAAATGAACTTGAGTCTTTTGAGCTCTGGGAAGGTAGGTCATCATGAGAAAGTCAGTATCAGCTCTGGAAAATTGTCCTGAAGCCATCAGAAGTTTTGAATGAGATTGCTCCAGAAGGATGTTAGGTCCATATGGTAATTGAGGGGAGAAATCATTTCCCAGATCTTGATTGTCAGGGAAAAAACAGACAAGCAAACAACACAGAGGATGGAGCTAGCTTTTGTAGATGTCTAGTTATGGCAATCAGACTGTTAACTTCTTGGGGCCCTGGGAACCATGAGACAGAGTTAGCCCAGAACTTGGACACTCATGTTAGGGAGTCTTGCAGGAGACCTGAGACCTATGTAATCTCCAAAGACAAATGGAATCTACCCTTGTCCCAGCAGAGGATATAATCAATTCTTGATCTAAGTTTGTTTAAAAAAGGTTACAGAAATGGGGTGAAACTAGCACCCAAAGTGAACAAGAGGAAATGGATGCAAAATTCAGAGACTAAGGTGGGGTAGAGAAAGGCAGCAAGAACTGCATCAAGGATGGAGAGGGGAATGGGCCAAACAGAACCTACCAAAGTCATCTTAGGCACCCAAGCCTGGCTTTGACACAAAATCCCAATCCAAGACATGAGGCTTATAATAAGAGTAAATAAAAGAGGTCATTTGTAGAACAAAATGAAGAAGTACCATGTATTTACTGAAGCTGAAGGGAGAAAATCCAGAAGAGACTCTTAAAAAAACATACAAAGAACAGAAGGGAAAACAAGTCTTGACTACAGGGACTGAAAGAATAGAGAAAGACATTAATTATATTGAAAATATAATTAGAATTGAAATAAGGCCTTAAAAAAGGAAGAACAAATAGTTTAAAAGAGAAAATGGAAAACATTACATAAGTAAGTAAACTATTTGAAAAATAGCATGGAGTAATCAGAACTCAAGGACTTCATAAGACAACAAGAAAAAATAGAAGAGAATACAAGGCAGCTGCTATCAGAAACAACTAGCCTGGAAAACAAGTATAGAAGAGAGAATTTAAGAATCATTAGTCTTCCTAAAAATTATGACAAAAATCCAAACAAAACAAAACAAAGCAATACTCTGGACATTATATTTCAAGAAATTATATAGTTCATTATTACATAGTTAAATTATGTTATTAATTAAAATTATTATTATTATTTAAAGGGAAAAATTACAGTAGAAACAATATATTTTTCATCTTCTGAAATCAATGCAAATAACACTCAAGAATATCATAACCACAATTTAGGGCTTCCAACTGAAAGAAAAAGTGTGAAAAGCAGTCAGAAAGAAACAATTCAAGTACCAAGGAACTATAGTCAGGATCATTCTAGACTAGGTTGCACTTATGGTAATGAAGAGGAAATCTTGGAATATATTATATTTTTTTTTAAAAAAAGGCTTAAAAGCAAGAATACTTTATTTTGAAAAAAACAATATATATTCCCAGGGTGGGAAAACATATCTTAATTAAAATATATCTTGAACAGAGAGATAATAACCACAGATATGATCCTGGAACAAGGGAAAGCTGAGTTGAAAACCTATTTCTGACATATACTGATGGCGTGAGTCTGGGAAAGTAATTGAACTTCTCAGATGCAATTCTTTAGTACCATACTTACTATACTTCAAAGAAGATACCAACCTGTACTGATTGAGGAATGAATGATTTTCCCAGCTCTCCTTTAAATCATTATGACAGTGAGTCTGTTTCTGTGAATAGCTGGTGGGTTATAAAGTACGTTTGTCTCAAAGTACCACTAGCCAATACTATATCAGGATCAGCATTCTCTTCTATACTTCCTTCTCAATATTTAGTAAAGTTTCTTCTGTGATGATCAGCTTATTCTTTTTTTTTAAAGTTAGGCAGTGGAAAACTTTTTTCCATAGTTACATTTTTAAAAAATATAACCTTCTCTAAGGGAAAGAGGGATTAATTCAGATTTCAATTCCCTAATAATATAGAATTTATGTTTTTATTAAGCATGGCTTTATTTTAAATCAAACCTCTAAATTTTGCCCAAGTTGCTACCTTATTAGCTCATAAAGAAATTTTCTAAAGAAAAATTATTTTGCTACTTGTTAAATAGACGACCACAAAAGAGAAAAGAAAAATGGAAGGACATTAAAACTAAAAATTACTTATGTTTATAAGATTCTATATTTTTTCCATCTTCTCTTCTTTATAAAGAGAAGAAAAGGTAGAAAAAAGAAGAAAAAGTATAAGAAGAAGATGCAAAGAAATAGATAATTAACAATCAGAAACAATTAATGTGAAAGATAAATTTGCCCAAAAAATGTAGACAGGAAGAAAAGTGAATCAGAAAACAAAATCTAAAACATGTTGCTTTACAAGAGACTAAAAACTGTGTGAAATATAACATAAAACTGAAATGAGTTCCTAGAATAGAATCATTATCCTTCAAGTGAATTTTTTTAAAAGTATGAGTAGCAATTATAACTCCAGACAAAGCTAATATAAAAGATAGATATGGGTAAGCCAGATTTGGTCAGAAACTATATTATATGAATGATACCATAAATAATGAAACATTATCAGTAATTAACATATGTTTCAAATTGCACAGCATGAATATCTACTTAACAGAAAAACTAATTGGATTACTGAGATGATGGACAATAAAACATAATAGTCAGAATCCTTACACCTACACGAATCTAAACAAAATTTAAACAAGGAAGAAGTTAAAAATCATAATAGATTTAAAAAAAAGTTTAATAAGATAGATTTCTAGAGATTACTGGAGAGACATAAAAAGTCCTGTATAAATTTCTTAGCTTTGCATGTCCATTTATGGCAATAAAATATCAAAAATAGTTAGAAATATTAAACTCATCCTTTACTGACCACAATTCAATAAAATTATAATAAATGAAATGCATTTGAAGAAAAGATTCAACCTTAAGACTAAATAGTTTAATGTTAAATAATATGGGGATCAAAGAACAAACAATAGAACAAAAGGTAATATAATTAAAAGAAAATGACAACAATGAGACAATATAATATAGTAAGAATTTAGAGAGACAACTAAAGCAGTCCCTAAGAGAATATTTATTCCTCTAAACACTTTTACCAAAAAAAGAAAGAAAGAATAAATCAATGAATTAAGCATACAAGTCTAAAAGAGGTTTGGTGAATGTACAGAGTGCCTCCACAGCCTTTCCCATGTGGAAAGTTTACTTGTGTGTGTCATAATGATGTGGAGTGGAAGTACCTTTTAGAGACTGTGGAGGGGAAACACATATATTCTATACCTGGTTCCTGTTTGCTAACCTTGTGATTAGAAAACTTTTTTGAATGACTGAATAGCCAAACTGAGCCATTTTTAAAAAGACCTGAATTAGTTGTGATCTAGCCTCTTTTAACATTTTCTCTTTGGCTGTGCTTTTTGGTAAATCTTTTTGACTCATTCACCAATGATATTTGCTAAGAGTAAATACTGTGCAGTGAGAAGACAGGTCAACATTTTGGAGTTTTGAATACAGGACTGGGTTCTTTACCTGCCTCAACATTTGTGTTTTTATTTTGTTTTGTTTTGTTTTGTTTTGTTTCATTTTAAGATACGTGAGAATGTCTTGAGGGGGTAGTTGATGGAGATAGCAATGTCAGCAACCATTTGTGTCAGAAACCATTGCTACTCTATTGGGATTATATCCCAAAGTTATCTTAAAGGAGGAAAAGGGACCCACATGTGCAAAAATGTTTGTGGCAGCCCTCATTGTAGTGTCAAGGAACTGGAAACTGAGTGGATGCCCATCAATTGGAGAATGGCTGAATAAATTGTGGTATATGAATATTATGGAATATTATTGTTCTGTAAGAAATGACCAACAGGATGATTTCAGAAAGGAGAGACTTACATGGATTGATGCTGAGTGAAATGAGCAGAACCAGGAGATCATTATATATGGCAACAACAAGATTATACAATGATCAATTCTGATGGACATGACTCTAGTTAACAAGGACATGATTCAGATCAGTTCAATGATCTTGTGATAAAGAGAGCCATCTACTCCCAGAGAAAGGATTATGGGAACTGAGTGTGGACCACAACATAGCATTTTCACTCTTTTGTTGTTGTTTGCTTGCATTTTGTTTTCTTTCTCATTTTCCCCCTTTTTGATCTTGTATAAATATATATTCATATATTGGATTTAACATATATTTTACCATGTTTACATATATTGGATTACTTGTCATCTAGAGGAAGGAATAAAGGAAAAGGGGGGAAACTGGAACATAAGGTTTTGCAAAGGCCAATGTTGAAAAATTATCTATGCATATGTTTTGAAAATAAAAAGCTTTACTACTAACAATAAAGAAACTATTGCTACACAACAAGGAGCTACCTATTGCCCTGGATATATATATTTTAACCAATGAATATATTAATTATATAGCATGTTGGCCATAAAATCACAGAAATGACTTTTTCCAATTTTGTGCCCATTGTTCTTCCTTCTCTCCTTTGTGTGAACTTGTGATTTAGGCAGCATCCTTCTAATATCATTCCCATACATCAATATCCAACAATCCTTCCTTTCCTTTTCTATCCCCATCTTTTCTATATGCTTTATGTTTGCTGCTCCCGTTTGCCTTCATTACCAGGCATTATTTGGAACAGACCCAGGATATTTGTTAATATTTTCTACTCTATAGAAACCACATGTTTCACTCCACAAATCTGTCTCCTTTAAGGAACAGGACCTCTTAAGAGCATTACCCTGAATGCATATCTTTATTTGATTTGGAAACCGAATCCTAAATTCTTTTGAGACAACATAACAACACTTGTTCCTGTACCTCAACAATTCCAGTATCTAGGCTTTTGCAGCCCCCTCATCACTGATGCTCTACTAAGTGACCTTTAGGACCTAGCCCAATGTGGCTGAGCCCAGGATTCATGCAGCAGTCAATTCTGCATTTGGACATAAACTTGGAAGATCAGTGTTATGTGGGCACTGAGCTAAACTTGATCCCACTCTCCCCAATGGCTGAGGTAAACTTCAGAAAAGAAGAAAATAGAAGAAGAAAAAGAAGAAATAGAAGAAAAATGTTTTCCTAAGGTGCTGGGGAGAACTATCAGTATATTTCCTGTAATACATTCCTGTTTTACATTTGTTCCTGTTTATACATTCAAAATGAACAAATAGTGTAAAAAATCAATTTGTTAAGTAGTTAAAAAGAACTGCTGCCAGATAATTACTAATACCAAACACTGAAGGGGAACACAGTTAATAGGGGCTAAAGTCATAGGATTAGGGAAAGGACAACACAAATTACACTAATAACAGAAAAAACATAAATTAAAATAATTTTGTATTGTCTAACTCATCAGAATGACAAATGTGATAAAAAAAAAAGGAAATGATAATTATTGGTAGAGCTGTGGAAGGTTAGGCAAACTAATGGATACTTGGAGTATCTAGTAACTGATCCAGCTATTCTGGAAAATTATTAGAACTATACTTCTTAGGGCTCTAAACTATATTCTTTGCCATAAAGGTACTGATATTAGCTCTATACCTCCAAAGAGATCAAAGAAAGAGGAAAAGGATCCATATGTCTCAAAATTTTTAATTTTTTTCTTAATAGTATTTTCATCTTTGTTTGTTGGTTTGCTTGCTTGCTTTTTCTTTCTCATGTTTCTTTTTTCTCTTTTGGTTTGATTTTTCTTGTACAACATGACAAATATGGAAATATGTTTAAAGGGATTCCACATGTCTAAAATGTATCAGATGTACATAGGCCACCTTTCTTTGCATTTTTTCATTAATTTCTTTGAATTTCACAAAATTTCACAAAAATATATATATTTTCAGCAACACTCTTTGTATTAGCAAAGAACTAAAAAGTACCTACTATTTGGGAAATAGCTTTAAAACTTTTGGATCATTAGTAAATGATAAGAAATGATGATAGAGAAGGGTTTAGAGAAATGTGAAAGGATTTCTATGAAGTAATGCAGAGTAACGTGAATGGAATCAAGAGAACAAATTTGTTTTTTGTTAAGGCATTTCAATCTTATCCAATTCTTTGTGATCCCATTTAGGATTTTCTTGGCAAAGATACTGAAGTAGTTTGCCATTTCCTTCTCCAGATCATTTGACGGTTGAAGAAACTGAGGCAAACAGCATTAAATGACTTCTCTAGGGTCAAACAACTAATAAGTATCTGAGGTCAGATTTGATGTAGAGAAAATGACTTCAGGCCTAGCAGTCTATTCATACACAATTTAGCTGACCCTATTCAGTCATTGCCACATCATATAGGAAAATAGCTATGAAAGACTTATGAAATATGATCAACATTTCCAGATCAAATCAATATGATCAATGGCTAATTTTTTATTAAAGTTTTTTATTTTCAAAGCATATGCATAGATAATTTTCAACATTCCCCTTGCAAAACCTTGTGTTTCAAATTTTTTCCCTCTCTTCCCTCACCCCCCTCCCATAGATGGCAAGTAATTCAATATATGTTAAATATGTGCAATTCTTCTATACATATTTCCACAATTATCAAACTGCACAAGAAAAATCAGATCAAAAAGGAAAACAAAATGCAAGCAAACAGCAATACTATATTGTGATCTACACTCAGTCCCCACAGTCTTCTCTCTTGGTACAGATGGCTGTCTTTATCACAAGACCATTGGAACTAGGAGGGCCAATCTTCTAGGATTAATAACACTTTATCTTTTAGTAGAGAAATGATGGACTAAAGATACAGAATAAGATATTTATATACTTTAAAAAATAAGTATTAAAGAATGGATATGTAATGGTGTCATGCAATCAACTTTTTCTGCTATTCTTTTAGTAAGGAAATGTTCATCCTCATTGATGAATTTAAACTTATGGAAACAAAAATAAAAATTATAAAAAATAGACAAATATTTGACCATTATGTTTAATTATTGAAAATTTTAAACGATTATCTCCATTTTCAAGTTATTTCCAATTGTAAAAGTCATAAGCCAGCATATTATTTAACACTTACTAATTTGGAAGACATTCAATAAGATAAATGATATCATAGGACCTTTAACTTCCATATAAAAATTATTTAACTTTCAGCTTCATAGTTCATATTTGAATATAGGAAGCAATGTGGTAACCACTTTGTCTATGTTCCTCTATGTGTCTAGGCTGATTAATGGTAGTAGAAGGTACCTCCTTTCCTGCTACTTGGCCTCCATCATAGCAGAAGTAGATGGGAGCCATAGAGGACTGAATGACATTTATATTTGATGGCTTGCCATGACTCTTCGAAATTCATCACTTCATAGCCAGCCTAATACTAGTAACTTACCACAAGCATAAATTCAACAGAAATGATACTAAATAGTTTATTTAAAAAACTAATAATTATTGACTCCCCATTAGTTTTTAGTTGTTCTATTTTTTCTGTAGTGGGGAGAGCTTTGTATTTATCCACATCCTTATCTTTTCTTTTGGGACCAATGAGACCAAATTCAAAAGTCGATTGGCACAGGTTAGTGTGATTAGACATGGTTGGACTGCTAGGTGGCAACAGGATTGAAATCATGAAAATTCATCTTTCTGATTTCAAATCTAGCCTCAAGTCATTTACTGTCTGTATAATCCTGGATAAATCACTTATCCCTGTTTGCCTCAGTTCCTTATTTATAAAATGAACTGGGTAAAGTTATGGCAAATCATTCTATTTATCTTTGCCAAGAAAACCCCAAATGGGGTCAAGAAAAGTCAGACATGAATGAGCAATAACAACAGGAACGGTAAAAGGAAATGAAACTTCCTGGCTTATACAGAAACCCTCTTGTTCTTATTGTACTTTATTGGCTTAAGTGGAGGAGTTGAAGTCATAAATACCCTTCAAATATGATGTGACTCCCAAGTTAATAAAGATAATAAAGTGCTTGGAAAGCAAATTAGTCAAAAGTTGTGGGTAGTGAAATCCTTCTAAAAGTTGTAAGGAATCACTTTTCTAAGAATCTTAGCAAAATGTACATAAAATGAACGCTATGACTACCCACTGCACAAAGCATGGACAATATTTTTATTTTCTGAATGTGAGGGCATAGAAGGAATTCTAGTCTGAGAACCTCGCTGCTGATATAGTAATGCAGCTGAATAAACTAAAGCCTTTCTCAGAAATAAATTGTTCTGCCAAGATGAATTAGCTTGAAGAATCTGAAGCTTTGCTTTCAGTATAGGTAGAAGTTCTAATAAGGGAACTATTTTATCTTGAAGGAATTTTTATTTAATATGAAGTAATATATTCTCCAGAGATATCATCTTATTTTCGTAAGATTATGCTTCATTCTCTTCTTCTTTCCCTCTTTCCTTCCTTCCTTCCCTCCTCCCTTTTTCCTTCTCTCTTTCCCTTCCATTTCTCCTCTCCCTTCCTCCTTCCTCTCTCTTCCTTCCTTCCTTCCTTCCTTCTTTTCTTCCTTCCTTCCTTCCTTCCTCCCTTCTTCCCTCCCTCCCTTCCTTCCTCTGCTTTGTTTGTTCCTTCTTTCCTCCCCTCCTTCCTTTTCTTCCTTTCCATTCCAACCTTTTCTTTCTCTATTTTTTCTTCTTTCCCCATATTACAAAGGTAAAAGATAAATTAATAAAATTCAAAAAAGGAATGATTATCCAAGCAAGTTCAATGAGTTAAAGACCTAAAGATATTTAGAAATAATTGTTCTGAACTTTTTACAGATTTTTCCATTTGGCTGGATGAATGCCATTGACCTTATTCAGGAAGCCCCACTATTCACCTATTCTTCCATACCCTAGCTGCTTCCTTGTTTTCTGTAGCATTGGTAGACAATGACTAATCTCTGTCTCTGACTGAGATACAAGGCCCTTTTCCAGCCAGACCATTGGACCAGGGCTCTGTAATTAGTGAAAGCTAAAAGCTAGTCTGTACTTCTAATGAACAGGAAGAAACCGGTGGGGGGACTGGTTTTGCATTTCAAATGAAGACAGTCTCCCGCCTTGTCACCCCCTACCTTCAACCCAAATTGTGCAGTTTGTGAAAAAATGAGGAGAAAGATCTGGAAAAGCCAAATTAATTCAGAAAAAGGTGTGTGTGTGTGTGTGTGTGTGTGTGTGTGTGTGTGTGTGTGTGTGTTTTCACAATATAAAAAATGAATTGGTAAGAAAAATTGCAACGTACTCGGGCAAAGTAGAGCCACAGAAAAATGCAGAGGCAGAAAACTTTTCAAAATTTTGTGGGAAGCGGAGCATCTACATTAAAAATCTGTTTGTTCCATCATTTCTGAAAGTCACCAAATGGATTGTCAGTAGCCCAGTGGGGCTAAATAATAATGTATAATAGAGGGGTGTCCAATAAGGGCCAGTCCTGGAAGCATACTCAGATTTATCCTTGTGCCTTCCGGATTTATATTAATTTCAGGAAGAATAGAAATCCTCAGCCTTACACTTAAAATACTTCCCCTTCCCTCCCTCCCCCCACTTTGTTAAATGTAAGTTCCTTGTGAGTAGTCATTGTGTCATTTTTGATATCCCCTACCTTGTTGCAATGCCTGATACATTGTAGGAGCTTAAGAAATATGCTTGACAAATATTAAGAGAGGAAATTGTAGGAAGATGACAGAACAAATTAAGAAATTATCTGGTTCTCCCAAATATCCCCGACCAATAACTTAAAATAAATTTTAGAACAGCAGAAAAATTAAAAATTAAGATAAAGAAATTGTTCAGCCTAACACAACTTAAGAGTATGTTAGGAAAGATCTGATTTCCCTACTGAATTAATAGACAGCAAGCCTTGTGATTGCCTTAACTTTCAGGAACTTTACCCCATGAATAATGCTGGAATTGTAAGGCAGGGAGTGGGACTCCACTGGCATTGAATGGCTCAAATGTGCTGACCAGATACAGTCTCAGGTTGTTTCTGTGAGGAAAAAGGAGCACTCTCCAGAAGGATGAGGGGTCGATCTGCTTGTGGCCACTCACAAGAGAGCGAAATCTCTGTTTTTTGGAGCAGCAGGGTAAATTGAGGTTTGCAGCAGCCTGAGAAGTTGCAGAGAGCAAGAATGTCTGTCTGGTAGAAGTATTGGGGGCCTTGGTCATGGCTCAGGGCAGAGAGAAGTATCTAAGGGCACCCATAAATTAAGACATGAGCTGGAGGAGCAGTGACCACACCTGGCCTAGGATTATAGAATACTGGAAGAACTACAAGTCAAAGGTTCCCAGACAGAGGTCAGAAAACAGCAGCATGAAAAAACTTGGAGCCTGAGAGAGTATTTGCCATCCCCTGGCAGGAGAGTATGATCTTAACAAAAAGTTAACCGTCAAGAAATGTCTTTTTTAAGCATAAGCAACAAAGAACCCAACCATAGATAGTTACTATTGTGGTAGAGAAAATGAAGGTTCAAACTAAGAAGTCAACGTAGTCAAAACAGCTACTTATAAAACTTCACAGAGGATATAAAATGGTAGCAACCCCAAAAAAGAGCTTTTTGCAGGAGCTTAAAAAAGGATTTTAAAATCAAATATGAGAGATTGAGGAAAATAAGAGCAAGAGAAGAAAATCAAGCAAATTATGAAAAGAAAGTCAAGCAACTGGGAAAAAAGATCCAAAAATTTACAGAAGAAAATGACTTATTAGAAAAACAACTGATCTAGAAAACAGATCAAGGAGATATAATCTAAGAATTGTAGGACTATCTGAAAGTTATGATTTAAAAAAATAGGCTGGATCCTATAATTCAAGAAATAATCAAGGAAAATTGTCCATAAATTTTAGAACTAGAGGGTAAAATAGAAATAAAAAAAAATCCAATAATCACAATCTTGAAAGAGATCCTAAAATGAAAACCTATAGTAACCTTTTATTGCTAAGTATTAAAACTCTCAAATCAAGGAGAAAATAGTATAAGCAATAGAAAGAAACAATTAAATATTGTAGAGCTAATTTCAAGATAACACAATATTTAGTGCCTTCTACATTAAAAGACTGAAAGGCATGGAATATAATATTCTAAAGAGCAAAGAATCTGGGTTTGAACCAAAAGTATCCCATCCATCAAAGCTGTATGTAAGCCTACAGGTTGAAAATGAATATTTAATAAATTAAAGGACTTTCAATTAATTAAATTTATTATTATTATCATTATTTATAATTTTTATATATAATTTATAATTATTAAATTAAATAAATTAATTAAAAGGACTTTTATTCTTGAGGAAAAGACCAGAGCTCAACTAAAATTTGACCTGCAAAAATCAGGAGAAACATAAGAAAGAAACATGAAGGACTAATTAGGGATTTAATGAGATTGAACCATTTATTTCTTATATGGGAAGATGGTGTTTATAACACTTAGGAATGTTTTCATTACAACTATGATAGACTTGTTTCTTCTCAGCAATTCAGTGATCTAAGGCAATTCTAATAAACTTTGGATAGAAAATGCCATCCTCATCCAGAGGAAGAACTATGGAAACTAAATATGGATCAATGTATACATACTATTTTCTCCTTTTTTTCCCCCTTCTATTTATTTTCTCATGGTTTTTCCCTTTGTTCTGATATTTCTCTCTCAACATGACTCATATGGAAATATATAAAAAAAGAATGTATATTATAATAAAGGGAAAAAAGAATGTTTTCATAATAAGGATACTTCAAAAGAGTATACATAGAAATCAGGCTTAGGGTTGAGTTAATTATGATGGGATGATCCTAAATAATAAAATTGGATAGGGAGAGGTAAAATAGAGCAAATTATCTCATAAAAAAGCCATGAATGGAAAAAAATTGCTAAGTATTAAAACTCTCAGATCAAGGAGAAAATATTACAAGCAATAGAAGGAAACAATTAAATATTGTTTAGAGGTATCAGAGGTAGGAGAGGGGAGAGTAGTGCAAGAACCTTACTCTCATCAAATCTGGGTTAAAGAAGGAATAGCATACACATCTAGTATAGTATAAAAGTATTCTTTATTTACAAAGAAATAGGATAAGGGAAAGACTTTTGGAAGGATGTGTGGAGATTATGGAAACCATAGTCAGAAGTACATTAGACTTATCAGGAGAGGCAGGGTACAAAGAAAAAGAAAGTGAAGGATAAAGAGTAAAGAAAAATAGAATAGAGGGAAATATATAACTAGCAATTATAAATTTGAATGTGAATGGGATGAATTCACCCACAAAATGGAAATGAATGCCATAATAGGTAAAAAAGCCAGAGCCTGACAATTTAACAATTTAAGTGTTTGTTTACAAAACGTAAATTGCCCAGTTTAATAGAAGATAAAATAGAACATTTGAATAAATGTATTTCAGAAGAAGAGATTGAACAAACCATAAATGAGCTTCCTAAGACAAAAGCAGGGAGACTAAATGAATTTACAAATGAACTACCAAACATTTAAAGATTAATTAATTCCAATTTTAAATAACTTATTTGGGATAATAGTCAAAGGAGTTCTACAAAACTGCTTTTATAAAACAAATATAGTTGGATTTTATTTCCAAATGAATTATGAATCCCTCAATTACAGGAAAGACCAGTTGATGCTGACATTTTAATTTTGATATTGTAATGAGATCAGATACTTGTAGATCTAACAGTTAACAAGATGAAATTTACTTAGAAAGAAAGGATATTAAACAGGACTATTTAGTGAGGGCCCTACTGTGTATTTTTATATAACATCCTTGCTTGCCTCTGTTATCCACTGCGGCCCCTGAGTCCAGAGTAAGGGAGTAACTGGAGCTCTTAGTGATTCTCTCCCCCACTTCTAGGTAACCAGAAATTGATGTCTTTTGTCCCCTGAGTTACTTAAGTCTAAATTTTTTGAGGATGCTTTTAATACCTTTTCAGGAAACGTTGTTGTTCAGTTACTTCTAACTCTTTAAGACTCCATGGACCATAGCATGCTAGTCCCTTCTATCCTCCACTATCTCTCAGTGTCTGTCCAAATTCATGTTCATTGTTTACATGATACTATCTATCCATATCATCCTCTGCTGACCTTTCTTCCTTTTGCCTTCAGTCTTTCCCAACATCAAAGTCTTTTCCAATAAGTCTTCTTGTTATATAGCCAAAGTATTTAAGCTTCAGATTCAATAATTGAATTTTCAATGAATAGCCTAAACTAATTTCTTTAAATATTGATTAGTTTGACCTCCTTGCTGTCCAAGGGACTCTTAAAAGTCTTCTCCTACATCACAATTTATAAGCATCAAAAGATCTTACCTAACACACAAAGTAGAAAACGTTGGTAGCTATTTCTCCTACCATATTTCCCTCTACCAAAAATCTACTTTCCTAATTTTATTCTTATCAAGATAATAGAAAAATTAGTTTATATTTAGTAAGAAATCACCAGCTCCCTAGTCAGGAAGAGAAAATTAAGAAGAGTGTTACTTTTTAGGATGGAGAAGAACTGATCTAGTATGAGATTAGCTTATAATTGAACATCCTAATTATGAATAACTGGAAACTGACTGCATAGAGTTTTCAAAATCCAAATTCAAACAGATTTTCTCTTATTGCTTTCCAAGATTAGTCCTTAGCTTTCAAACTCCCTCACCCCCCAAAAAACCAAAAAGAAAAAGCACTGAAGTATTTGTAAATTACTTTTCAATAGTGCTGAGACAGGAATATATTAGTTTCACTAATGCACTTTTTCTACTATGTAATTACCCAGTCAAATAAGGAAATAGATTTATCAATAGACTTGAACCTCTTATAAGCAAATGGGATAGTTTTTAATGAATAACCAGCTAAGCCATGGAATTTGACCTTTGACCACTAAAATCTGATCTTGAACATATTATCTTTGACTTGTTAGTACTGCCTTATAATTCTTAGTAGATATTTTATTTGGGATATTTTATTCAGATTCTTTCTTTCTTTTGGAGGAGTTTAAATTATTTTTGATGTTCTTCCTTGTTTGTAAGGAGAATTTTCCTACATTATTTCTGTATTCATTGGATATAACTGTACTGCAAAAATATTAATTGTGATTTTAGTTTATGCTTTTTTTTGGTTTTGTCTTTTGATAATTTTATTTTCTACTTTTTGTATTTATGCTACTTATTTTTTATTTATAACTTTGCAGTCAGTTGATATAGATTTATTAAATGTCTGCTTTGAGCCAGGCACTATTCTAAGCAATAGAGATACAAAAAAAGGTAAAAAATAGTCCCTTAAGGAACTCAGAGTTCAATGGGAGAGGTAACATGCAAATAATAGATAGCTAGTATGAAGTGAATTGTGATTTTCATATTAATTGATATGATATATGTAAGGAATATACTAATAATTTAGATTTCTTAGAGTTGCCTCTTCTGTCCTAGGAGACAGTCTTACAATATAACTTGAAATGATCCATCAATTCTTGACAGCACTCTCCTGTGTATGTGAAGTGAAGTGAATCAAAGATTGCAGAACTTGTTCTTGTCACAGAACTCTGGTCCTGTCCCCCACCACATAACGACCCCCATGATTTGAAACAATCATTTATAAACTGTTCCCACAGGACTGAAGAACAAAAATATTGTCCTGCAATTGTGGGCTTGTTCTGGGAACATTCAGACCCTGAAAATGATTGTTATGAAATTCACTTTCTTCCCCCTTTCTAACTCAGTATTTGTGTATAAAATCTCTACTTTTACTGCAAGCAGGTAAGTTCTCCTTCCCAAGAGAGCTTTCTGTTTGCAAACTGCATTCCTCACATTGAAACTGATTGACTTAACTGCTACTTGATCTCTAAAAATCTTCCTTTAGGCCTGTTTTCACAGTTTAGAGACCAATACAGTAAAATTCTGTTAACACTAGAATTACAGTTGTAAGTCACCATGTCCAGGCTCAGGTAAGTTTTTTTCACAAGAAGATAAAAAAAACCCAGATCTCCTATTTATCCTTTATATGTTTTATTTTGTGTATATTTGTTTAATTTTACCTCTTACATTATTAGATTGTGAGATTTTTGAAGACAGAGATTATCTTTTGCTTCTTTTTGTATCCCCAGTCTTTTGCATAGTGCTTGACACATAGTAGGCACTTGATAAATATTAAGTGATTGAATGTGTCAAATTGGGACACTTGTCTATAGAGGACAGATTTGTCAGAACACTGTCCTCCAATGATTTGAATAATTGTAAATAAAATACTATTTCTTTAAATTTTATTTACATTTTATTTACAACATATATGCATGGATAATTTTTCAGCATTGACCCTTGCAAAACTTTTTGTTCCAACTTTTCCCCTGCTTCCTCCCCACCCCCAAATGGCAGGTAGACCATTACATATTATATATGTTAAAGTATATGTTAAACACAAGATATGTATACATATCCATACAGTTATAAAATACTATTTCTAATAGATCTGATCATTAAACATAACATAGAGGACCTCAGTTTATTTGCTTCAACAATATGGTGCCTTAGACTCTAGTGATAGAGTTTTATTCATTGAACTTCAAGTGCACTATTTATCAGAGATGAAAGAATTTGATTTAAATCTCTAATATTTTTTTTATGAAAAAGTCTGTATCTGTCAGAATCTTTTCCGATTTGTCTCACATCAATTTTGTATACAATGGATCTGAAATTGTTTAAAGGTTATTATAGAAAAATAGTGAAATTTGTCTGATGGAATCAGCGACTGTTTCTCAAATTAAATAGAGTTTTCCCTCACTTGGCAAAGAAAGAGTCACTTTCCTATTTAATTATTTTACTTATTACCAATTCTGAATGATTTGAGTTGTAAACAGGTAGATTCCAGGTGTTTTTTTTTTTAACCTCAGTATGAATCATGTTTTCCCTGTATGAATTAAGATTACATATTTACAGAATTGTGAATGATTTACTCTTTCCAGAATGGAAATAAATATATCATTCCTGAAAACCACACCTGTGAAATCTTGTCCTTTAGCAACAAAAACCTGTCAACCAGATCTAAATCTAAAGCCAATGCCAGTCACACCTAGCAGCTGTTATCAGTACTTGAAAAATTAAAGGGCATTGGTAATACCTGGAAATTCAATGGGTAAGGAGTTTTTCCTTTTCCCTATTTCCTTAAATTGTATTAGTGAACCTTTCAAGGACTGAGTTTTCTCTGGGTTAAAGGTGAATAAAATTCTGCTCCATCTTCCTTTTTTCAACATTGAAATCTATAACTTTCTTTCTCAAATTACCCAACTGGCTCCTTGAACTTTCCATTCTTTATTTTTGACTGCTGGTCAGTTAGCCAATAAGCATCTTTCAAGCTTCTATCACCAGTCACTGAGCTAAGCCAAAAGGAGGCAAGCAAGAAAACAAAAAAAGCCTGTGCTTTCAAGGACTTCACAGCCTAACTATCATACAAAACAATATACAAACAATAGGATAGATTGGGAAACAATCAATAGAAATAAGGCATTAAAAATGAAGAGGGATTATGAAAGGTCTCACACAGAAGGTGAGATTTTAGCTGAGATTTAAAGGAAATTAGGGAAGCCAGGAGGCAGTGATTAGGGTGGAGAGCATTCCAAGCAAGAGGAACGACCAGTGAAAATGTCCAGAGTTTGGAGCTAGAATGACTTATGAGAGGAATAACAAGGAGACCAGTGTCACTGAGTGTTAGAAGGGGAGTGGGTGGGAAAAGTAAGGTTTAAAAAGACTGGAAAGGTAGGCGGAATCCAAATTATGCCAAAGGAAGATTTTAATATTTAAATCTAGAAGTGATAGGGAGCCCCTAGAGTAGAGTAAGAAAAAAAGAAAAAGAAAGAGAAGAAGGAAGGAAGGAAGGAAGAAGGAAGAAGGAAGGAAGGAAGGAAGGAAGGAAGGAAGGAAGGAAGGAAGGAAGGAAGGAAGGAAGGAAGGAAGGAAGGAAGGAAGGAAGGAAGGAAGGAAGGAAGGAAGGAAGGAAGGAAGGAAGGAAGGAAGGAAGGAAGGAAGGAAGGAAGGAAGAGAAGATTAATGTGAAATATTTGCATTCACTTCAGTGCCTGGCATATAATAGGTGTCATATAAATACTTATTTCCTGCTTTCCAATCTCTTTCCCTCTTAAAGGATAAGACAACCTAATAAAATATTGTATGATTTTGTATATAGCCCAGAAAAAGTAAGATTTTTTTAAAAGAAAGTCTGTGTTTTATGCAGAAAAACATGTCTTTCTTTATTTCTGATTTTAATCATTTTTCAGTTTCTAAAGGTAAAAAATTCTGTTTTTTACAGAAACTATTTCTTAGAATTGGAAAGTCATATTTTAAATTAAGCATCCTTTCATTAGCATTTCATGGTATGTATACATGATGATATATATTCTAAATATGTAGATTATTACTTTTCAGGTAGGCCATTGTTTTTCAAATAGGCATTATTTGAGAACACTAAATTCTCAAAATAAAATATATGTAGTATATAAATATACACATTATGCATATATACGCATATATACACATATAGCCTCCAAAACTTGAGAGCATTTGTATAATTCGACAGCCTGGGAATATACAAATAGTTCTCATTATTTGCTGGTCAATAGAATTTAAACTCCTTGAAAGAAGGACCTATTTCAGGGTCTAATACATAGTAAACACTTAATAAATGATATTTGATTGACTCACTATACTGGGTTAAATTTGTAGAGATAGGAAGGTCCCCCAACCCTAAATACACTTCTACCAAGGTTACCAACATTGCCTGAAAGACCTCATTAGTGGCCTCCTTTAGGCTCTAAACAAAAGATTTTTTTGTTCCCTGTTAAAATACAAATCATGGAAAAGAGATATTGCTCTTATTATTCATTTATATTTAATATAAATATATTTGTCAGGTATGTTTGTAGATCCTTATCTTAAACAAACTTTGACAAGGAGATAAACTGCATGAAGAGTAATTTTGGACCCTTTGAGGTCAGAGAAGGCAGGATTAGGGCCACCCAGGATGAAAAGGGAATGCTGAATTCAAACTTTTCAACTTCACAACTTTCCCCAGGCAAACTCTTCCTGCCCAGAGTGGATGAATGAGTTTTGGATTCTTTTCCAAAGTTCATTTCCTTAGCCAGTGGTCATGCATTTCAGTATTCATTAGCCAAAGGCCCATAGAAGTCAATAAATTGTATGGATGGATTTATCCCCAGATATAGAAGGGAAGTCATTCCTCTACACAGATGCTCCACAGTATTTCTGGTAGAGAAGTTAGAGCAATACTGTGGTAAAAGCCTATAGGAATTTTTATGTCAAAGAAAATATATACGCCTCAAATGTCAGAGACTCCTGCTGAAATGGGCTCTAATGAGAACAGTTGCTAAGTTCTTGAGGAGTAGGGATGTGGGCATGCAGTCAATGCTCTAGTAAATGGCTGAGAGGAAATAAAGCAAACTCCTCCAGGCCAGACTGTTCCAGGACAGGATTCTTTATTCTGTTCTTACAAATGTTTTCATTCATCTTGGATGGAACTTGTCCAGTAGAGAGAAAGGAGGGGCAGAAAGTCGGGGAATGGTGGACAGGGGTAGAGTAAGGCTAAATTTAGATATAGACAAGGTATTATGAAAAAGTTTTCCCCTGGAATAATTATAGGGAACTAGAAATATTTTTGAGGGGAGTGGTTAGGGAATATTCTCAGTCCCATCTCAGATTAGATAGTGATGAGAGAGAGAGACAGACAGACAGACAGACAGCAGATAGTCACAGAGACAGAGATAGAAAGTGAGAGAGAAACACAGGGAAACCGAGACAAAAAGACAGAGACAGAAACAGAGACAGAGATAGAGAAAGAAGATAAAGACAAACAAAAAGATAGAGAGACAGAGGCTGAGTTAGAGAGATAGAGGGAGATAGATAGACAGACAGACATAGAGAAAGAGAGAGAGGAAAGAGAGAGAGAGAAAGAGAAACAGAGAGAGAGAAGAGAGGAGAAAGAGAGAGAGAGAGAAGAGAGAGAGAAACACAGAGAGAGAAACAGAGAAAGAGAAAGAGAGAAGAGAGAGAGAGACAGAGAAGAGAGAGAGAAATAGAAAGAGAAAGAGAGAAGAGAGAGAGAGAGAGAGAGAGAGGAGAGAGAGAGAGAGAGAGAGAGAGGAGAGAGAGAGAGAGAGAGAGAGAGAGAGAGAGAAGAGAGAGAGAGAGAGAAGAGAGAGAGAGAGAGAGAGAGAGAGAGAGAGAGAGAGAGAGAGAGAGAAGAGAGAGAGAGAGAGAGAGAGAGAGAGAGGAGGGAGAAGGGAGAGAGAGACAGAGACAGAGAGCGGGGGATAGCCTGATCTCTTTCACATCAAATGTCTTCTTTATGATGGAGATCCATCCTGTTTTGCTATTTTCCAGAGTCATAACTAGGAATAATTAAACCTTGGGTCAACACATGTGGCCTTATGGGTAGGTAGCAGCAAAATAGAATACAATTCAATTACTGGGGTCATGAGTGTTGCCCTATTGCCTGGAAAGTCTGTCTTAACATCCTGCAGAGGTTTGAAAGGGGGAAGTTGCCTAGGATGAGGGTTACCATGTGAACAGGACCCTAAAGGTGGCTTCCTGAGAATAGCAGGTATGGATGGTGAATGGAGCACTAGAAAACCTTCCTCCCACTTGGGAAAGATCCCCCTAGCAAGGAAGTATATCCTATTTTCACTCTATGTTTTATATATGTTTGTGGATGTCTGGGTGATACAGTCGGGAAGACCTGAGTTAAAACCCATCCTCAGACACTTAACTGTATGATCTGGGGCAATTCATTTAACTTCTCTCTTTCTTGGTAAAAGAGTGTTAATATGGCATCACATCCCAGAGTTGTTTGAAGAATTAAATGAGGCAATCTCTTGCAAACCTTCAAGCACTAGATAAATGTTAGCTATCTCATGGTGACTTTTTTTATAGAAGGTAAACTGCTCGAGGGCAGCAATTATTTCATTTTGGTTTAGTATTCCCATCTCCTGACATATCACTTGATTGGCTGATATTCAGACCATGGCTCTGCCTTTTTCAGTCTCCAAAGGATTTCAGGCATGCATTTTCTACTAATTTTTCTCTGATGAGGGAACCAAAAGAACCTATTTGTCTTCCTGACATCGTTGACCTCCTACCTCGCTTTTATGGATTGTCTTCTTTTTCTCTTCCTTTTGACACAAACTAGAATGAGCTTTGCTTTCATATTTCCAGATAAAATAAAGATTTTAGCTAAAAATCTGGTTACCCATTTAACTTTTGGCTGCCCTTTTTTCCCCTCTTCTTCCCCTAGTTTTTGTTATTAGAGCTCCTGTGCAGCATTCTTGGCTATAATGAATCAATAATTATTATATTTCCTGGAAGAAAATATAAATTTTTTTCTTTTCTTTTTTTTTTTGCTGATACAGTTGGGGTTAAGTGACTTTCTCTGGGTCACACAGCTAGAAAGCATTAACTGTCTGAGGCTGGATTTGAACTCAGATCCTCCTAACTTGAGGGATTGTGCTCTATTCACTATGCCATCTAGCTACCACTAATACAAATATTTTCTTAGGGTAGCAGTATAGCTGCAGAGGAAGGAACACTAAGATTATAAATGAAGAATTGGACAGGACCTTATAGGTCATCTATCCCAATTTCCTTATTTTATAGATGGGGAAACTGAGGTCTAAGTAAGACACAGGATACTAATCTTAGTTTTGCATATTTATAGGAACTTGTACAAGGCAGCTTTCTATTCCTTAACTTCTCAATAAAGTAACTAGAGAATCTCTAAGTCCTCTGCCAGTATTGATTTTTTATTCCTCCCCCCCTCTTTTTTCCTTTCTCTCCCTTCCTCCTTTCTTCTTCCCTCTTTTTCATACACACACATGATCATCCTCATCTCTCTTGATGAAAAGATAGAAGCTTATAATGATATCAATTCACCAAATAACTGGAATTCTTTTCAGTAATACAGGAAAGAAATTAAAAAAACACAAACATTCCTTGATCTTTGCAGTCAGCTGCCTTTAAAAATGTTATTGCTTACATGAATATGTGATGGAATGGAAAAAAATGTTAGGTATGACAAGTATGAATCATAGAAGTACAAAAATGCCTTCAGGCATATGAATATATACATGAGGACAGAAAGATGCTTGGGGGAGTTATTACTACGGCCATGGGATCATTGAAACAATATCTTTGTCACCCTTTTTTGGCCTCAATCACCTTCCTAACCTTTCCTCACTCCCTACATAGTCAGAAGGATTTGAGGGATTTGGGGTGATAAGTTATACATCAGCAGTAAAAACTCCCCCTTGCTTGACATAAGCCAATTGGCAGGCAAACACTGAGCAGTTTAATCTTCTCAAGGGATTATCCTTAGGGCTAATGAAACTTTTAAAAATGTCCGTGGGAATTTTATGATCCTTTTATCCATTGGAGATGACCTATTGTATATTGCATAGTGGGAGGATGAAATTATATGGAAAATTAGAATGGCATCATGGAATTAGAGAGTCAAGGGCTATCTTAGAAATCATTTAGCCCAATCCCTTTATTTTACAGATGAAAGAACTGCCACTGGAAATAGGTTAAGTTCCCAAAGGAACAGAACTAGTCAATGAGTAAGCTGGGACCTAGATCCTAAGCTTCTTGGCTCCTAGTCAGTGCTTACTTCATTAAGTTCCACTGTCACCACTTTAACAAGTTCAATGAAGAGGTCACTAAATCTGAAGGGATGAGGGCAAAAACAATCATTTAAGTGTTGATATTAAAATCATAATATGTGCTATTATGATCTCCATTAGCAGCTTTCATCTTTCTGTTTCATTCCTTCTCATCGTTTATTTCCTTCAGTGTTTTATTTCTTCATTCTCAAGGCTTAGTGTCTAGAATGAGGGAGAGAATAGCTTGTACTTTGCTCTCTGGAAATCTCAATTGATGGATTCTGTTCAATTCAGGGCACCATTTTATAGGGGAAAAAAGGGAGAAATTGGATCACATAAAGAAGAGAAGACCAAGTGAGGAGGAAACCTTATGAAATAAAGAAAAACAGAAAATAAAAAAAATTCATATAGTTGGAAGGAGGATAAACAATTTTCTAATCCCAACTCCCTCATTTCATAATGAGGCCTATGGGGATATAGTGATTTAGTCAAGATCAGATGGACAGTAATGTACCTATCCATAATCCCTCATTTCTGCAAAGAGATGGAGGGAGGAGCTTTTTCATATCTCTTCTTTGGGTCCAAAGTTGGTCATCATAATCTCATACCATTCACTTTAAATTACTTTTTCTTTATTGTTCTTTGCATTTGTTATTGTGAATCATTGTGAATATTCTTTTCTTGATTATGTTTATTTCACATTACATCATCTCAAATTGCATTTTCTTATAATTCTCTTTATTATTTATATTCATTATTTTATATAGTGCAGTATTACTCCATTAGAGCTATGTTCCACAATTTATTTAACCATTATTTGTTTATTTAACCATTCCACTAATTTATGTGGAATCTATGGATTTAGTGCTATACCAATCAAATTCCCAAAAAACTATTTTATTGACCTAGGAAAAAAATAACAACAAAATTTATGTGGAAGAACAAAAAGTCAAGAATTTCAAGGAAATTAATGAAAAAAAAAAAACAAAGCAAATGAAGGTAGCCTAGCTGTACCTGATCTAAAACTATATTATAATAAAGTAATGGTCATCAAAATTATTTGGTACTGGTTAAGAAACAAAGTAGTTGACCAGTGGAATGGGTTAGATTCACAGGACAAAATAGTCAATGACTGTAGTAATCTAGTGTTTGACAAATCCAAAGACCCCAGTTTTGGGAATAAAAATTCACTATTTGACAAAAACTGCTGGAAAATTGGAAACTATTATGGCAGAAACTAGGCATTGACTCACACTTAACACCATATACCAAGATAAGGTCAAAATGGATTCATGATCTAGACATAATGGGATTATAAACAAATTAGGAGAACATAGGATAGCTTATTTCTCATATCTGTGGAGGAGGAAAGAATTTGTGACCAAAGAAGAATTAGAGATCATTATTGACCACAAAATAGATAATTTTGATTACATTAAGTTAAAAAGTTTTTGTACAAAGAAGGGAAGCAATAAATTGGAAAAAAAACATTTTTATATTCAAAGGTAATAAAGGCTTCATTTCTAAAATATATAGAGAATTGACTCAAATTCAAAAGAATTCAAGCCTTTCTTCAATTGATAAATGGTCAAAGGATATGAACAAACAATTTTCAAATGAAGAAATTGAAACTATTTGTAGTCATATGAAAAGGTGCTCCAAATCACTATTGGACAGAGAAATGCAAATTAATACAATTCTGAGATATCACTACACATCTGTCAGATTGGCTAAGATAACAGGAAAAGATAATGATGAATGTTGGAGAAGATGTGGGAAAACTGAGACACTGATATGTTGTTAGTGGGATTGTGAATGGATCCAACCATTCTGGAGAGCATTTTGGATCTATGCTCAAAGAGTTATCAAACTGTGCATACAGTGTTACTACTGGGCTTATATCTCAAAGAGAGATTAAAGGAGGGAAAGGCACCTACATGTACAAAATGTTTATGGCAGCATTTTTTGTAGTGGCAAAAAACTGGAAACTAAGTGGATGCCCATCAGTTGGGGAATGGCTGAATAAGTTATGGTAAGTGAATGTTATGGAATATTATTGTTCTATAAGACCAGCAGGATGATTTTAGAGAGGCCTGGAGAGGCTTACATGAACTGATGCTAAGTGAAATGAGCAGAACCAGGAGATCATTGTACACAGCAACAACAAAATTATATGAGGATCAATTCTGGCATCAGTCATCTCATTGTTAGAAAGAGCCAGTTTCAATGATCTTGTGATAAAGAGAGTCACTCACATTCAGAAGAAGGACTCTACAAACCAAGTGTGGGTAACAACATAATATTTTCACTTCTTTTGTTGCTGTTTGCTTGCATTTTATTTTCTTTCTCATTTTTCCCTTTTTGATCTATTTTTTTTCTTGTGCAACAAGATAATTGTATAAATATGTATGCATATATTGGATTTAACATATATGTTTATATATATTGGATTACTTGTCATCTAGAGGATGGGATAGAGGGAAAGGGAGGAAATTGGAACACAAGGTTTTGCAAGGATCAATGTCGAAAAATTATCCATGCATTTGTTTTGAAAATAAAAAGCTTTAATAAAAAAAATAAAATGACTCCAACTTTCTGAGCCATTATATACTAAAGAAAAAAATAAACCAAGCAAACAAACAAACAAAAAAACATTCCCAAGTTGATTGGCATTTATCTTGTTCCCAAGTCTTTGTTGCTGTAGTAAAGGCTGCTATAAATATTTTAGTATATATAAGACTTTTCTTTTTGTCATTGACTTCTACTTATCAGTAGAAGCTCTGGCTGAAAGGGTAGAGTCCCTTAATTAAAAAAAAAATTCCAAACTGCTTTCCAGAATGATGAGACTAATTCATAGCTCCACCAAAATATATTGACATTTCCTTAGCCTCTCCAAACTTGGGTATTACCATCTTTTGTCATCCCATCTTTTGTCAACCAATCTGTTGGTTGTATAATTCAAAATAACCTTGGGATTGCTTGGAGATATTTCTCTTATTTTTAGTAATTTGAAGTAATTTTTCTTATGGATATTAATAGTTTGTGCCTTTTTTCTCTTTTTTTAAATAAAATTTTTCTTTTTTTAAACTTAAATATAAAACTAGAAAACAAGAAAAAGAACAGTTCTATGTACAAAGCAGAAGAGAGAATTCAATACAGAACAATAAATTTCAATTTCAAGAAAATCTATATAACAGAAACTATACATTGTTTTCAAAATTACACAGCTTTTATTTTCTTCCTTCTGGAATTTTTTTTTATTCTTTATCATGTTCTTTTTACTTTATTTTTTTCTCCCTTACTCTAAATAGGATTACAATTAAACACATACATATATATATATATATATATATATATATGCACACATATGTGAATATAGATAAATGTTTATAAACACACACATATATATGCACATATACATTCATACACATATATGTAAGACCCTATTATGCATATTTCTACTTGTCATTTCTTTCTCTGGAGATGGATAACATTTTCCTTCATGGATCCAAGTGTTTCCACATTTTTCTAAATCAACCAGCTCATCATTTCCTACACTACAGCAGAGTTCCAACAATATCATATTCTTTCTGAGAGATTGTCTATGAAGATATTTCCCTCTTGTTTGATTCATTATTTCTATTCTGGGCTACATCAGCTTTATTTGTACAAGAAGATATTAATTTAAAATAATCAAAATGATCTATTTTATACTTCAGCAATAGTTTAGGGTATGATACTGCTGAATCTCTTTCCTTTACATCTTTTCCTCCCAGTTTCTTTGAAATTCTTGACCTCTTATTTTTCCAAATGAACTTTGATATTTTTTTTTCTAACTCAATGAAATATTTTTTAGTAATTTAATTGAGATGGCATTGAATAAATCAGTTAATTAGGTAAAACTGTCATTTTTATTTAACCATATTCTAATGAGAATAAGGTTCCAACACTACCTGCCCTTCCCTATGATTTACTTCTTCTATATCAATTCTTCCTTTCATGCCTCATTTGCATGAGATAATTACTTCTTTTATCTCTCCCAAAACAGCTTTTTAAAAAATATTTTCCATAATACATAATTCAGTCAAAGCCATTTTCCCCTTCAAACTACTGAAATAATGACAGTCATAAGAATACCAACATCATATTCACATATAAGAAGCAAACAATTTGATCTTATTGAGACCCTTATAATTTCTCTTTACTGTTTGCCCTATATTTTTTCAGTGTTTTATATATCAACATTTTTCATTAATATCTCCTATTTCATTCACAAATACTTGAAAGTCTTTCAGTTTGTTAAATGTCCATTTTTTTTTTCTATCCAGGATTATACTTAACTTTGCTCAATCAATTACCCCGGCTCTTTTGCTCTACAAAATATAGTATTCCAAAATCTATTGTCCTTCAATATAGTAACTGCTAGGTCTCTTGCAATCTTTATTTTAGCTTCATGAGGTTTGTTTTTGTTTTTTTCCCTTGCTGCTTGCAATATTTTCTCCTTATTCTGGGAGGTTTGAAACTTGATTATGCTATTCCTATAAGTTTTCCTCCTGGGAACTCTTTCTGGTGATGATAGGTAGATTTATATTCTATTTATGCTTTGCTTTCTTATTCTAGAACTTCAGGGAAATTTGATAATTTCTTGTAATATTGTATCAATATTCTTTTTTTATTGTAACTTATGATAGTTCAATTATTTTTATATTCTCTCCTTGATCTATTCTCTAGTTCAGTTGTTTTTCTGATGAGATGTTTCACGTTCTCTTCTATTTTTTCATTCATTTGATTTTTTATTATTATTTCTTGATATTCTGTAACATTAGCTTCTTCTTGCCCAAGTTTTAATTTTCAAGAAATTATTTTCTTCTTTGAGTTTTTAATTCTCTGTTTTCAGTTGGTTGACTTTCTTTTCATTATTTTCTTGTTTGCTTGGATTGTTTTTATTTCCCTCTCTCCCCTCCCCTCCAATTTTACCTTGATCTCCCTTATTTGATTTTTAAAGACTTTTTAAAGCTCTTCCAATAAGTTTTTTGGGGCTTGGGACAATTTGACATTTTTCTTGAAAAAAAAAGTGGTTTCTTTTTAGCTCCACTATCTTCCTCTGAATATGGACTCTGATCTTTTCTATCCCCATAGTAGCTATCTATGATTGGATTCTTTCTTCTTTGCTTACTCATTTTTATTTTGTTTTCTTTTGTTTTTGGCAGCTCTTATTATGATCAAGTTCTAGTCTTGAAGCATGAAGAATGATGCTCTAAACCTCAGGTCTTTCTTGGTCTTATTTTCTGTTCTGTTCCAGGACCCAACTTGGGCACTTCTCTCCATCCCTAGGCCCTGGCCAAGGTCCCCAGTCATGCTGTCTCACAAATACTCGTTCTCTGTAGTCCCTCTAGTGGCTACAAGCTATAACTCTTCTCTCTGTCCTGGAACTGAAACCAGGGATGCTTCCCTCCTGTAAGCAGGATCCCCATTCCTCTGATACCATACTCATTTGGTGTGGGCTAGCTCCTTCTTCCATGCAGCTTCCATGCAGCCTGGGACCATGTCAGGTCACCCATTTCTCAATAGCAGAAGGTCTTCACTCTTCTGCTCAGCTATCCTATCCCCTTACTATCCACAAGGTAAGAGTTCCTGAGGCTGAGGCTGCCTCCCAACCCAGCTGCTCCCAGGCCTTCAATTTTTGTTAATTCTGTAGAGGCAAACTAGAGGTGTTTGCCTTTCTCTCAGGCTAAACCTCCACCTCTGGAGGTCAAATAGGGTCTTCTCAAGTTGTCATGAGAAGATAACTGCTTAACCCTGATTCCTGTTTATTTCTGCTACTCCACCAATACTCTGAGGAAATTTTTTGTGGAGGAAGTTTGGAGACCTATACGTTTTTCGACCTGCTTTGTCATCTTCCTGAACCTGTTCTTTAAGAGTAATTGATTCATATCATCTGACCAATGAGCTATTGAATCAATTAACAAACTTTATTAAATTCTTACTATGAGATAAGTACCTGGTAGTAATTATATTTCTTGGATAACCAAGCTTTGTCAGAGATATTTGAGGCAAAGATTTTCTCCCAATCAATCACTTTTCTTCTTGTTCTAGATCTGTTGAATTTGTTCATGCAAAAGCTTTTCTATTTCAGACAATCAAAATGATATATTTTATTTTTTGCAATTCTATTCCAATTATTTTTTAAAGTTCTCCCCTTAGCTAGCTATTAATGATATCCAATCTTGTTTTCATCAATTTTTTTAATGATTTAGATAAGGTAACAATTTTGAGCTTATTATGGCAAATAATAAGATGATAGTTGAAATTTAATTTTTGTCAAATTGCTGTCCAATTTTCCCAGAAATTCTTGTAGAATAAGGAGAACTTTCCTAGGTGATTTGAATATGTGGACTCATGGAACATTGGATTATTGAGATCAGTTGCTTACAATTTCTTTTTTATCTAGTATGTTCCAATTATCAACTTTTCTATTTTTTAAACCAGTATCAAATAATTTTGATGATTACTGCCTTATTATGTATTCCAAAGATTGTCAATGTTTTCTCCCTTTTATTCCAATCTTTTTTATTTCCCTTGATATTCCAGATCTTTTGTTTCCTCTAGATGAATTTTTATTATTTTGTCCAGCTCAATAAATAATTCCTTTGGTAATTTGATTGAGAGAGCCATAAATTTGTAAATCAACTTTGATAATGCTGTAATTTTTATAATACTGGCATGTCTGGCCATGAACACCAAATATGCCTAAAGCTATTTAATTTATTATTTAAGGAATAGTTTTATAATTGTATCTTTATAAGTAAAGCATATCTTAGTAGTCAGCCTCCTACATATTTTATTTTCTGCATCTTGCAGTTAGTTAGGCTTAGTTTTTTTTTTTTTTTTTTTTTTGGTAGTGCAGTGATTTTTCTCTCTGCTTTCCCCAAGATTTTCTTAATTGTGATAAAGAACTGAAGGTAATTTTATCCACATATTACTTCCCCCAGTGAAATGTAAACTTCTTGAAAGCAGAAACTCAGTTTGTCTTTTTTTGTTTTTCCAGTCCTTATCATAGTATCTTATACATTACTAAATGTTTAATGAATGCCTTATTGATTTTATTTTATATCTTGTTACTTTACTGAAGCAATTCATTTTCTCACTTAGTGTCCTTAATGAATCTTTAGGATTTTCTAAGGAAACCAGATTTCATTAACAAATAGGGATAGTTTTGTCTCTTCTTTTTCTATAATTCTATCTTTAATTTCCTCTCTCTTATTGTTGCCACTAAAATATCTAGAACTTTAACTATAGGGAAAGATAGTAGCCTTGCTTTCCTACTAAAATTAATAAGCAAATTTCTATTTCCTTATTTTATATATTACTAGTGTCTGGTTTTAGGTACTACATTTTAAAAATCATATTTTGAAGTGGTCCTGTGTCTGTGCTGGAAAGGGGTTTTAGCATAAAATAAACTTTTTATGTGTCGATTGTTGTAACTATATTGTTTGGGATGTTTTTGTTTTAAATGTTCTGTTTTGTTATCTAAAGGATAATGGAAATAGCATTTAAATTAATTAATTGCTAGCTCAAAAATCTAGTATCATATACTAATGACTCAGTGATGAGCTCAACATAGTTGATTGATGGACTTCAGCTCTGACACTTATAATAATGTGCATTTACATAGTTTTGCATAACTTCCTAAAATTGCAAACTGCTCATTAAATATCTTGAATTGTCATGAGTACCACCCTTCTCTCAATCATTTAGGCTCACAACTTGGTAATCATCTTTTATTCTGAGAGAAGTAATTATCAATAGCCAATTAATATATGGTATAAATCTAGTTTTTTTCCCTATTTCCTCATTCAAAGTATAGTCTTTAGACCTTTCCAAAAGAATTCACCTCATTCAGACCATCTTATCTAGATGTGATTTTTAGTAACCCCACCATTGTTCTATTCAGGTAAGAATGGGGTGGAAAATTAGGTTCCTTTGTCTAAATTGTCCAGGGGTGGGCATGTTTTGGATATAGAAATGAATCTCTTGGTCCAGGTGTGGCATTATAATGTCACATACCCAGCAGAATAACCTCTCATAACAATATTTATTCTCTCATTGATTTTTTTGGTTGATTCTGATACATAAAGAAAAATTTAATTTCTTTTAAAAATTAAAGTTGTTGATGCTTTTAACAACCATTTCTAGATGGTTGTTATTATTTTAATTTTATATTTTAGATCATTATATTATATTTTAGGTCATTCTCACTGCTCAAACAATTGTTAAGCCAATTATGTGGGTAGCAACAGAGGAATAAATGCAAATTCAAAACTCCACATAAATCCAAATGTTAAAAAAAAAAAGCCACATTAGTCATCGTGCAAATGAGTAAAATCACAATACCTAAAGAGCTCTTACAGCTAGAGGGTATGGATTCATGGAGAATCAGTTTTATTATAAGAAGGTTTGATGCACAACATAGTTGAGGTCCTTAAGTGGTGAAGACAATAAGGACTACTCTGAGACTTAGGGATCACCTGCAGAGTGAAGATGATTTTTGTGCAAAAAAAAAAAAAATCAGAATTTATAAGCATTTTAAATATGGCCAAAATTTTAGAGGTGACCAAACTACATTATGTAGATATTACTAAGCAGAAGAATCCCTTTATCCCTGAACTTTTGTTAAAAGGGTAGAGATTTTACAGAGTTTTGATTTAAAAAAAATCCCTTATATCTCAGAATGATAATCAAGAAGGCATCTTTCTCATCAACTGAGTCTTTTTAATAGTTAAACTTTTCTAAATTTTTTTCTTTTATCTTTATCTTTTTTTCTTTAATCCTTAATCTTGGATTTTGATTATGACATTTCAGGGGTCTCTCATTGATTTTTAACTATTCAGAGTAAGATTTCCACCAAGCTTCCAATAGTATTCATATACCTTGTATTTAGCAGTCCCTAGGGTTTTGACTTCTGAGAATTCCACTGATCCCTCTTATTAATTATAGATGTCAAATCTTCCTAAAACAACTCAAATGGAAGACATAATTAATAAAATGATTGTTAATTATCCAGAAATGATGTCTCTTGAACTTTTCATTGTCATAATCCCTAACTCTCACCCATTTACTCCCCATATCTAATCACTTGCTAAGTCCTGTCATTTCTAATTTTTTAATGTCTTTCATGTATTCCGCCTTCTCTCCTCTGACTGCCATCACCTTGTTATAGGTCCTTATTTCCTTATGCCTTCCTTATATAATAGCTTGCAAATTGGTCTCCCTGCCTCTTTCCTGTGTATCTTCCTTTTAATTTCCAAAGAGATCTTCCCAAAACAAGGTCTGACCATGTCCTTCTTCTTTTCAGTAAATCTCTTCTTTGCCTTTGCCTTTTAATGACCTTCATAAACTACCCCTTCTTACCTTTCCATTTTCTTACAACCTATTCCTCTTCATAAACTGTCATCCAGTGACACTGACCTTGCTAATCCTCCTCACACATAACATTCCATCTTTTGACTCTGTAATTTCACTGTTTGCTCCTCATGCTTAGAATGTCCTGCCTTTTCATCACTGCTTCTTGGGTTCCCTGGATTCTGTCAAGTCTCAGCTAAAATCTCATCTTCTGCAAGATGATTTCTACTACCATTTTATTATTATTAATTAATATTTATTTTAAAAAATTTAGCATTATTAATTTTAATAATTTATCTTTGAGATAGTCTCCAATTTATACTGTATATATCTGGGAAGGACATAATTGTTTGCCCATCCATTTTCCATTAATCTATGATGTTCCTGAGAGCAGGGACTGGTTTTGTTTTATGTCCATTCTTTGTATCCCAGTGCCCACACAGTACTTAGTACAAAGTAAAAGCTTAATAAATTCTTGTTGACTTGACCTAAAATTCAGCTGCTTTTTCATAACCTAAAAGAGAAGGTGAGACTAAATTCTTAAAAGTTATTCTTTCTACATTACATGCATTGTCAGGTTTTACCAAGTTAGAAAAACTTTTACTCCACGCCTGATTCCAGACAGGGTATTTATTGTTCACAGAGCAATATAATTCTGTTTGGAGACACTCATTGTTATGTGGTTGACCACTAGTTAATGAATATCTCTGGCCACAGCAATTCCTCAAAGTCCACTAAAACTTGGAAAAGTTCACTGTATGTGTTGGCAGAGCTGAAAGTATGAGTCTGAAATATATGGAGAGATTTAATTAAGAGGAAATGTCATAGAGATTTTCATTTCAAAACTTATTTCACTTGATGATGTCTTTTTATCTTTAGAATGAAGTTCTTATATTTGCAAATCAGATTGCTAAAAAAAACCCAAAAACCTAATTTAATAACACAGGAAGATAAAAGTCTTAAGAAAGTCTTTTTCCTCATTTGTCCCCATTTTTGGACCTAATCCATTTCCCTTTGATCTCCCCTAAAAGGCTTAACTCTCTAATGTGACATCTGACTCATTAAATATTGAGAAAATTGGTTTATGTGACCCAAAACAAATTTCCATTCTATTACGAGCATATTTTGGTGTATTTTTTCTATTTCAGAAAATTAATCAGCTTAAAGAATAACTAGCCATATGCTTGAGCTTATGGCACCACATTCCCACCCTATCCTTCTACCTACTTTGAAGTTTTCTAAGGTGAATTTTGGAGTTAGGAAGATAAAAGAACAAGCCTGAGACTGATGGTGTTGATGGGCTCTGGTAAGAGAATAAAGCAAGCTAAGGCAATCAGAACTCTTTGCTCAGTTACCCTGTTTAACTGTTTGGCACTTATTTCCTGGCTCCCCTCTGTCCCATAGGTGAAGATTTGTAAGAGAGACAAGCTAACCATATTCCCTTAGCTATTAATCAAAAAAGAGCCAGACTTGAAGCTTTCATGTGGTCCTTATATAAACTGAAACTGGAGGTTAAAAGAGGTTAGGAGATTTGACATTGGTTGGACAACTATTACATGCCAGAACCAAGATTCAGACCCATGTGTCTCCTCACTCTAAGACCACTGGACCGCATAACCTAGGGTTCTGGGTTTCATTATTCATTCCTTTGGAAACAAAAAGGAACTCACTCTGTGGGAGAAAACTTGATTTCAAGTTTCATTAAAAAAATAAAGTGACAGATAAAACCTCTTTCTGATGAGATAAGCATTAAGAGGCAAGTCTTCTGGGAAGAGCTTTTTTAATATATAAAGAAACTGTTTAAACTGGGACCCAGATTGGTGGGTGGGAAGAAATAGATAGAAGGAGAAAATCGAGGAGGGCAGAAAGATAACCGAATTTTAATACAATTCAAGATTCCTTTAATTAGTTTGTCTTTCTAATACCAAATTCTAAAAAGGTGGGTTTTTGAAAAATGATGAGATGGGGCAAGGAGGTTAATCTGGTGTGTGGTGAGAGACTGAAGGGTGAGATTTTAAACATTAAGCTATTGGAACTGAAGAAGTTCAGAGGAATAAAATTACCAATAAAAAGTGAAGGTAAGAATGGAGAAGTATCAAAGACAAGTATCTACTCAGAAATTTTGGCCTGGGTTGTCCTTACCCTCAGTCTATGAGTTAAAATAGATATTCAGTTCAATTCATATTAAACATTTAAATTCTGTGATATCATTTAATTCTTTCAACAGTTATGGTATAGTAGAAAGAATGCTGCATTTGGTATCAGGAAACATAGGTCCACATCTTGGTTCTGTCATCTATTTTTTTTTTTTTTTCCTTTTCCTGAAGCAATTGAGGTTAAGTGACTTGTCCAGGGTCATACTTAGGTACTCCTGACTTCAGGGCTGTTGCTCTATCCATTGCACCAATTAGCTGCCCCTTTGCCATCTATTAATTATCTATTATAATTCACTTATCTATTTTGAACCTGTTTCTTCAACTATAAAACGAGGGGGTTTGACTAAATAATCTTAGAAACACTTCCTCTGGAATATTGCACTAGTGAGTTGAGTCTTCACAGTATATTATTACTTCTTAAGTTCATACCATGTGGAATTGTGTCCATAACATTATGGCTCACAAGCCTCAACATATCCAGTAGACAGAATTAATTCTTAGCAAAGGCTTAAACCCAGAACACATTCTTCCACAAACAGAACATCCATGGGAAGAGGAGTCCAGGTTTTGGAGCACATTTGTTGTGCTCATTTCTCCAATTCTGTCAGTCTTCAAGGTTATATGTGGATATAAATTTAAATCTAGAAGAGCTTCTAGAGACTCCTTAATTTTACAAATGAGAAAGTTAAGGCACAACAAAATTAAGTGACTTTCTCAAAAGCATACAGATAGATATTTGAGGCAAGATTTTCTTTCTGTCCAAAGCATAGCTTCTTTGCTATTCAGGTTGCTCAGTCAGTTCCCAGAATTTGCTCCCTCTGCAACTCAATTTTCATTTGCCAACATTTCATTCTTTCACAACATGACTAATGTGGAAATATATTTAACATGATTGCATTTGTATAACCTATATCATATTGCTTGCTATCTTGGGGAGGGGGGAGAAAGAAAGAAGAGTTTGGAACTCAAAATCTAATAAATGTTGAAAAATATCTTTACATGTAATTGGAAAAAATTACTATTAAAAATCTTGAGGTTTTGTGAAGCAAGCCAAAAAGTTTTCTGAAGGCAGAAAATGAGATAATGGATAAAAACACACAAGAAGCCCATCTACTTTTTAGTGATCTATGGTTGTTCATAGAATGACTCCAGGGAACTGTTAGTCTATTTTTGGCATATTCCAAATTTTATTTTAAGTTAAGGCTTCTATCATTATAAAACATCTGCAGGTCTAAGTATTATGTTATGTCTTTCATGGAGAAAGAAATAGTATGAACTTAGAATTTCATATCGGTCTAAGAAATACATCTGTATCAATATACAACACAAATATACAAAATATGTCAGTAGATCTGTAGCAATAAATCAAGATTCACCAAAGAACCAATGAAATTCCATTAATTGTTTTTTAGTAAATTTAAGTAATAACCAATCTTATTAAGCTTATCTTTGAGAATTCTGATTATATTTATCATATTAGCAACAGGTATGGGGATTGGATCTGAGATTTCATTGAAAGGAAGGAAAATATTACTTCATTCTCTAGTGAGGAAGCTTTCTTTATCAATACTTTTACTGGTACCTTTTCTACAATTTAAAAATATCTAACAGGTATTATTTATGTAGCACTTAATATATGCTAGACACTGTGCTTCGTACTTTGTTATTATTATCTCCTTGTGTTCTCATTTGATTTATAATCTTAGAGAGGTGCCTGGAACACTGCAAGATTAAGTTAGGGTAACACAACCAGTAGGTGTCAGAGGTGAGACTAGACCTTGAAGATAAGTTATCAGCCATTACTAAAGAACTGCATCTTTATTATGTTCAGTGCTTCCAAACTCCAACAAACTTTGATTTTTTAACGTCATGGATCTGTTGTTTGTTCTACCTTAACTATATTAGTTAGACAGGCTGACAATTCAGTTTTGTATTTATATGAGTAGAGCCCTAAAAGTTAATGTAATCCCTATAGGTTAAGAGCACAAGGATTTAATATTTGGAGATAGTAAAATTCAGTGGAAAGAACACTGATTTTAAAAGTTATTTATTTTTAAATTAACAATTTATTTTCTTTTCCCCCCACCTTTTCCCCAACCTCTATTGAAGAAAAAAACAAAAAAAATCTTTTGTAACAAATTTTCTTAGTCAAATGAAGCAAATTTTCATATTGGCTATAACCAAAAAGTATGTCTCATTCTGCATCTTGAGTCTACTATCTTTCTCTCTGTAAAATGGTGGGTAATATAATTCATGTTAGACTTTTGGGATTATGATTTGTCATTGTATTGATTGGAGTTCTTAAGTTTTTCCAAAGTTTTTTTAAATAATGTTTTGATTATGTAAATGTTCTCCTAAACATGTAAAGATGTTTGATTATGTAAACTGATTATATAAATTGTTTTTTCTTGTTTTGATTATGTAAATTGTTCTCACTTTATTTTGTTTTATTTCATACTGTTCTCAGTTTTCTCTGAGACTGTCCAATTGTTTCAACATTTCTTATGGCACAGAAATCTACCACATTCATATACCATAATCTGCTTAGCCATTTCCCAACAGACCCATTTTTCCCTGATGCAGTATTTTCCCCGCTACCCACAACATGGAGAAGCATTCTCTGAAAGAAGACAAAGCTAACTCCCAGAACCTTATTGGCTCCAGTTTCCTTAAGACAGCTGCATGGTCATTTAGAAGCATAAAAAGTCCCTGACACAAGGAATCTAGGTTGGTCAGACTTGGTGGGTGCCTAAGATCACATAAATGACTAGCTAGCTAATCAAATACATTTCTGTAAGAAAGCAAGAGAGAGAAAAGCAGCTACCAGAGCTAAACTAAAAGCCCTGTATCCCATAATCTTGCAGTGATAGGGCAAAGTGAACTTCCCTTTCAAAATGTTCAAGGATTTGTCAGAGCCTCATTTCATCTCTAAATCATATCTGAACAAGCTATGCTTCTGACACTGAGGGAATTGAGGGATTTATGACAAAACATGGCTAATTGTGGGAATTGAGTGAACCACACTGACTATCTTGTGATTCAAATCTGGAGCTAATTCAGTTCCCTTTCTATTCAATTATGGGTCTAGTCCACATTCTGTCCTGTGAAAAAATTTTATTCACTTGTGGATTTGGGGAGAAAATGTTATCAGTACACTGTTTGAACCTCCCCTTGTGTGACTGGGAAACTGGATTACCTCTCCCTATGGTTTAGAGACCCTTAACTAAAATAATTGGTTATATTGACCAGAAACCCAGACAGATCCAAATTTTGATGCAAAGAAGTTTCTTGATTCCAGATCCAATAGAAAAGATAATAGCTTGAACGATAGCAAAGTCAAGGGAAGAGTTTTAAAATTTTTGTTTTGTTTTCTGGGTTGGAAAAACCTGGACATATTTATAGACAGAGGAAAAGAAAGACGTTGATAGGGAGATTCTAAAGAGGTATCCAAAAAAGGAGATGAATAATTACTGGAGCAAAGGGCTGGAGAAGACTGGAGAGAAAGGTATGAAGGGTACAGGTAAAGGATAAATCTTGGCAAGGAGAAAACAGTATTTTCCCCTGAAAAGTGAGCCAAGGCAGAGATGACCAAGGATGACACAGAGAATTCAGCATAGTCATCCCTTGAGGTTTTCTTATTCCAGTATCTTCATGATTTGTATCCAGTATGTCATTGTCATTTAAAAAAACCAAATAAAAACCAAAAAAAAAAAAAAAAATCCAACAAAAAACCTTAAATCCATTCAAACTTTAGCTCCAGGACAAATTTTCTCCTATTGGCCTTCCATAGTTTCTGAAGTTCTAAATTTCCAGTGAGTCCTTGAAGATTCATTAAGAAGCCTTGAAATGCAACAGGCACAAGACATTATCTGGAAGGATAACATATTAATACATAACTAACCTTGCCATGTAGTCAAGAGAAGGACTTTGAAAGAATGGGCAGACAATACTAAGTGGAAAATTTGTGGGGAGAAAAGAGGTTAGAGTAAAATGCTAATTTAGGTGGCTTGAGAAACATTAAAGCAGGGGGCCCTAAAATTATGGTAAAGGGTTTCAAAGAGGGGAAAAAATAGTAAAAACTTATTTCAAGGCTGTTCTTGCTCTCACATACTTACCAGATAGATATCTTCCCCTCCCACAATGGAATACATTTTTAACCCTTTCCTGCCCTCTCCCTAGAATTCTAGATCAGACCAATTTCTTAAGACTGAAGCTTAAAATAACCAGTATCTTATGTGACAATCGTTTGTTCATATTACAGGATCCCTTTGCCAGCCATGTCTACTGTACTTCCTCCCTAAAGAGTTTCATCTTAATGCTTCAGAAAATCTAATTTAAACCAACCTTTGCAAATCCTAGCTTCACCCAAAGTGCATTCCAGGAGTAAATAGGAAGATAATTACTGAGCAAGCTTTTGGGGACAAAGCATAATCTCATTTTCCTATTTCTATTGTAGCCACTAGCTTTAAGTACATTCAAAGATCAGCCAACTTTTTCCTGAGATATGCGGAGAAGATAGGACAGACATCTTTCTATTCTGCTGTTCACAGGAAGGTGACTTCTTGCAAATTCACTGGAATCCTCCGTGCTTAAATCTCTAGCAAATTTCTCTTAAACAATTAGCTATTCACTCACTGGAAAATATGTGAATTAAAAGGGTAGGAAACCATAAAGAGTTGAGTGTAAGCCTTATTCTAGCTGATATTCCTTATTAGTAGGCAACTTAGATTTTTGGCATTGAATAGCACCTTGGCGTTCATCTAGTCAAAACTCTTCGCTATATGAATGAGGAAATTGATATTCAATAGTGGTTAAGTGACTTGTTCAAAGTCCTACAGTTATTTAGGGCAGATTCTGATTGCCCTAAGTTACTAATTCCAAATCCATTACACTATATTTACTCAGATGCAATCCTAATTTCCAATAAGAATTTCCCTATGCTGGCATAATTCATTTTTGGGTCCTATTTAATGTTTATTTGATATTTGTTCACAAGTCAGTTAAATAAGATAGTTGTGAGAAATTCTGAAGAGTTAATAGTTTGAAAATAATATATTGGAAGGGTGGTGGGAAAGCAGGAACATTAATACACTGGTGGTAAAGCCATGAAATGATCCAATCATTCTAAAGAGCTATTTGAAACTATGTCCCCTAAATCACTGAATTGTATATGCCCATTGACTCAACAGTACCACTATTGGGTTTATAGCCCAAAGAGATCAGAGAAAGAAAAAAAGAACCATTTGCACAAAGATATTTACAGAAACTCTCTTTATACTAGCAAAAAACCAGAAACAAAAGAGTTACCCATCATTTGGAGAATGACTGAAGCAAATATGGTATATGAATATAATGGAATACTATTTATGTTATAAAAAATGACAAGAGTCATGGTTTTAGGGAAACTTGTATTTATTGGAGCAAAGTGAAGTGTGTGGGTCAGAAACCATTAATAAAACAACTGGATAGATCTCTAGAAGCAAAGCAAAGTTTATTTACGTTCTTGGGAGAATCGGGCATCCCACCATCGAGCAGACAGTCGAAGGGAGGAAGCACCGTAGGGGGTAGGGTCGGCGCTTTTATTCCTAACGCAAATCCCCCCTCCCACCACTGACCCTCATCCTTATTGGCTGAGGATCTTACATTCTAAACGCGGGAACTACCCAAGAAATTGAACTTGGCCAACAAGTACATAGTTACCCAAGAAATTGAACTTGGCCAACAAGTACATAGTTGCCCATATTTGGCTGAAATAGGGAGGATAACAAGAAGGGGATTTAAGTATGCCCTTGACCTTAAAGTCCTTCAGGCCTACTCAAACTTTGAAATAGATGAAGCCTTACTCGATTTTCACAACTGTCTTGAAAGATCTCATTTTATCTCGTTCAGAAGTGAGAAGAATTAGGAAAAAATTATATCAACAGTGTTATAAAGACAAACAAGTTGGAAAGACTAAAGAATTCTCATAAAAAAACAATGAACATGCTTGATTCTAAGAACTGATGACAGAGATATTATAAAGTCAAGATATGGAATGAAACATACATTTTTGTCAATGTGAGAATTTGTTTTGCTTGACCCTGAGTTTGAGGGTCTGAATCAAATCAGGATTTGGAACAACTGTTCCTATGAAATTTGGTCACTAAATGTTTTGACATTTGTATACACACTTGCTTCTGTTATGTTTTACTAGTTCCCTTATATATAGATCTTATCTCCTAATTGTCTATTTTTTTTTTTTTTTGTCCCCAATTGAGAGGCAGGAGAGAGAGAAAGTGAATGCATATTTACTGGAAAAAGAAAAACATTACATTTGGAATAAAAACAAAACAAAACAAAACAAAATGAGAATTTATAGCTTTTTAAGTGGAATCAAAGAAGAATAGAAACTGTCCATAAGAGTTAATACCATCCCTTCCCATGCCTAGGTTACAAAAGAGCATCAGGATGTTCTTCTGAACCTGTAATTGCAGCGCCAGAGAGTTGGAAATTGGCCCCTGGGTGTTTGGATGGAGAATGTGGAGATTATGCAGAGAATAGATAAGGGAGGGTGTGGAAGAGATAAGAGAGAGCGATTTGTGTCTTCACGGTATATGTGCCATGGGTCTTATAACCAGAGGGTACTATTCTTGTGCAGATCCCCAGGTAATCTGAGGTTGAATTTCAGGTTCCAGCTAAACTCAGGTTGTCCCCTTTGTTGAAATCTTTTTGGGGAGCTTGGGATGATTGAGAAAAGATGCAGCACTTAAAGGCAGACATCCCCCACTGTTTGCACTAAAATGCATTTGAAATCTATGAAGATGAAGCTCTGGTAGCTCAATGTAGTTCTGAATTCCCAGGAATCTCTAAAATTGAAGATGTGCAAGTGGTTGCTGAATGAACTTAACCCTGAGTTTGAGGGTCTGAATCAAATCAGGATTTGGAATAACTGTTCCTATGAAATTTGGTCACTAAATGTTTTGACATTTGTATACACACTTGCTTCTGTTATGTTTTACTAGTTCCTTATATATAGATCTTATCTCCTAAGATGAGCAGCCTACAACTGGACGAGAAGAAGGCCTTATAATTCTTTTCATCTACCTTTCTAGCTTGGGCTTTAAACTATCTCTTAATTAAACTTGCTTTGTTAATATTCCCTCCAGTTAGTAACATCTAGATTGACTAAATGGAAAATGTTTCCTAGCTTGAATAAATTAACTAATATTGAATGAGCTTTTTAAATGAATGAATAATTTATTATTATGAAATACCTGGAGGGGAAAGAAATATAGTATGTAGCATTAGTTGTTTTCTACTTTGTCTGGGCTATTCTGAAACTGTGGATTTTTACAAAGGTGATAAAAAGAATGTAGATAATAATAAGATGAAATCTTGGAATTTTCAGTTTCACCTGACCTACTGAGAACATTTTTTTTTTTCTCTGAAACTTCCGGCTCCAAGACTTTATCTTCAGCTTATCTTTGAGTCTGGGCTTATCTAGTTCCTTCTTTCTCATTGTCAATATCAATCAATTACGTAGGCTTAGTCAATCAATCATGAATTTATTATGTTCTGGGCATTAAGGATATATAGATAAAAAGAAAATATTTCTTATCTTGAAGGTGCTTGCAATTTATTAGGGGGCGCACAATGAATATATATAAGCAATTAGAAACACTTACAAATAGATACAAGAATGGTGTCCAGGAGAGGGAGATACTAGCAGTTGAGGAGAGTAAGAAATGAGTTGTGAAGGAATTCCTAGTTCCTGGGTATTCCAAGGGGCAGGGATGAAGAGGGATTGCATTCTAGATCCAGGACACCTTCAGTGAAAAGGCATGGACATGGGAGATAGATTGCAGCATATTAGCAAAGTTTAATCAATGGCTATTGGTTCCCTAGCTAGAAGACCTTCTCTTTGTCCTCCAGCTGTAAGCACTTCATCTTGGGAGATAAGATCTACATGTAAACTAATAAAGAACAACAGAAACAAACGTGTAAACAGATATCAAAACATTAAGGGACCAAATTTCATAAGAACAATCACTCCAAATCCTGTACTTGACCCAGACGACTCAAACTCAGGCTTAAGTTTATTCAGCAAGAAGGTCCTTTTGGTTGGACTATGTAACGCATGGAAGGAAGTGATCTGTAAAGAGAACAGAAAAGTAGGATAAAGTTAAGTTGCTACTAAATGCTAAACAGAAGGTTTATTGTCATTGCACTTGATTGAGGACTGATGAAATGATCGGGATTATGCTTTAGGAAAATTTCTTTGGCACTTTTGGGAAGAAAAAGATTGGAGCCGGGAAGAGAATTGAAACAAAGAGACCTATTGGGGGGTAATTTCAATAACCCAAGCAAAAGGTGATGAAGGTGACTTGTGAATATAGAAGAAGTAAATATAAGAGATATTTTGGCAGAAGAAAATGAAAAGATTAGGCAATTGATTCTCTTTGAGGAGCGAGGAACAGAGATACACACAGAGATAGAGACAGATATAGAAGCAGAGAGAGATTGAGAGAGACAGAGACAGAGACAGGGAGAGACAGAGAAAGAGAGATAGACAGAGACATACACACATATAGAGTCAAAGATAACAAGGAAATCAATTTTTAGTGACTGCTGTGATAGTAGTACCATTGATATAAAATAGAGAACTTCAAGAAGGGCTGAGTAGGGAGCAGGGGAAATAAGTTCACATTTGGACATGTTGAGCTATATAGAAAATACCCATAAAACACTTATTTAAAACATTTGAACTCTATTAAGTGATTCAGGGCAGCAAACTAGCATAGTAAATAGAGTGCTGGACCAGGAAACATGGAGACTCATTTTCCTGAGTTCAAATCTGGCCTCAGACACTTACTATATGTGTCTCCTGCCTCATTTTCCTCAGCTACAAAATGAGCTGGAAAAAGAAATGGCATACTATATCAGTATGACATAGTTTGACAAGAGTATTCTAAATGGGTTCACAGGGAGTCGAAAATGACTGAAACAACTCAGTTACAACTTGGTGATTCAGACAGCAACTCTATAGTCAAACTCTTTTCCATTCCTTCCTTTATGCCTTAACTATTCTAATACAATACCTTATTATGACCCATGTGAACCTCATAATAGGTCTTCCCACCTTGATTCTCTTCTCCAAACTTTCCTTTACATTGTGAGTTTGATTGAAGGCAATGCAAGGTAGTGGGAAGATCCCTGAAAATGGAGTATGAATTGCTGGTCACTTGGCTCTGACTTTTAATTGTTAAGTTGGGCAAATCACTTATTGTCATTTGATCTAAATTTCACAATATTCATTTAGGACTTCAAGGGTCCATGATTTCCTGGAGATGAAAATATATGTCATCTGTCCTCTCTCTCTCTCTCTCTTCTCTCTCTCTCTCTCTCTCTCTCTCTCTCTCTCTCTCTCTCTCTCTCTCTCTCTCTCTCTCTCTCTCTCTCTGTCTTTCTCTCTCTGTTTCTCTCTCCCTCTCTCAGTCTTTGTCTCCGTCTCTGTGTCTCTGTCTCCGTCTTTGTGTCTCTGTCTCTATGTTTCCGTCTCTCTCTGTTTCTCTCTGTCTCTCTTTCTGTCTCTGTCTCTGTCTCTGTCTCTGTCTCTGTCTCTCTCTCTCTGTCTCTCTCTCTCTCTCTCTCTCTCTCTCTCTCTCAAATTTATAGAAGCAAATGCTGCCATCTTCTGGGCAATTTGAATAATTTGCTCTTTCAATGAAGGAAAAATATACAGAGCACTAATCTTTAATAGGAGTTTTAAGATCTTTTTTGGTCTAGATAATCTAGAAATCAATCAATCAACAAGCATTTATTAAATTACTATTGGGCCTAGGCTATTCTTGACATTGGAAATAGACCCTACAAAGAACAAATTCATCTCTATTTGAAAAGTGCCTATAGTTCAATGGAGAAGAAAGTAGAATTTAAATGGAGGGTTCAAAGTTTTTGATTTCCTCTGGCAAATTGACTGTTGCCAACAGTTTTATTTTTTTCTCTTCATAGTTAATACTAAATATCATATATTCGATAAATACACTTTTAAAATATAGCAATGCTTGAATATCATGGGGAAATACATGATTCAAGGTAATGGACAACATAAAAATTTCTTTTGGGGGGGCTTTAGAATGAATTATAAATGGTCCTTTCCCCCCCTAGTTTTTTTTCTAATTGTGCTTGCTTTATTTGAGAATATTAAAATTTTCCAGTTAACATGAATTTACCAATCCTTAAAGTATTAATCTTATTTCATTGCCTATGGTACTTTTAAGCATATGAAGTTATCTTTTTTATATTTTTAATTTATCTCTATATTATCTTGTCCAAAATCATATTTATTATCCCTGCTTTTAAAAAATCACTTAAAGTATAATAAATTCTGTTCAAAAATCTTCATTTTAAGTCTCAGTTTTTTCTTCTATAATTATTGGATTTTGATTTCTAATCCATTTTTTAAAATCCTATTTTATGATTGTTCATCCCATTCCCCTCCTCCCCATTTATTAAAAGACACAGAGAATTGAAAGAATCTGATCATTATAAGTATTTTGTAATTTGAGTAGTATGTTCCTACTTGTCTGCCCCATTTCTTCTCAACAAGTCTAGACCTGTTTTTTTAGTTTTTATACTTTTTCTTTCACCCATCATTTATAATCTTTATGATCTAAACTAGATTTGTGTTTACCTGTGTTTCCTTCCTAGATCTAGCCTCAATTTCTATACCTCCTGTTTTCTTTCTCTGAGCTAATTTATTTCCTTTTTGGTGGTTTGTTTTTATTTAATATGAGTAGGCACAACTTACATGTGTGCTCATTCAACTCTCCTTTAGGAGATTGAGATAAAAAGGAGGTTTTTCTTTTTGTGCCCCTTAATTGTAAAGAAAGGGGAGCAAGCATTTATTAAATACTTACTGTATGCCAGGCACTATGCTAAATGTTGTACATATATCTCAGTTGATCTTCGTTATGATGCGGGAAAGATTCCTTTCTAGATTCCTACCCTCTCCTAGTTAATAATGTAAATTGCCCTTTAACTCACAAATCCTGGTCTCTTTGAATTCCAATAGATGATCTGACCTGTTCCCTGACCCACCCGGATATGAGCCAACTTTGGGGCTACACCCGAAAGCCCCTCGAGCTAAGTCTCCTATTATAAAAAGGCCACGCTGGGAACCCCTCTTTGCAGAGATTCCAAACATGGCTACCATGTGAGGACCCTCTGTCCCCTGGACCCTCTGTCCTCTGGACTCTCTGTCCAGTGCCCTCTTTATCTCTACCTTCTCCTATACTTTAACTTTGCTTATCTAATAATAAACCTCTTTTATCAATCTAGCTCTCTGGGCCAATAAATGCTTTTATTGGGAACTCGCGCCTCTACTAGACCCCCTTGCGCCGAATCTGTACCCCAAACCTGCCACTAGACCTTAACCCTAATTTCATTTAGGCACCCCAAAGCTAGACCTCAACAGTAATAGCTCTGTAAGTTGTTATGATTTTCATTTTACTAAGGAAACTGAGGCAGACAGAGGTGAGATCACAAAACTAGCATCTGAGGCTAGATATAACTTCAGTTCTTCCTAACTCCAACACTATGTTTACTGCACCATCTGGCTGCCTCCATTTATAATTCAGGGGAGGGGAACATCCAGCCTAGGGCTCATATAAGGTCAGCAAAACAATTTGCTAAGGCAACCATAAGCAATAATGAGCTGGAAGCTAGGTACAACAATCTCCCACTGCTTGAGTCCTAAAGGTTAATTTCATATGGCCCATGTTTGGTATTATAAATACCCAAATGATAATTTCTTTGGCAAAAAAAAAAAAAAAAAAAAAAAGTTCCCTAGCCCAGATTTATAAGAATAAGAGAATAAATTATGTGAAATAATAAGTGCCTTCTTCTTTCTCATTCATCCGTTTCCTCCTCCCTAATTTTTTTCCTCTTAAAATTAACCAAAGAAAACAAAACTGAGTCAAATCTCCATATTATATGTTGTCAAATTCCTTTTGTGACCTCTGGAGAGAGTGGAATTCTGAAGAATTCCTTGTCTCTTTCCTCTCCCCCTCCCCCAATATACTGGTTCACTGTCATCTTTTAAATGCTAATTTGTCTTTCTCTTTCTGGGTTTCTCTTATTTTCTTTGCTTGCATTTAAAAAAAAAATTTTTTTTTTGGCCCTGATTTGATCTATACATCTGAAATGTGTTGAAAATCCTCAATTATGTTGAAGTTCTATTCCCCCCTCTGGGAGCAAACTTAATTTCGATGAATAAAATACTACTAATTATTCTTGATTGTAACCTTTTGGAATATTGTATTCCAAAGTTTTTTTCTTTTTTAAAGTAGTTTTAACCTAATCTTGTGTGGTCCTGACTAAACTTGATACATGAATTCTTTCTTTCTGATTGTTTATAGTGTGTATGTGTGTATATATATATATACACACACACATTTCTTTTAACTTGGAATCTCTGAATTTGGGCTATTTAATGTTTTTTTTCAAAGGAAGTAATCTTTAGATATTTTCTATTTTAATTTTGCTTTATTTTTCTAAGAGATTTTGTACTTTTATAATGCATTAAAATAAGGTTTTCAAGTTTACATTTTGTTGATGATTTTCAGGGGACCTGTTGATTTTTAAATCACTTCCTTTTGACTTCTTTTCTATATTGGTTGTTTTTGATAGGATAAGTTCTATTTTCTTCTATTTTTAATTTTTTTTTTGATTTGTGTTTCTCATCATCATATTTTCATTACGGTCTAGTTGTTCTACTTAATTTTTCTGTTTTAACCCACCACTCTTTTATCCAGGAACAGCTTTCTGGCATTCTTCACTTTTGGTTTAGATAGAGTTGTTTACTTCTATGATAATTTGATCTAATGAATTGTTTTTGTTTTTGCTTTCTGGGAGAGTGTGTATTTCCACAGTTAGGTTTTTCTATTTCTCTTCATGCTGTCTTTGAGTCCAGGTGATGGTGGATTTATAGAGACAGGAAAGGGGAAACAGGAATTAGGCATTTGGGCATGTATTTATATTAATGGAGATACCTTATCTTCTGGTCAGGTACAGGTGATATTTGATTATGGACAGGTTGGGGAGTAAGGAAGCTATTTTTCTTATTCAATTTCAATTTATCTTATACTTTTAAACATTATCATCCATCCATTTACTCAATAATCATTTAATAGTACTTACTAACTACAAGATCCCATGTTACATATTGGGAACACAAAGGAAAACTGAAAAAAAATGTTCTTACTCTAGATAATTTTGTATTATATTCTTTTCCTTATATTTGTATATACAATATCAAGAACAGTTCCTAATATATAGTAAGCAATTAATGAATGCTTGTTGATTGGTTGATTTCTACTGGTGGGATAGCAATGTCACATATATAATGGTAGCTAATAATACACATCTCTCATTAGCTAAAATGACAGGAAAAGATGATGGAAAGGATGTGAGAAAGTTGGGATATTAATTGTGAACTGAGCCAACCATTCTGGAGAACAATTTGGGACTATGCCCAAAGGCTATCAAACTATGTATATCCTTTGATCCAGCAGATCTACTAGGTCTGTAATCCAAAGTAATAAAAAAGGGGAAAATGTGCAAAAATGTTTGTAGCAGCCCTATTTTTGTGGTGGTAAGGAACTGGAATCTGAGTGGATTCCCATCAATTAAATAAGTTATGATACATGGTACCTGAATATAATAGTACATGAATATAATGGAATATTATTGTTCTGTAAGAAACAATTATCAGGATTATTTCAGAAAGACCTGGAAATACTTACATGAATGCTAAGACTTACATGCTAAGTGAAATGAGCAGAACCAAGAGAACACTGTAAACAGCAATACATGTCTAAGGCCAGATTTGAACTTAGGAGGATTCTTCTTTTACCAGCCTCAACACTCTATCCACTTTCCTAACTAGCTCTCTCCAATAGTAATAGTAGTTATCAATTATATAGAACTTTGAAGTCTTTAAAGCATTTTATATGTTATATCATTTGAGCCTCCTCACAATCCTTTAATGCTATTATTCTGCAATTTTGTAGTTAAAGAATTGTAGTGAGAGATTAAGTAATTTACCTAGCATTACTCAGGAGCAAGCATATTAAGGAATTATCTAAACTCAAATCTTCTTCTTCTTTTTTTTTTATTATAGCTTTTTATTTACAAGATATATGCATGGGTAATTTTTCAGCATTGACAATTGTAAAACCTTTTGTTCCGATTTTTCCCCTCCTTCCCTCCCTCCCCCAGATGGCAGGTTGACCAATACATGTTAAATATGTTAAAGTATAAGTTAAAAAAATATATGTATACATGTCCATACAGTTATTTGCTGTACAAAAAGAATCAGACTTTGAAATAGTGTACAATTAACCTGTGAAGGAAATCAAAAATGCAGCTGGACAAAATTAGAGGGATTGGGAATGCTATATAGTGGTTCATACTCATTTCCCAGAGTTCTTTCACTGGTTCAATTCATTACTGCTCTATTGGAACGGATTTGGTTTATCACATTGTTGAAGAGGGCCACGTTCATCAGAGTTGATCATCATATAGTATTGTTGTTAAAGTATATAATGACCTCCTGGTCACTCAGCATCAGTTCATGTAAGTCTCTCAAGGCCTTTCTGAAATCATCCTGCTGGTCATTTCTTATAGAACAATAATATTCCATAATATTCATATACCACAATTTATTTAGCCATTCTCTAATTGATGGGCATCCATTCAGTTTCCAGTTTCTGGCCACAAACATTTGTGCACATACAGGTCCCTTTCCCTTCTTTAAAATCTCTTTGGGGTATAAGCCCAGTAGAAACACTGCTGGATCAAAGGGTATGCACAGTTTGATAACTTTTTGAGCATAGTTCCAAATTGCTTTCCAGAGTGGCTGGATGTGTTCACAACTCCACCAACAATGCATCAGTATCCCAGTTTTCCCACATCCCCTCCAACATTTTGCATTATCTTTTCCTGCCATTCTAGCCAATATTTAATGGTATCTCAGAGTTGTCTTAATTTGTATTTCTCTGATCAATAATGATTTGGAACATCTTTTCATATGGCTAGAAATAGTTACAATTTTTTTTGTCTGAGAATTGTCTGTTCATATCCTTTGACCATTTATCAATTGGAGAATGGGTTGATTTCTTATAAATTAGAGTCAATTATATATTTTGGATATGAGGGCTTTATCAGAACCTTTGACTGTAAAAATGTTTTCCCAGTTTATTGTTTCCCTTCTAATATTGTCTGCATTAGTTTTGTTTGTACAAAAATTTTTCAATTTGATATAATCAAAATTTTCTATTTTGTGGTCAATAGTGATCTCTAGTTCTTCTTTGGTCATAAATTCCTTCCTCTTCCACAGGTCTGAGAGGTAAACTATCCTATGCTCTTCTAATTTATTTATAATCTCATTCTTTATGCCTAGGTCATGAACCCAATTTTGAACTTATCTTGGTGTGGTGTTAAGTGTGGGTCAATGCCTGAACTCAGATCTTCTTGACTCCAATGCTCTAATGCATTGTGCCATCTCAATGAATATGTTAAAGGAGAATGACCAAATGCCATGAAAGAAAGCACTAATAACTGGCGTAATCAGAACAGACTTCCCTTTGGAAGTGGAAACCGAAAGTTTTAAGTGGAAAGTTTTAAAGGTAGATAAATATTTTAAGAGGCAAAAAGAGAGGAGAGGGTATATTGTATTCAAGCAAGGTTCAGGCTTTAAAAGCCATGGACTCAAGGGACTGTGTAACTTAATAACAGGAAGAATTACCCCAATGCTCTTCTACAGTTAGAAGCATCAGTGGAAAGTTTGGACTTTTGACAGTTTAGTTAATCCAAATCACTCACACCTTCCCTTCCAACTTTGTAATTCAAGAGCATCTCTTATATCTCCAGCAGAAGCAAGGAGAAAAGCTTTTCTTAACTAGAGAAGTAAAGAGATCATTTCTGGCTTCACTTTTGATCTGTTAACATCGGGATAGGATGTTGTCATCCCAAGACACTTTCTGAAAATCATATCATTGTGGCAAGAGTAGTGATGAATGGGCAGCCACAGGAATTCAATTTCTTTTATAATCTCTATCTATCTATCTATCTATCTCTCTATCTATCTATTATACTTATTGTTATATTATATTTTTATATATTTTACATTATTATATATTTATTTTATAGTATTATATATTATTATATTATATTTATTATTATATAACTAGGAAACTTCCAAATTAACTTGCTTTAGCTTCCACTATCTTGCATTGAAAGTTTAGGCAAAATCAGTGAAAGTTCAGGGTACTAAATTTTTCTTCTGCATATGGGGATCTCGAAAAATTTGGCAGCATCTTATGTTATATCCCTCTTCTACCATTAGGCGGCACTGTATACCTTCTCTTTCCCCATAGCCTGTTTGAATTAAAAATGTATCTCAGTAATACGTACCTGCGTATCTTTTTAAGTAGGGGGAAATAGGAAGGCCAGTGGTTTAATTTTTTCTTTAAATCAATGGTAAAGAGTCTCTTGGGAAACCTTGAGATTTTATTCATTTTTTATTCCAGCTAAAAATCACCCATCGACATCTACAATAGCGTTCATTTGTGATGTTTAACAAGAAAGATCTTCAAAAAAAGAATTCTATTTTCCCCTCTTTATCTACATTTGGAAACTGCAAAAATGAATCAAGATTCCTATGTATCATCTGTGCATCTAGAAGCTCTTATTTCACAAAAGGATTGTCAATGGAAATTGGCTGACTTAACAACAAATCAGTGTGTTGAAGATTCTTTTGAAATTAAATGGTGCTTTTGGAAAATGATACTGCATTTTATGGAAATCTCATTAAGAACCAGCAGTGATAATTATTTAGATGAGAACAACATAGCCAGAGAATACTTATTTCATTTTGAAGAAAACCAGCTCATTCTGCAAATCATGATCATTGACCTTATTGCTTTATGTGAAGAATCTTATATAAACTTAAAAAAAAAAGTGGGGTGGGGGGGGGACAAGCTGATAAAAATATATGACACTGAGAATCTCTGCCTCATTCAGGAAACAAGCTATAGGAAACTCATCCTAGATTAGAAATATGTTATAGATCAAAACCATCTCTGAACCTTATGTCACGAGCCCTCATCAATGTGTTTATTTTTTCTAATCAATTGAATGACACATTTAGTTCACAAAAAACATTTAATGAAATAATGTATTAATAAAATTAAACAAACAATCCTTCTTGAGCTCATTTTTCCATAAATAAATATGTCCTCAATGAGAAGAATAGATCAGCAAAGGGTTCACGTGTGGAGTATGTACACATGAGAAACATGTCTGGTTAGGGTAATTGTATGAAGAGGTGTACAAAGAACATGAAACATTAGGGCACTCCAATGAAGAGGTTAGTTCACACCTCCAATGCTATGAAGTAGTCAGTGTTCAGTAATATCTTGTTGTGTTACTCCCTTCTGAATACTTCCCACTTGACTTTGGGAATGATGTAGTAAATAGAGTGCTGGACTTAAAAGAGTCAAAAAGACTTGGATTCAAATCCTGCCTCAAACATTTTCTTACTGGATGAGTCAAATTGCTTAAAACCACTAATTGTTTCAGTTTCTTCATCTAGAAAATGGGAATAATAATAACATCTACCTCATAGAGTTATTGTGAGAGCCAAATAAAATGAAAATTATGAATTAATTTGCAATTCTGAAAGTGCTATAATAAATGTTAGCTATTACTTTTAGTTATGTGCTGCCTTCTGTTTCATATCCTATACATCTTCATCTACAGGGGTATCCAAAACTCTCTCCATCACCCAACAGTATTCTGTTTAGTAATTAGTGAGGTTTAAGATGAGGTACTTGGGCTTTGGTAATTGGGTCATAGGGGATGCATTAATAGGAGAAAGCCTAAATTATTGTAAAGAACTGTGAATCTAGTCTACTCCCTTAGACAAGAAGAGAGGAGCAGTGAAAAAAATTATCCCAGTAAAAACAGTTTAAGTGGACTTTTTGTCCTTAAGTTATCTTTTGTAAACCTTAAGTGAACTTTTATCACAGTAAGCCCTTATTTATCTTGACCCCACAGGTACTGTATCCATCTAGACCAAATTATGATATCAACCCTTAAAGTTATTTTTTTCTTATAAAAGAACCTAGTGGTACCCCATTTCTTTGTTAACTTCTTTTTGTTTATTAAGCATGATAATATCTATATAACTTCTTTTAGGGAACTTAGTCTGCCAGTAAAAATGACATAATGTCCTGCTAACTTATTTAGGAACTTAGCCCCATCTTATTGTAGCCTCTCCCTTGTTTAAGAAGGGAATTCTGCTAGGGAACTTAGTTCACATATTTCAACTTGTTTAGCACTAAAATTCCCTTTTGGAAATTAGTCTGCTGTCAGTAGTGTAATAAAATCTTTGCCTCTTGATATGGAGATGGTGTAAGCTTGCAAATTCTTTTGAGATAACTTGGAACACCAGCCCTAAACTTCAATATATTTTTGGGATTCAAGCCCCACTCCCCAACAGTTACAATTCTCTTAACTAGCTACTTCAGCTTCCTGCTGTGGTTCAGCTATAGTGCTTGGCTAAGGGTCTAGCTCCAGGGCCATCTTGTACTCTGTCTCCCATGTGCTAGGAATGGTCTTCTCATTCAGTGCTTAGGAAACTCTTATTTAGACTTAGATTAGGCTTGTTCTTTGAATTCTCCTTAGAACTCATCTATTGATGTCTGTTTTTTTTTTTTTTTTTAATTTGCTCAGCCCCTTGGTGTCTCAATTCAGCTACTACCTAATAGTTCAGACATAATTTTGCATCTTAGTTTTGGTCATAACTACCCCCTTTCTGTGTTCTTCAGCTAGATAAATATCCCCAGATTTCTCATTCCTTAAAGTGAAAAAGAGTGAGATTGTGATGAGGAAACTTTTTACCACTCCTGGCTTCCATCATGCTTTTCTTTTTATGAAAATTATAAAGGCTACTCACTCATGCCATGATGATCTTTGTCACACTTCCTAACAACATACCCACAGAATGCTATCCTCAGAATTCTTATGTGTCTCCTATTCTATCCACTCTGTTCCTGCACGTGGTGCTTGCAGGATTCTCAGAGTCTTGTCTCATGCTGAGATACTAAAATATCCATATGTTAAGGGCATTTCACCAAAGTAAGTTTATATTCAGAGCTTGGGTATTCTGTTCCTGGTTTCCCAGATGACTTTGTATATTTACAGTAAAATTAATATTTTTATTTATAAATATAAATTATATAAATATATATAAATATCCATATTTAAATATAATATTTATTAAATGAATTTAAATGAATAGTCAGTAGAGAAAGTTCATTGGTACACATAGATCATGTACATACATACATGCACATACATGTTGTTTGATTATTTAAGACCCTTTGTGAGACCATTTGGGGTTGATGTGGACTTTGAGCTTATTCTCTTACCTTCTTTGGAAAAAGTCCATCTGGCTATTATCTCACAAAGCTAAGTGCCAGACTATCTTTTTTGTATAGGGACGTGGTAAGACTGGAACTCTTTATTAGCTTGCATTCTCTGTCCATCCAATCTCTGAGTATCCATCCAATCTCTGAGTATCTTTAAACAATCTTTGAGGTACCGATTAGCATATCTTTAGACAGGTCTGGGAATCTTTTCTGCCCCATCATTCCTTCAGGCTCCTCCTTGATCCCTCCCTCCTAGCTACAAATTCTTCCCTGCTACTTGCTTTCCTCCCTGAGAAACTTATAAAAGATGCACTCCTGATGAAAGTTTTTGCTAAGTTCTTTTCAGGGCTAGAATTTTCTCCCTCTCCCTCATAAAGCCTTCCCTTTAATGAAGTCTTTCTCCTTACTGTAGCTAACTCTGGTTAGTCTGCTAAACTCCTTTATGGCATATTCCTTTAATGGATTCTTTCATATTCCTTTCCTTGGTAACTCTATTGCTCTCCCAAATCTATTTCATAATTACCACTCCTAGTGCCTATTTTACTTCTTCATTTTTTCTGTAATCTCTTCTTCTAAATAAATGTCCTTTTGGCAAAGAGATGATCGTTGTATATTTGTCACATGTTATTTCAAACTAGGAATTGCTGCCCTCACCTCATGAGGGTTTTCTTGACAAAGATGCTGGAGTGATTTGTCATTTCCTTTTTCAGATCATTTTGCAAAAATGAGACAAACAGTGACTTGCCCACAGAGCCACTTAAATGTCTGAGGTCAGATCTGAAATCCGGTATCGCTGTCTCCAAGTTTGCAGTTCTGTTCACTGCTCCACTTCACTGCCCTTACATACATTATGGATGGTCATTATTATCAATACATTCTTAATATACTTATATAATGGGAAGCAACCTAAAGGGGAGCACTCAATTCATTTAGTAAACCCCTTGTGGATAATTTATCAGAGGACACAGAAAAGACGTACACAGGATGAGAAGGTGTAGATGGATTGGGGTTGATGCCAATGGAGGGCCTATTTATTTCCGTGAGATCCTGGATCCACAGACATAATGAAAAATAAGAAGGTATTTTCTTCACTATAGTCTTGTGAGGTAGGTGCTTTAATAATTCCAAGTCTTATGATTTCCTTATTATGTTGGTACAAATATTTACACTAATACAGGTCACATTTCTGAAAACAAGGAAAAAGGTTTTCAAGAGTTGTTGGGTGGTGATCCTCTCTAAGCTTATTGAGATTTGTCCTTAGACAACAGGAACAGCTTATCTCACAAGGATCATATATTTAGTCTTTGGAGATTGGTAGAACATGCCTAAACTTGGGTTATTTAGGTATATATAGGTATAATTTTTGGCAAACCTTCAAGCTTAGGAAAAGTCATTGGAATACAATGTCAAAAGAAGCAGAAGTTTGAGGGTAGGGACTATTTCATTCATTGTACTGTATTTCCAGAACTTAGCACAGTGTCTGATATAAAAAGGAAATGTTTAATAAATGTTTGTTAGCAGGTTATTATCTTTAATTTATAGAGGTAGAAACAGAGCACTAACTTCACCCAGAATTATACAGATAGGATGTAAACCTAGCATTCTTTACACCAAGTCTAGAGGACTTTTGACTATACCACTTGGAGGCCATCTTAGAACCTGAAAACTGTAACTCCAGAATCAATAACCTTCCATGGGTTCTTTTTTTCCCCTGAGCTTCTTAAAATAGTAATGGGGAACATTAAAAAAAAGTCTTGTAAAAATGTCCTATTATATATAGTACATTGCGTACTAAGTGAAAATTGCATTCTAGTTATATTAGGATGAACATATAGAGGATATTGCCCCACAGATTCTATAGGGGACATCATGGGCATCTGTAGGAAGAGAGATACCATGGCTCTCATATGTATCTCATTTTGATTTGGACCAACTCCGTTTTAGTCAAAATACTGAGAATAGCAAGCAGTGAGTTGGAGCTTAGTATCTAAATATCTTCATAATCTATGTCTTCTAAAGAGAAACTTTGAAAAAGAAACAGAATACATTAGCCATTGAGTATCAAAGAGACATTTAATCCTTGAGTGTTAAGGGTCAGTCCAGAGAAATTCAGCTTTGGCATCCCTTTGGTGTCTGAAGAATAGAAAGATTGAAGGGATTTGAAGAAGAATTGCAAAGTCATAGCTGGAAGAGGTCTTAGAGCTATTGAGTCCAACCTCTTCATTTTATAAAGAAATGAAGAAATGAATAGGTTCAGGAAATTGGGCCTAATAGGTTTTGACTTCCCAGTCATACATAGAGTATCTGAGTCTACATTTGAATTGAAATCTTGCTGACCCCAAGATTTCTTTTCTGCTATATCTCTTAGTTATTTCTATCTACCACACCACTAAATTATCTCTGAACTTAAGATCTAGCATTTTCATTAGAAGAAATTGAGCTGTATCTGATGAGGGATACATACAATGGTGTGCTGGTAAATGCTTAGGAACTGGCCCTTTGGGGAAAAGGATAATTAGATGGTACAGTAGATAGAATGCCAGACCTGAAGTCATAAAAATTCATCTTCCTGAGTTCATCTGGCCTTAGATATTTACCAGCTGTGTGACTTTGGGCAAGTCACTTAGTCCAATTTGCCTTAATTTCCTCATCTGTAAAATGAGCTGCACAAAGAAATGACAAATTACTCCACTATCTTTGCTAAAAGTAGGTCCATAAAGAATTAGACATGACTGAAAATGAGTGAACACCAGGGCAGGAAATGTACTTTCTTATGATGTCACACTTGTTTAATCTTCATTGTTAATGTTTTCTCCATGCTTTTCTAATTTAGAAATCAACAAAATGATAAATCAAGCTCTGGTTTATAGCTGATTTCCAAAGTATAGAAGTTTACCTTGAAATCCACTGATTTTCAATAACTAATTTGAGGTGGTCCCATCACACCTTTGGATACACACAATCCAACTTAATTACTTCCCACCTTTTAAGAAATGATCTTGAAAACTTATTCTTGCTAAAATGGGGAAACTTCAGCAACATTTTGAAGTGCTGAATCTAGAGTTATCAGTTAACAATTTCATACTCCACAAAATCTGTACAGAGCATATTGGTCATGTGATATCTAGTAGAAGATGAGTACTTACTCTGAAAAGAGAGATGCGGCTCTCTTGATGTGATGGATAGAATGCTGAAGAATTTTGACAGGGGAGAACATTTCTAGAATTCGTTGTCTAATTGATCTTGTTTGCTCAGCTTCCTATTTGGATGAGTAGCATTTCAGTACTATCAGTTAATTAGTTCAACTCCCTAATGACCAAGAGGTCAGGAATGATGGACTTGTGAACTTGTTTAATTGAATTGTAAATTAATATTTCAAAAGATGTCTATACCAGGCACTATGCTAAGTATTGGAGACATAAAGACAAAAATAAAATTGTTCCTGCCCTCAAGGAGCTTGAAATCTATGAAGTGGATATTATAGAACCAGTATGAAGGTTTGAAAGAATCAATTGTTAAATTTATACTGTGAATATGAATATCTTTGAAATCAGCCAATGCTGATTTGTTTTGTGAGGTAGTTAGATTTAATAAAGTAAAAGAGAAAATATTAACAATTCAGATTAAACTTAAAAGTGTTCTACATATATATATATATATATATTTTTTGAAGAGCTAGTTGTTAAATTTTTACCAGTAGAGCATTGAGTCTATCAGATCACTAATTGTGTAGAAAGACTTCTTCATCTCCTAATATCCCCTTTATCCCATATGACTTTTCTCCAAGTAAAACAGAAACTGAAAAATTATAAAGAGAAAGACCCTTTCTCTGAGTGAGTGAGCAAACAATGAAGTATCTCAAATTATCAGGAGAAGCCACAAACTCAGTTAACATCTCAATAGTGCTATCTACTCTACATGGAAAAGCAATTATAGGGAAGGAATTGGGTGATGTGGGTTGGTAAAACGGCTATCATATATTTCTGAAAGGGACAGGAGTTTTATCACTTAGTCAATAAACCTTTATTAAGCACCAACTATGCGCTGGACCTCATAAGTTCTGGGTATATCACAACAAAAATGAAAATTCCCAGCCCTCAAGGAACCCATATCCTTAGGGCAGGACTTGCTTGTCAAAGATAGGAAAAGAATAAATGATATCCCATTGCTGTGACAGCACTTTTTATAGCATTTCTTTAATATACATTTCACATTATTTTTATTTATATATGTGCTGTATTTATGTAATTCTGGGGAATATGCTTCATAAGGTAGAAGTGTGTCAATTCTATGCTTCTTCCAGAAACTTATCAATTTTCTTTCAGTTCATGCCTCCAGGGGTCATTCATCATATTTATTCCTAAAGGAGCAAAAGAAAGACATTCCAAGTCAGAAAAAAATTGTACAAATGGGTGCATATGTTGATAATTTTGCTCAGAAAACTTGCATGAGATTTAGTATTCTGAAGCCTGCAGCTGAACATCATCATGATTGACTTATGTAAATTCAACAGGCATTTACCACGGCTGGATAAACCTAAGATGAGGAAGCACCTCCTGTTTAATTTGGAAATATTCGTAAGGTGAAAACAAAGCATGCAAAAAAAAAAAAAACCCTTTGAAAAATAAAATTAGTGTGGTATAACCTGTTCTTACAGAAGCCTAGTAGTTTGTGTATAAATTGAGGACAATCTCACTAGCATATTCTCTTTCTTTCTTTCTTTCTCTCTCTCTCTTTCTTTTTCTTTTCCTTTCTCTTTTTTTTAAAATCTTCTTTCCTCTTTTGAAAAGGCATTTACCTTTCCTTAATCTTGTGCTACCTCTCTTCTTTCCCTTGTTTTTTTTTTTTTTTTTTTTTTTTTTTTTTCAAATTTCAATGTAGAGGCTCAATTCTCACATTTCTTTCAGGACCCAAAAATGTAATTATCCTAGGCCAGCTAACTTAAATTCATTCATTAATAGCAGCTATATCTCTCTTTTGTTTAGTCATTTTTCAGCCATGTCTGATTCTTCCCAACCCCATTTGAGGTTTTCAGGGTTAAAAATACTGGAGTGGTGTGCCATTTCCTTCTCAAACTCATTTAACAGGTGAAAAACTAAGGCAAACAGCATTAAATGACTTGTCTAGGAGCACACAGGTTAGTCTCTGAGGCCAGATTTCAGCTCAGAAGAATGATTTTGGATTCACACTCAGCACTCTCTTACTATCTTTTTATCTTTGATATCATCTCCCTGCTAATCTTTTTTTTTTTTTTTTTTGCTTTGTCATTTCCAAATTTCCAAACTAAAACACTTTTAGTCTTTTTCTTCCATAGGAAAATCAGAAACAATGTAAAAATAGAGAATTACTATGTAAAAATATTATGACATCAACAAAAGCTAAAACAGCTTTTGAAACAAATTAACACATTTCTATAGAAAAACAATAGCAATAGAAAGAATAGAGATAAACAGACCTAATAGTACCAGCTAAATTGCAAGATACAAGATAAATTCACAAATTTTCAGTATTTTGATACCTACAAAACCCAGCAAGAAGAAGTAGTGAATGTAACTACAAAGTATTATTTACAGAAATACAGATCTAAACACATGGAAAAATATAATTTGCTCATAAGTGCAATACTAATGTGCTACAAAGAATGATTCTACCTATAGTAATTCACTTAGTACCATGCTAATCAACCTAACAAAGGAATTACTTCATATAGGCAGAATTTTTTTTTAATCCATTGAGAGGAATGCAAGGTCAAAAAACTTAATGAAAATAAAAAGTAAAAAATGACAAGAGGACTGGATAGATCTCAAACTATACTAAAGAATAGAAATCATCAAAACTATATAGTACTCATTAAGAAATAGAAAAATGAAATAAGTGTAATGCATTAATCACATACCATACAGAAGCAAAAAAAAAAAAAAACCCTCATAGCAAAATGTTTTATGTCTTAAAAGGCCTCTGTTGCTCAGGTGAGGACTTACTATATGACAAAAACTCTTGGAAAAGCTGGAAAACAATCTAGTAGAAATTAGATATTAACCATTGTTTCATAAGAAATGTATGCAACATTTAGGTATGATGGTTAAATAATAAACAAGTTATAGGAGTTAAATCATAAACAAGAAAGAAAACAACTTTTGAAATTGTGGTTAGGGAAAGAATTTATGTCCAAATAAGGGAAGAAAATAAAATGGACAATTTTTATTATTACAATTCCAATATTTTTGCACAAGTAAAACTAAAAAAAAAAAGCTAAAATTAGGGGGAAAGAAAAACACGAGAAACAATTTTGGTAGCAAGTTTTTCTGACAAAGTTCTCAAATCTAAAATATCTAAAGAACTTATTGAAATTGATGACAAGAGCTATTCCCTTATATGCATATGAAAATATTCAAAAGATGTTAATGGGCTGTTTTCAAAGAAGGAAATTCAAAGTTATCTATAGGCATAGGAAAAATACTACAATTCACTAAAAACAGATTTGAAAACAACTGTAAAGTTCTAGCTCATCCACATCAGATAAACAAAGATGATTTAAAAAGCAAATGACAATTGTTGGAGAGATTGTGGGAAAACAGACCCACTACTTCAATGTTAAAAAAATTGTTAATTGGCCCAGTGATTCTGGAAAGTATACTGATACCATGCCTCTAAAGTAATTAAATTTTGCATACTCTTTGACCATATAATACCATGTCTAGGCTTGTATTCCGAAGAAAGAAGAAAAAGACTCATAAGTACACAAATCTTTATAGCAACTCTTTCTCATACATTAATGAAATTATTAATACACTAGAAAGAAGGATTGCTCATCAGCTAGGGTTCCAGAACAAATTATGGTGTGTAAATGTAGTCAAATATTAATGTGCCATAAAAATGGCAAAAAAAGTGGCTTTAGAGAATTATAGGAAGACTATTAGAAGCTAATACTGAATGGAATAAGCAGAACTAGGAGAGTAATTTATATAACACAATATATTACATATAATGATAATTTTATAAAACATACAGTTGTACATAACAGATTTGTATTTTCATGTGTAATTTTTATTCTACTGTGTTATGGAAATGCTTTATTTCATAAATTAAAAATAATTAAAATAAAAAAAGATACTACTTGGAAATACTTAGAACTATAATTAATTTAATGATCACATGGTATTTTAGAGAACTGGTGATGAAACATGCCAGAAATGATGTCACACAGCAGAAATCATGCAAAAAACAGATTAGGAGATCCATGTTTACATGTGGTTAATGAGGGGATTTATTTTGCTGGGTTTTCTATATTTATAGCAAGGGTTTTGTTTTTCTTGTTTATTTTTCTAATTTGGGGTGAGTTATAGTAAGAAGAAGAGCTAGGGTTAGGGTAGCTAAAAATAAAAAAGATAAAGAAAAGAGGAACATTGAAGTATTTTAAAAATGTACAGAATGGAAGAAAAACCAGAAGAATCTTAGGCAAGACAGATAGCCTTGAAAGTTATATGTCAAAGGGCAACTAGATAGTGCAGTGGATAGAGTACCAGTCCTGAAGTCAGGAGGACAGAAGTTCAAATCTGGTCTCAGACACTTAACATGTCCAAGCTGTGTGACCCTAGGCAAGTCCCTTAATCCTAAATGCCTCAGGAAAAAAAAAAGCCAGCATTTACATAATGTTTTAAAGTTTGCAAAACATTTTATAGAGATCTCCTTTTATCTTCACTTGGATCATGGCAAGTACATGCTTTTCTTATCCTCATTTCTACAGATGAGAAAAGTAAGGCAAATAGTTCTATGCCTAAAGGTATGCAGTTAGTAATAGTTGAGGTCACATTTGAATTTAGGATTTACTAACTTAAGTCCAATTCTCTAACTGCTATGCTAACCAGTTGCCTATAATACCTAATTTTTGTTAGAGAAGCTTTCTTGACTAAAAAAAAAAATTCTTTAAACATTTTTATTTTACTATCTCAAATAAAAGAATGGGGTTAGTTAATTGCTGAATAGATTGAAACAATTTAATTTGCTAGAAGATTGAATTGCTTTTTTATTTCCACATTATGGAGAACTCATAAATTAGCAAAATGAAAATGGACAGGGACATCATCAAAAAAGTTTTTTTTCAATTAAAATGTATATCAGGAGCAATGTCTATCACTTTCTTTCTTCATTAAACATATGATTTAATTGATACATCTAATTAATTTTCTAAATATTTGGTTTTATATTTAATTAACATTTAGTCAATGTACAAAATTTTTTCAAAAAAGGAAATATACATGTTTAGCATAAGATTATATATCATTAGAAGTAATTGTAAAGACCTTTTAATCTAACCCCCATTGTACAATCTGAGCATGTATGTGTGTATTTATGGGCAGATGTGCATTATGTTTGTGTGCATATATGTATGCATGTGTATGTATGTGTATATGTGTGAGTGTATTTTTGTCATATTGTTCAAGCATCCTTTTCATATAGTTAAGATCTTTAGCAAATGTAAGAAACTGATAATACTGTTGCAAAGATGGTTTGGCTAACTGTAAAATATGGTTCTTATCTCTGCTGATATCCATTTACATTTCTATACATACCAGAGACAACAGACATGAATCGTGGCCACAGAAATTTTTAGTTTCAGCATCAATCTGGAAATAAAGCACACAAATATAATTAACTTAATTTATATTATATATTATTTATATTATAAATTGATATTAATTTTAGTTCTTCAATAATGGTAACAATAAACAGTGCTTTACATATTATAAAATGTAATAAGGCCTCTGTGCATACCCAGATCATTTTAGCTGACAATACCCTTATGGGACAGGGCAGATACCTACTTCTGGGAGAAGACATGCTTTGATACTTTACCACATGCATGGTGGGAACATTATCTTTCCATTGGCTATGCAACTGGAACAAGATATATTTTTAGAACTACAAGATTCAGCTCTAGACAGTAACAATTTCATTCTTTCCAGCTGCAGGCAGGGATGAAGGTCCTACTTGATCCATAGCATGTGCACCATGTCCTGAGTTAGAAGATGGAGGGGGAAGGCTAACTTCTACCATGCCTTAGGCCTGGTGACTCCAAGAAATTTGACTGAAGTTTTGGTTTGTTGTAGTACTTTTAGTACTACTTACTAGTAGTATAGTCTTTGGAAACCTTGGGTACAGGATTCCAGGTTCAATGTTGCTTGATAGACAAAGCAGATCAAACCCCTCCAAATCCCCAAAGTTCAATTCTTGTTAGAATGCTTCTTATCTGGAAGGAGTTTTATTTTAGGAATCTTGATGAGCTGTCCATGGTACTTGAAGATGTTACTCTCTACCTTGTACTGTCATTAGAACAGATTGTTTTTAGTATTCTGGCAGTTGTCAAGACTTTGTGACTGTGTATCCTTGTAAGTATAATCCAGATTCCCACTTTCCTATAAGGCCTCTCCATCTACATGTCTCACCAGATCCGCAGATCTAACTTATTTAAAGGCTTAGGTGAAAAGGATGCTAGTCCAGAGTCAAAGAAATTACTTGCAATACCTAGAACCTCTGTCCCTCCTCATGTCTTGTCTTCTGGCTTCCTTCAAGTCCTAGCTAAAATCCCACCTACCACAGGAAGCCTTTCATGATCCCCCTTACTTCTAGTGTCTTCCCTGGATTGATTATCTCCAATTTATCCTGTCTATAACTACTTCTGTATATAGTTATTTGTTTCTTTGTTCCTTATTATACTACTCACTCTTTGGAGAAGGGACTGAAAATCTTTGCCTCCCCCCACCTTTTATCATCAGGGTCTAGTACAGTGACTGATACATAGTAGATGCTTAATAAATATTTATTGACTAATAAACCCAGTGTTATCTAAATCATTTCCTTTCTCTGTGACTTGGTTTATTCATCTGTAAAAATAAGTCCTTTTGAGTTGAAAGAAATTACACTCATCAGAAACAGTGTAAATAAAGGTACAAAAGTAAGTTGGGGTTGGATAATGATGAATAGTCAGATCTGCCTAAAACAGATTTTTATTTTCAAGATTCATTTTTGTAAGATTTTGAGTTGCAATTTTTTTCCTTCTTCCCTTCTGAAGTTCCTCTCTCCCCAAGACAGCAATCTGATATAGATTATATATGTACAATCATTTTAAACATATTTCCATATTAGTCATACTGTGAAAGAAAAACCAGAACAAAGGGAAAACTACAAGAAACAAAACAAAACAAAAAGGTGAAAATAATATGCTTTGATACTTATTCAGTCTCCATAATTCTCTCTCTGGATGTGAATAGTATTTTCCATCCTAAGTCTATTTGAATTGTCTCAAATCACTATATTGCTGAGAAGAGCTAAGTCTGTCATAGTTGATCATTTCACAATCTTGTTGTTACTGTGCCCAAAATTATCCTGGTTCTGTTCACTTCACTTAACATTAGTTCATGTAAGACTCTTCAGGCTTTTCTGAAATCAGACTAGAGCAGGATTTCTTAACTTCTTTCATGCCATGCTTCTCTTTGTAATTCTTGTGCAGTCTAATGTAAACTTTTGTGAACTTTTCTTAATAATATTTTTAATGATAATTGAAGAATTTCAGTTAAAGATGAGTGAAAATAAAGACAGATTTTTCCAACAAAGTTTGTAGAACAAATTTCCTTCCAAGTCTCTTAGTTCTCCAATAATACTACTGACTATTTTAAAGATTATAACATGTATTGAAGCTTTTGAGAATGCCCAAATCACCTTAGATGGAAGCAACCCTGTAGGATAGAGTAGAATACTACTTTTGGGAGAAGACAGGGATTAATGGGAACAACCCCTTTCCATTGGCTTTGTAGTTAAAATAAGCTATACTTTAAAAACTACTAAAATGGGAAACACTCAAATTTTAGCTGCATGAAGATCCTGTTTGACTCTGAAATCTATCTGCATATTACTTGGGGGTCTAAGGAGCCTAGGTGAAGAATTCCAGGCTCAGAGGATGCATAAATTTAGAAAAGGAAGAGAGTTAAATAAATTTGGAAAGGCAAGATAATGTGATCTTCCTTGGAAACAGCATAAAAGAAATTATGCCATTTTCTTTAAGTAGTTCAAGGATACGTACTACTTAAAAATGAATAGTCTTTATTCTCATGAACTTTCCTATTGATAAATGTGTAAAAATTTATGAGAGATCTTCCATCATTACTTATTTACTAATTTGCATTCCAATGAAAGTCTTAAATAAAGCAGATCTTTATAGGCTCCCAGAAAGATGATTTCATGAACACAAAGGCAATTGTGAAGAAAGAACAGGGTAATCCAGAGAAAATCAATGCCATGGACATAGAGGTGATAAATGGAAGAGTTAAATATCCTTACCCGAGTATTACAGTATAAGGGAGGTGAATTCATCAGACAGCACTTAGAGGCAAAGTCAGTCCGATTTTCAACCATCTCCTTAATAATTTTAGAATTAGTTTCAGGATACTTGGTCTTAAACTGCTCTGTCAACCTGGGGGGGGGAACAAAAATTATTATTGAAATTTATCTTTTTTATCATAAACTTAATAAACATCAATGAATATAAACATTTTCATATACAAATGTCAGAAAAAGAAGGCTCAATATGAACATACATATATGGCGTACACATACACACATGTAATATATACAGCCTTAAAATATTTATTAAATTTAATAGGATAACTCAGGGCTTAGCACAATGCCTGATACATAGAAAGCAATTGATATATGCTTGCTAACTAACCGTGTCTTCTGAACTTCTTTCTGTTGTTTTCTTTATATATATATGTGTGTGTGTGTATATGTATGTATGTATTAATGTTGACAGTCTTTTTTTCTTTCAGTTCTTGGGTCATTACGTAAGTCTTTTCCGTCTACAAATCTCCCCACTACCAAAATAAAAATTTTCTTGCAACAAATAAGTATAATCAAGCAAAAAATAAAATTTTTACAATGGCCATATTTGAAAACATTTGTCTGACCTAGAATGTAAAATTCATCATCTCTCTCTTTCAAGTTGGGAAACATACTTCATGATCAGTCTTCAGGAGTCATGATTGGTCCTTGTAGTGGTTAAAGTAACCAGTCCCTACAAAATTATCTTTCTTTACATTATTGTAAACATTGTATAAATAATTGTTCTTGTTCTACTTGTTTCGTTCTGTAGCACTTCATACAAGTCTTCCTAATTTCTCTGAATCCATTTCTTTTGCAATTTCTTATTATTCAGTAACATTGTTATATTCCTATATCACAATTTGTTCAGCTTTACACAATCTTTCCAATTACCAACTATCAGGGAGATCTGACTCTAAGAACATTGTAGGTATAATTAAACACTGTACCACCTGAGCCTTTCATCGACACATTGGGCCAGAAGGAGTAAAAATACTTATTATTCCTCTCTGTTATTTCCACACTTTTTAAAAAATCTCCTTTACTCAGCCATTTTTCTTCTTTTGAAGTTCACTCCATCAAAATTTTCCACCAATCTAAATAATGATGGCTGAAATATATCCTTCCTCTATTCTCAAGGAGTTCAGGGTCCAGCTCACCATCTTCCTCTCCTCCTCAGCTCCTACCCTTATAATAGGATGCCTTAATATCCATGTAGAAGCTCCCTCACAGGGCCAACTTTGAGCAAACACATTTTCTTATATTTACAACCTTACTAAAACTAAAAATTCAGACTAATAAATGTGACCTCAGTAATCTTTCTTTATCACTTGAAATATATACTTTACCTTTTCTTATACCCAGTAAAAGTATGTTGAGAGAAATCACCACATAATTCTTCTGCCTTGGTGAAGAATAAAGCCATTTCATTTCTTGCTAATGGTCTCTGTAATACATTGATAAGAAAAGATTATTTCCAGAAAGTATGTACTTTTGTCAAAACATTGTGCAACTTGAAATTGCCTATTATTATCAAAGTTGTCACTATCCTCCCAGTTAACCAGGCCCTTAACCTGACTGTCATCCTGGACTCCATATTCTCATCCAACTTCTTTCATTTACTGCCAAATCTTATACCCTCACAATATCTTGTAGTCAGTCTGTTCTTTCCATCTGCAAAACCACCAATCTGATGCAGGACCTCATAACCTCTCTTCTCACTTCTTGACTTTTGATTGGTCTCTTGCCTTAAGTCTCTCCTCTCAGCAATCCTTCCTCCTATTAGTTGCTAAAATGATTTTCCTAATGCACAGATCTGACCATGTCATCCCTCCTCCCCCAAAATTCTAATGAATTCCTGTTATCTTCAAGATATTAAGCACTTAGTAGGTGCTTGATAAATAATTGCTGATTTTTTTTTAGCTCTGTGTGTATAAATTAGACTTCAGTGTCTAGGATCAACAGTCACCATCAAAAAACAAACAAACAAACAAACTAAGGATCCTTACCTGGGAACGCAGACAAGCCTCTGGTTCCACAGATTTGCAACAGTCACTCATAACTTTGAGCATTAAGCCATGTAGTTTTGTGATGAACACTTCTGGAATATTGGGTTTCCTCCTGCTTTGTTCATATGTGTATCTGGAATGGGAAAGAAAAAGACTCTGTGTGTGTGTGTGTGTGTGTGTGTGTGTGTGTGTGTGTGTGTGTAACCCATGTACCCATCTTCAGAATCTGTACCTACAGATAAGTGCTTGCTACATAGATACATACATGTTTTAAAATCTCTTTAACCTCTAAAGGGTGATATATAATGAGGTATATCTCAAAGCAAGGGCTATTTCCTGCTCAGTTAAATAATTAAAGGTGTTTCTAAGAGAGAAAAAAAGATTGGAAAACAAAAACTCTATTCATTCAATATCCACATTCCCATAAATCTGTATCCTGAATGAACAAGTTTCTATGGTTGGCAGATACACAAGAAAAGAGAAGATTATTCCCCTAGATCTATGTTAATAGGCAGCATAGTGCTAATAAATGGAAGACTGGCCTCTAAATCAAGAAAGGTCTAGGGTTAAGACCTGGCTCAGACACATGCTGTCTGTGTGATGAGCTTTCAGTTGAAATTGCACAGTCATTAATGATATTCATTGGAAGAAGAAATACGCTCAGCAGAAGTTTCTTTATGAAATCATAGGTAGAAGCCATAAGATCAAATATATAAATCTATTTTGTATATCTAATAAACATGTGTAATATGCAATGTGTTATATTTATTAGATTATGTTTATATTTAGAATACATATATATTTATATGATACTATTACATTTATTAGATGCACTCAATAGGTTTATGCAAAACATATTATATATATAAAATAAGGAAAGCAACTAGATGGTACATTGGATAGATTGCCAGAACTAGAGATAGAAAGACTTGAGTTCAAATCTAGCCTCAGATACTTATTAGATATGGGACCCTGGGCAAGTCATTTAACCTAATCCTGCCATCTATATTCAGAAAAAAAAACCAAGGAGACTGAACGTAAATCAATACATGCTATGTTCATTTCTGTGTTTTTTTTATCTCTCCCACGGTTTTTCTCTTTAGCCCTGCTTTTTCTCTCTCAACATGATTCATACAGCAGCATGTACTAAAAATAAATAAAAAGGGAAAAAACCCTAATTCTATTTGCCTCAGTTTTCTCATCTATAAAATGAGTTGGAAAAGGAAATAGCAAACCATTCCAAGATCTTTGTCATGAAAACCCAAATGGGGTCATGAAGAGCTATCCATGACTGGAAAAGGGCTCAACAGCATGTTTAATATGTATGTGCATTATGTTTATAATATAACCACAATGCAACATTTGGCATATACACAGACAAAGCATATATATATATGCATATATATGTGTGTGTGTGTGTGTGTATCTATCTATCTGAAAGGGATTTTTCAGCAGTGAATTAAAATATTTCCTAGATTCTTTCTCCAGTCTGAGAAGTTCAGCTTTCAGTTGTCAGCCTTACTCTCAAGATGGGCTCCTTAAACTGGCTCCCCTCTTTTCTCAGAGAAGCTAAATGTCCTCTTAGGTTGTCTGGGGACTGAACCCAACAACATATAGGCCAGCTTTCACCTCTTGCTCTTCTCTCTCACTTGGCATCTCCATATTAACCAAAGCACAAATCTGAGTCACCTACCATTCAACATGTTCCTAATTTATTTAACAGTATCATTTCAATCATGTCTAAACATATTCCACAAGGAAACGGTGAAGGACTTTGTCAAATATTTTTGAACTCCTGAAATACTGTTTGAGGCATTCCCAGGAATTAAGTTGTATTTTTATTATATTGAGTATATTTAAACTCATCCTTGCCTCAGAAAGTGTTACTTTTCCATTACAATGTATTCCTTTTATTATCAATTCACTTTCACCTAATAACAGATTTTAATATACTCATGCAAATAGATAGGAGATAGATTGGTTGCATTTTAATTAAATACTTATTTGCTCAAGAAGTTATTATGGTACATTGGAAAGAACACTGGATTTAGAACCTGAATCCAGAAGGCCTGAATTAGCATTTTGACTCTGCCACTTATGATCAGTCACTTTACCTGGCTGGGTCTCACTTTTTTCATCTGGAGAGATTTGGACTTTATGACTGTAAAGTTCCCTTTTAGTTGTAAATTTAATGGCTATCTATACCCTTAATGATTCATACCTGTGAACTTGAACTAAACTTATGATAGAAGACCATGACAAAGAGTATAATAAAACATTGTAGACATTGACTTCTTTCCTTCCTCTCTCTTTCCCTCTCTTCTTCTTTCCCCCCTCCCTCTCTCCCTCCTTTCCTTCCTTCCTTCCTTCCTTTTTTTCCTTTCTTCCTTCCTTCTTTCCTTCCTTCCTTCCTTCCTTCTTTTCATTTATTACATGAAAATGAAAATGAACTTCAAATCTGCTTACCTATCCAGTGCTTTGTTATTTTCTGTGCTGCATATCTCTTCATGGCTGGGTCTGACAATTTCTGAAAGTTTGAGAGCTTGAGCAGCTGGCATAGAATAAATGCACAGAAAAATGTCCATAGGGCTGCTTTCTCCACAGCAATGTTCGAATCTCTTGTCTTTGGTGGAAAGCTTCTCACAAACCTTCACAGTATGTTCTGCTAACTATAAAAGAAATGTTAAGAGTTCACTTTTTTCTTGTACTCTAAGCTAGGAGGGGCAAGGATACCAGGGGGAAGGTGTATTGGCTTTTCTCTTAGGTAGTGCTGTATAATGAAAAGACAACTGGATAGGATGTCCAAAGATTGAGTCCTAGTCTAAGATATGCCACTAACTATATGACTTAGATCAAACCAGTTATTTTTTCTGTAACTTAATTTTTCTTATTTATCTAGTAAGGAGATTGGATCAGATGATTTCAAAGATTCCTTCCATCTCCATGATTTTATGAATTCTCTGTTTTTTTGAAACATTGTTGAGGAAGTATAGGCTACCAGTTCTGCCCTTTAGTAGTTGTCATTACCCTTCCTGAGCCCATTTGAGTTTTTCTTGAAAAGAGACTGGAGTGTTTGTTCTCCAGCTCATTTTACATATATGGAAACTGAGGCAAACAGGGATTAAGTGCCTTGCCCAGGATCACACAGCAAGAAAGTTTCTGAGACCAGATTTGAACTCAGAAAGCTCACTTGAATAGTGCAAGAATATTAGTCTAAGGCCACATGATCATAGGTCATAGATTAAGGACTGGATATAATACTAGAGGTCATCTGTTCCCATCTTTTTATTTTATAGTTGAGGAAATTAAGATCCAGAAATATTATGACTTGCCCAACACTACAGGAAAGCAGAATTTAAATCCATGCCTTCTATGACCAAATCCAGCAATCTTTCCACTATCCTGCTTCCTAAGTCTAGTTTTCAGAACAAAAAGTACCTCTGAAAAATATAGGTATATGGTTCTGCTCTGGCTCCCAGATATATTCCATATAGGGTTCTACCACTAGTAATCCTGATCCACAAGAGGATTCCTGATTTGACCACAATCTTACTCTCCCAGTCACATTCTATAGATCTATTTGAATCAATTAAGAATTTTGGGGAGGGGAAGAGGGGAAATGGAAGGAAGGTAGGAGACAGGAATATTTTGCTCATAACAAATTATGTGGGATCTTTGGGAGCTCACTGTATACCAGGCAGGGTATAAGGTTAGCTTCATATTAAAATAGGTAATTTGATCTGTAGAAGTCTGCACTACCACTGAAAGAAGGTTATGTATAGAGTATACAATAGTGATAAACTTGCATCAGCTCTAACTGGTTTCTGAGAGATGACTTTAATTTTTAGCATGGACATCAGCAAAATACTATAAATCAGGGTGTGATTTATTGCTTTGTTAATTGCCTGGACTTAAGGAAGTGATGGAGAAAATCTTAATAAAAATTAAACTCAAAAGTGTCTCTTTCATGATTTTCCCCCCAGAAAGCTGGTTAATACCAATAAACTCCTGACATTATGCAAAATAAAGAGAAAGAGCTGTAAGGAACTCCCAGATGAAGAAAGTTAATCTGTCCATATTGATCAAGATTTTCTAGTCTGAATCAGCTGTCTAGAGCAATTGAGCATGGTCGATGCTTTTTCCAAGGCTATACATTCAGAAGAGGGACTAGAAGCCATTTGCCTCTTTAGCTAATATGTAATATGTTAGTTGAAAATGCAAACACAAGAAAAGCATTAAAAGCACTATCATTTCCTCTCACCTCATTGGCCATGCAGTCCTCAAGAATGGAGGTACAGCAGTTGGAGAGAACATTGGTCATATCTTCAGCCAGTTGGACTACATCTTCTAAATCAGCTGTTGGTACTTTCTGGGCATACTTAACAATGTAGCTAGACAGATAGATTGCAAATTTCTTAGATCACAAATATTTTTACTCTTAATTATTTGCTACTATGATAATGAAACAAACTATATTTTTTTACTACTATATAGTATAATATATTACACTATTTGGAGAAAAAATGGTTGTTTCTAGCTCAGTTTATTAGACCTTTTAACTGTTATCCAGTGGGTGTTGAACAACTAGGTGATATAGTAGGTAGACTTCTGGGCCTGGAGACATGGGGGATTTATTTCCCTGGCCTCAGACATTTACTCTGGCAACTCACTTAACCTTATTTTCCTTAGTATCCTCATCTGTAAAATGAGTCAGAGAAGAAAATGGCAAACTGCTCCAGTATCTTTGCCAACAAAACTCCAAATGGAGTCATGAAGAGTTGGTCTTGCTGAACAATAGCATACTGTATATTAGGATCCTCTGCCACAGCTATCATTCATTCACAAGGGAACCAGATTTTGTGAGTAGAGTCAACTTTTCATTGGTTGTATGTCACAACTATTCTGCTCAAGTTGTTAACAAGAAAATCCAAAAATAAGTCACAAAGAGTTGAACACAATTGAAAATGACTTTTAAAAGGCCATTATAATTTTGTTCAACTCTACACTTCTGAAATGAAATTGTGGGCCATAAAATAATAATGAGCTATACTTGCTGAGTACTATACTTAGACCTGAAGTACTAATTTGTAAATACCCAAGTACAGATCCATGCCCTCATACTTGCCCCTGTGGGTTCTTTGGATCTTAGGTTTCTCATATGACAAATGGAAGTATTGGCTTAGGTAACCTCTCAAGTCCCTTCTTCATTTTTAGATTTATGATCCTAAGATTTTTTCCTCATTACATTATGCCTTTATATGTTCTCTTAGGTAGATAATAGTTGATCACTCAATAGCAAAAATTGGTTTAGAGGTAAAAGAAATAGGAAGACCATGTCCCCTTCCACAGAAAGCTAAATTCCACTGTATTTTCCTTCTATTTTCTTGATGTTTTTACCTGAAAAAAACTCACCCTTCTTTTGTTAATTTTTTAATGATTTTCAGGAGCCTCTTTTCATCACAACTTGAGCTAAGAGTATATTTGCTTAGTGCTAGATTCTTCGAGGAGGAGGAGGAGAAGGAAAGGAGGAGAGGGAAGAGAAGGATGGGGAAGGAGGAAGAGGAAGGAGGAGAAGGGAGGAGGAGAAGGGAGGAAGTGAAGGAGGGAGAAAGAGTAAGAGGGGGGAGGAGGAGGAGAGGGAAGGAGAAAAAAGGGAGGAGGAGAGGGGAAGAGGAAGGGAAAGAGGTGGAGGGAAAAGGGGAAGAGGGGAAGGGAGAAGAAGAGGAGAGAGAAGGAGAAGAAAGGGAAGGGGGAAGGGAGAAGAAGGGGAAGAAAAAGGGGGAGGGGGAGGAGGAAGAGAGGGAAGAAGAGGGGGAAAGAGGGGAGGGGGAGGAAGAAGAGGAGGGAGGAAAAAAAGGGGGAGAAAAATGGAAGGAGGAATAAGAGGGGGAAGGGGAAGAGGGGGAAGGAGGAAGAAAAGAGGGAAGAGGAGGGGGAGGAGAAGGAGGAGAAAGGAGGAAGAGGGAAGGAGGGGAGGGGGAGGAGTAAGAGGAAGAAGGGAAAGAGGGAAAAGGGGAAGAGGGGAAAGGAATAAGAGGGGGAGGAAAAGGAGGGGGAGGAAGAAGAGGAGGAAGAAGAGAGGGAAGAGGAGGGGGGAGGAGAAGGAAGAAGAAGGGTGAAGGGGAGGAGGAGGAATAAGAGGGAAGAGGAGGAGGAGGGGGAAGGAGGGTGACTCCTTGCCTTAGATCATAGCCTCTGTATGAGCCCTCTTCATCCTGGAGCTAAGGTAACTGCTGGAGAAGCCTCAAAGCCAATTCTGAGAACCTGTTCCATACTTAGAAGAAACTTGCTAAGTGTATACTTTATAGAACCAAACAAACTAGTTAGAGCCTTTAAATGGGGGGATATTCTTTGTTCTTTTTTAGGTGATTGTGATGAGGAGTTATTTGTACCTAGCCTGGTAAAGATGAATTCCCCCATGGGAAAAAAAAAGTTGCAGGGGTGAATGTTGAAGGCTGTCTGTGCATATATTTTGAAAATAAAAAGCTTTTAAAATTAAAAAAAAAATTAATTCCCCTTGTAGCCAGCTCACAGATGAGCATTTGCAATGAAGGGGGTGAAGTTCTTAAAAGCAAATGGGTTTGAATACCTTGGATTTATGCAGACACCCACACACACTGTCATCACTATGCACATTCAAGGCCTACCACATCTACGCCCATCCAGTTTCATGGACAATTAAATTCTGGCTTCTGAATAGATCAGTTTTGAGTCTCCTCCACTACACAACTGTAGAGGTTTGGGATAACTAGTTGGGGAAATTTGAACAGGAAGTTGAGACAACTGTGGGTTGGGCAACAATTGCTATCAGTGTAAATGGAGAATATGGGACTAAAGGGAGAAGTCACAAAGCCTGTGCTGGCTCAGCCAGTTAGGTAGGCTTATGATGCCATCCTTAAGTGGGCACTTTTGACTCTGAGATTGGACGCATTAATGAACTGTATGCCTGTATATGGGAACCAGTCTGGAGAAGCTCCTTACTAGGTGAACCACAGGGTACTATGAAGATTGACACATTTTTAGTGGATTAGAGAAGAATAGGACAGGTGATGTTTAAAGAATATTGCTTTACCAGTTTTCATGCATAGAACTCATCAGAGATAAAACCAATGTTCCATGATGAATAGTATTTTCTGACATTAAAATATTTTTTAAAGGAAATATTCAAAAGCATCCTTTTAGCTCTTTTGTATGCTGTAGTCTAGACCATTCTACTTAATCTTTACTTTCCCTAGCCCCTGTGCATCATATAAAGGAAAAGGAATTCTATTCCCAGTGGATAGAAGAATAGTAATTATTTATTTATTTTACTTTTAATTTATGGAATAAAATAATCATTCCCATAATAATTATAATAAAAAGATGATTGCACAGGAAACTACAAATACAGCTTGCTATCCCTTTTAAATATATTATAAAGTTTTTATTTAAATGTTGGAGGGAATGTGGAAAATAAGGAAGCTAACTCATTGTTGGTGGAATTGATCCAATCATTTTGGAAAACAATTTGAAATTATGCCTAAAGAATTATTAAATGCCTATACCCTTTGACCCTGTTATACCATTACTAGATCTTTTTTCAAAAATGATTAGGGAAGAAGGAAAAGGACCTATATACTCTAAACTATTTATAATAGCTCTCTTTGTAATGGCAAAGGAATAGAAATTGCAGGGATGCCTGTCAATTGCTAAATTACTAAACAAGTTATGGCATATGAATGTGATGGAATACTACAATACTATAAGAAATAATGAGCTTAATGATCTTAGAAAAACTGGGATAGACTTGCATGAAATAATGAAGAGTGAAATAAGAATGATAATTTGAAGACAAGCATGGCACCAGTGTTTCTTACCTGAATCTCGTTTTCTTCATCCCATAGACAGCAAATTGTGAACAAACTCTATTTGACATTGTAGTGAGTAGTGATAGATGTTTATTCTGAAGCCTCTAGAACATTTAAAGAAAGTGTTTCATTAGATAGAATATATTATCTGTAAACACTAATCTTTCAAATAGAAAGTATTTACTTTGTGATACTTACTTTGGATTCAGCTCAATTTAACAAACATTTGTTAACACCTGAAATGTTTAAGATAGTGTTACTAGGCCCTGGATATTCAGAGATAAAGAACAAAGTAGTTTCTGCTCTCAAGAAGTTTACAGTCTACTAGAAGAGATACAATATAGAGAATGGCCTCATGGTAGAAGGAAAGATGGCAATTAGGAACACCTAAAAATTGACCTGAAACAAAAACCAGAAGATTTAACAATAAAATTTGTATCCTTATATATTCAAATACAAGTGGGTTATAAGTAAGGAAACACGTTCCTTATTCAAGGAGGCAATTTTGGCTCCTAGATCTTTATTCCTTTATTCACTCAACAATAAACATTTATTAAGTGCCTGCTATAGAGCAGGCTAGGAATATTAAGACTAAAATGTAATTGTTCTGCCTTCAAGGAGTTTCTATTCCATTGGATTCCTAGAAAGATACCACTGAAATTATAGGAATATGTCTCTCCATAGGTATAAGGGAATGGATAAAGGGTGTGTGTGTGCGTGTGTGTGTGTGTGTGTATGTGTGTGCACATTTTAGGGGGAAGAGTATGTAAGGGAAAGGATGGCAATCATATATATCATTAAAAATATATAACTGCATTTTGAAAATATATACTTATGTGAGGAAATCCAAAAATAAGTGAGGGAAAGTCCATCAATCTATGACATCACTAATATTTATTAAGCTCTTACTATGTTCCCAGTATTGAGTCATATATTAGGAATCTAAAGAAAGACAAAACCAGTGAACTTCACTTTTATGTCAATATTATTATTTTATAAGTGAGTCATCACTCAAAAGAATTTAGCCTTACTTTATAAGTCAAATCAACAAGCATACCATCAGTTAGGGCCAGAATTAAATAGGAAGGGACATGGTTTTTGGTAAAATGAATAATCTAATACATAGCACTTGTGTTGTCATCAGAAAATCTGAAGAGAAATAATAAATAGATGAATTTAGGAAATAGATCACAAGCTTGCTATGGCAGAGTATTAGAGTGGTTACAGGAGTGAAAATACTGGGAAGTTTTGGGAGAACTGACCTCTCTGCCTTACAATCTGTAAAAAAGAAGGTGAGGAAGGAGGCATATAATCTAGCATGCACCCTAAATTTGAGGAAATCAGCAAAATGTTTGGAGAAAGGATAGGTGAGATCTCATAGTCTGAACTTTTAGACGAGAAGTCATGTTAAGAAAAATGCAAAGTTCTTAAGATTGAAATTCTGAAGACAAAAAGAAAAGCAATCCTGAAGAGAAGATTTTCTCTTCCAAGGAATATCAAAAGATTTAGGGTGTGCTGAAGTCATGTTAAACCACTGTTAAATTTTGCATAGAAGCATTTGTATGTCCAAAATGGGCAAAGGCAAGACTTAATTTATTGTTCTGTTTATTGTCTTTCAAAAGTGTTGGAGAAAAATATTAATAATGCAGGATTAAACCTAGAAGTGTGTCTTGTTTTCTTTGTTTTAGTTTTTTTTTTTTTTTCTGGAGGAAAAGCTGCTTGTTAAATATTTACCAATACAATCCTGATTACATGCATATATGTGTAGATAAAGTTTACTTTGATTTTAATGAAGAATTTGTCAAGGACTATCTTCTCTATTCTGATGGAAAAGCTGAAAAGAGGTGGGTTGGTTAAATAGTCATACCTAAAGAACATCATTAGTAATTTGATGCCAGTTTAAAAGGAAATCTTTGGTGGAGTATTCCCAAGGAATCTGTCTTTGACCATGAGCCATTTAAAAATTTCTTCAGTGACTTAATAAAGACATAGTTGACATGCTTATCAAATTTGTAGATAACCAGAAATCTGGGAGGGCACTGGGATCAGAGCCAAGATCTAAAAATATCCTGACAGTCTAGAACTTTGGACTGATTCAAGTAAAAATAATTCAATGGGGACAAACATTAAACCTAAATATCTAAAATGTTTAATAGATATCTTTATTTTTATAGTTCTAGCAATAATTTTCCAAATAAAAGATTTTCTGGAAAAAAAAAGTACATACAATATACTTTTGGACATTTCCCCCATCACTTTCTTGACTCTAAATGACAAACAAAACAATAAATACATCAAGCCCTGATTCATACTTATTTCAGAGATATAAATGTTGACACTGAAAATTAAACAATTGGTTCTCACAATTTAGTGTAAACTGGTTGCAGCACATCCTTTCCATATATGATTGTTATTTTTTTACATGGAAGTGGGAAATGTTTAATGAAATAAATCATTTTAAAAATAAAATTGATTTGTTTTATTGAACTCAAGACAAGCCTTACTCTGAAATTTTTGCCATACTAGGAACTATGTGTATATTTGTGTGTATAAAAGTTATAGAACATAGAGAAGTTAAAAAAACTCAACAGTGCTAACATTGTACCATAGCTCTTCTGGAGCAAACAATCCAGAAACAGAAAGAAAAATAGGATGAGAAAACCGATTAAAGGTCAAGTTTTATAGGCAATCTCTCTTGAAACATAAGAATGAAAGGTTATGCCATTTATAGGGAATATGTGAAAGGTCTAGGGTATCTTCAAACTTGGGTATCCATCTAGATGTCTTAATCTTAGAAGGTTGCTCAAGGGGCAAAGAGATTGGACAATTTATCCAAGATAACACAGCAAGTGAGAGAGGTGAGTTTGAAGCTAGGTGTTCCTGTCTCCATATCCAGCACCCACTGTTGTGGATGGAGAATTAGATATAGGGAATGTAAATCCCAAATTCCTGAGATTTGCTGGGCAACTATGGGAAAAACACTTCATTATTTAGTTTCTTTAACTATAAAATAAAAATAATAATACCTATGGATCTTAAGGGTTGATTAGAGATTCAAATGATAGAATGCTTTGCATAAATTTGCATATAAATATATAAGTATACTTTGCATACAAATATTTAATATTCTATAAAAATATATTACCATTATGCCACACTATCTCTACTTTGGGAATAAAGGAGGAGAAATTTGATCTATCATTTACCAAATACTTTATAATGTTCTAACCACTTTATATAATAATAACTAATATTAATAGAAGGCTTTAAAGTTGGCAAAGTGTTTTGCATATATCATCTCACTTGACCCTCACATCAACCCCATGACATAGTGCCATCATTATCACTCATTTTTCAGGTAAGGCAACTAAAATTAACTGATGTTTACTTGATTTGGCCAGAGCCAGCCAAGTAGGAAGTATAATATGGGGGCAGAATTAGAAGAGCTGTCTTTCAGTTCTCTCTCTACCACAGGTTTTCTTAATGGGTCACCTCAGCTGCATTAGCTTCTCAGTGGGAACATTGGAAACAAAACCTCTCGTTTACATCAAGATGAAAATCTGACAAATTGCTCTAAAAATAACATGTAATCTCTCTTGTAGAAAGAATCCCTAAAAGGATACTCACAACTATTTATGGGAATCTTCAGTCAAAAAAAGCCCAATTTTCTAGGCTCTTTGAGTATTAATGTGTCTAGACTAGGGTCTATGCTTCAATCTCAACTTTCAATAAATCAAAGAAGGAGTAAAACAGCTCATTTAAGATAAAGATTTAAATTAACTCAGAAATAAATATGTGGAAGATCATGGAAGCTCTGATCAAAAAACTGAACTAAGCAAGAATTCAAAAAAACTACTTACCTCTGTGAGGAAGCAGGCAGTGGGGTTGGCTGATGTACAACAGGTCCCAACCATGGATAGATAATTTCTTGTGTAACTTACTAATAATGGGAGTGGAGCTTGTCCATAGTTACTTGAATATTCATATAAAAACCTGAAAGAATCCAGAATTATTGGTCAGATCTTGAAAAGAACAGACTGTTTTAATTAATATTACAGATGAGAATTTTATGCATCCCATAAATTTGTGGGGATACATATGCATTAAGTAATCCCTAATGTGGGTAAATGTAGCCTTTCCAGGATCACAAGAAACTTGTTAAGGGATTAAAAGTAATATTTGATAAATAACTGTTATCTTGTTAAATCAAATTAATCTTTTTTATTTTGTTTATTTTGTTTCAATAGGTAGGCTGCATAATAGATAGAGTACTGGATCTGAAGTCAAGAAGACTTCAGTTCAAATCTAGCCTTTATGATCTTGGGCAAGTCAATTAACTTTTTGCCTCAGTTTCCTCATCTGTAAAGTAAAGATAATACTACCACCTCCCTCCTAGGGTTGTTGTGGGGGTTAAAAATAACATTTCCAAGACACTTTGAAAACTCTGAAGTGCTATTCTTAAGTAGGTAGTCTTGGTAAACTCTAGAATTTATTTCTTTTCATATTGACTAAGGGGTGCAGGAAGGTTTACTAAAAACTAAGGGGTAGGGAACCACAAATTGGGGCTTCCAGCTTAAAGGAAACTATGTAAAAATGTTACAAGTTGGGTTTTTGGACTCCTTTTAAAAATGGCAGTAGCTGAAAACCCTAAATAATTTGTTTAATATCAGCTACTACACACATAAGAAATATAGACCTACTAACATCAATGCTTGTTTAAAACATAGGGTCTTTGTACTCTCAAGTAAAATAGTAAATTTAAATCAAAGAAGGTTTAAATTCTCTATGGAAGCTACTCTACTTAAAAGTTATCCTCAAGTGGCAAAAAATGAAGGTAAATAGATTTTACCTTAATTAAATTCATTTAAAATATTTGGAAATTGAAGTATGAATAGACCTTCTATTCAAGAATTGCTTATAGATCTTTCTGTTCAACTCTCAACTTGTAAAACTTTGCTAAATGAGGTTAAGGATGAAATTTCCAGAGATGGTTATATATTTTGGTTCTTAGTCTATGCAAAACTTTTAAGAAGTTATGGCCGATTAACTAAAGGGCCAGTCTTGGAGAAAAGAAGACCTTACTTAGTTCAAGTCCCACCTCTGATACATACTGGATATGTGACCCTGCACAAATCACTTAATTTCTTAAGTGCCTTAGACAATCTTCAAGACATAAAAAATTTCTCTAAGTCACAGGGAACTCCCCACATGGGAAAAGGGAGTTTCCTCATTTGGGGATTTCCTATACAAATGACATCAAAAGTCCATACATATGATATACATACATAATATATACATACACACATACATTTAGGAACACATATGCACGCATATATACACACACTCAAAATTAATAAAATCATTTGGGAGGGAGTTTACTCATCAGCAAAGCCTCTGGGATCCATCCTGAAGGAATCACATATTTCGTTGTTTGTTGGCTCCACGTAGGTTGGGAACTCTTGGGGTGGGTGTGTCAGAGCTGCCATACAGAGTTTTCGTTCAAGACCTTCGAAGGTGCAGCACTTGTCAGTTTCTGGGTGTTTGGGGTATGGAGCATCTTTTTCACAGGACTTGGCAGACAATTCTGAAGTCTGTTTTAAAAATGGGGGGGGGTTGTCATTATTGCCAGCTTTCTTAGATAGTAGTAGAGTAAATCTTTGGATAATTAATGATATTGAAAATTATAATAAAATGAAAGAACATGATTAAGTAACTTTGAAAGCCCTTTCTCTAAATCCTACTGTTCTAGTGGATTGTAAACAGGTAGAATTTATGCCAGTAATGAAAGGCTGATTCAATATTAGGAAAACTATCAGTATAATTGACCACATCATTGACAAAAACAGCAAAAATCTATGATTATGTCAGTAGATGCAGAAAAATGCCTTTGACAAAGTGTTATGGACCAGAACTGTGTACTTAAAACAAAGATTCTTACAGGTGCTAACTCATTGGAATTGATAAATACAATGGTTATCTAGTTTAGCATGGTGATTAATAGTTCTCTAGTTCAGTACATGTACTTAGTACTTAATATAGTTCTACAGATTCATACCTATGATAATGTAATTATAATAAAGTATTTACGAGCCAGCAGGAATTGAGAGACAAATTCATTCCTATACCCAATGTGGTGGCTGGAGGCTGAAGCACAAGCCCTCGGACTCAGAGACAGATTCATTCACTTCATCTCACACCACCATGGTGGCTGTCTTTTCCTCCTGCACTCCCTACTGAGACCAAACCATTTGAAGACTCTCAAGAAAACTAGCTGGGTCCCAAGCAAGGAAACTAGACCGTGAAGGAGATAATAAAGGATTTGGACATTAACACCTGGATATTTTTGTGGTGAGTACTCTTCTGAAAAGAAGGCTGTCCCAGAGACCTCAAGAACACTACAACAAAATGCAACACTCATTCCTATTAAAAATGCTAGTGAAAGCATAGGAATAAATGGAACTTTCCTCAAAATGATAAGTACTATCTAGCCAAAGTCATTAGGAAGCATTATCTTTTTTTCTTCTTCTTTTTTTTTAATCTTTAAGAAGTATTTCTTTTTTTTTAATAACTTTTTATTGATAGAACGCATGCCAGGGTAATTTTTTACAGCATTATCCCTTGCATTCACTTCTGTTCCTATTTTTCCCCTCCCTCCCTCCACCCCTTCCCCCAGATGGCAAGAGTCCTTTACATGTTGAATGGGTTGCAGTATATCCTAGATACAGTATATGTGTGCAGAACCAAACAGTTCTCTTGTTGCACAGGGAGAATTGAATTCAGAAGGTATAAATAACCCGGGAAGAAAAACAAAAATGCAAGCAGTTTATATTCATTTCCCAGTGTTCTTTCTCTGGGTGTAGCTGCTTCTGTCCATCTTTGATCAATTAAGGTTCTCTTTATCGAAGAGGTCCACTTCCATCAGAATACATCCTCAAACAGTATCGTTATTGAGGTATATAATGATAGGAAGCATTATCTAATGGGAATAAGCTAGATGCCTTCCCAATGAGAACAGGGATGAATCAAGGATGCTCATTATCACCATCATTATTCCACATTGTAGTAGAAATGCTAGCTATAGCAATAAGAGAAGAAAAAGAACTTTAAGGAATTAGAATAGGCAATGAGAAAAAAACTACCTCTTTGCTGATGATATGATGATATCTTTAGAGAATAAACTAAAAATACTAGTTGAAATAATTAACAACTTTAGTAAAATTGTAAGATATAAGATAAACTGACATAATTTAGGTCAGCAGCAAGAGATAGAAAGAGAAATATAAAATATTGATAATATAAAATATTTGGGAGTTCACTTTCCAAGATAAATCTATGTGAATGCAAATCTAAAAACTTTACACAGAAGTAAAGACAGATCTAAATGATTAGAAAAATATTTATCGCTCACAGGTAGGGGGAGTCAATATAATAACAATGATAATTCTACCTAAATTAATTCTCTTATTCTGTATCATACTAACCAAATTACAAAAAAAAATTATTTTTAGAGAGCTATAAAAATAATAAAATTCATTTGGAAGAACAAAAAGTCAAGAGTATCAAAGGAATTAATAAAAAAAATGTGAAGGAAAGTGATATAGAGTACCAGATATCAAACTGTAGAAAAAGAAGTAATTATCAAAACAATCTGGTACTGGCTAAGAAAAGGTTGTAGATCTGTAGAATAAATTAGGTAAACAACACACAGGAATAAATGACTATAGGAATCTACTATTTGATAAACCCAAAGATCCATGTCACTATTTGACAAAAATTGCTGGGATTATTGGAAAGCAATTTGGCAGAAACTAAGTATAGAATACATTCACTCTATATACCAAGATAAGGCCAAAATGGATGCTTTGCTTAGCCATAATGGGTGATAATATAAGGAAATTAGATCATGGAATAATTTACGTGTCATAGATAAGGAAGAATTTATCACCAAACATGAAATAGAGAGTATTATCTTGATTACAGGAAATAAACAAGTTTTTTTTTTTTTTTTTTCCAAACAAGAAAAATGCAACCAAGATTAGAAGAAAAATAGAAAATTGGGGGAGTTTTTTTTTGCCATTCTCTGAAAAAGGAATCATTTCTCAAATATATAGAGAAGCAAGTCAAATTTATAAGAATGAATCTTTCCCCAATTGACAAATGGTCAAAGGATCTTGAAGCTCATTACATAGAGACTAGCACTGGAATCAGGAAGACCTGAGTTCAGATTTGGCTTCTGACACTTAATAACTGTGTGACTCTGGAACTCACTTAACCCCTATTGGTTTTATGAGGTAGGTATGTAATATAATGCACAGAGTACTGGACTAGGAATCAGGAAGACTCATCCTTCTGAGTTCAAATTTGGCCTCTGACACATACTATTTGACTATGAGCAAATCATTTATCTCTAAATGCTTCTGTTTCCTGATCTATGAAATGAGCTGGAGAAAGAAAAGACAAACCACCCCAGTATCTTTGCTAGGAAAACCCCAAATGTGATGAAAAAGATTTGAACATGATAGAAAAATGACTGAACAGCAAAGGATATGAATAGGTAATTTTCAGAAGAAATATCAAAGCTATCTATCATCATATGAAAAAAAGTCTCTAAATCACTACTGATTAGAGAAACACAAATTTAAAAAAACTCTGAGGTTCCACTTTCTACCTATCAGCTTGATCAATATGACAGAAAAGGAAAATGACTAATTCTGGAGAGGAAATTAAAGAATTGGAATAAGAATGCTTTGTTGGCATTATTAATGGTTCCAACCATCATGGAGAATAATTTGAAACTATGCTCAAAGGGCTATAAAACTGTATATGTTCTTTGATCCAGTAGTACCATTACTCTTTAACTCAAAGAGATTAAAAAAGGAGCAAAAGACTCTATATATACAACAATATTTGTAGCAGCTCTTTTTGTGATGGTAAAGAATTGGAAATTGAGGGGATATCCCTGAATTGAGAAATGGCTGAACAAACTGTGCTATATGATTGTGAAGGATTATTATTATGCTATAAGAAATGAGAAGAAAGGATGCTTTCAGGCAAATCTGAAAAAGCTTACATAAACTGATGGAAAGTGAAATAAGCAGAACCAAGAGAACATTGCACATACTAGTAGTGCAGAGGACCTAACATGCCATGCCAAGGAGCTTCTTTCTCCCCTTGACATAAACTGCAACCCTTTGTCTGCTGAAATGATATTTTCTTTCAGCATTACTACCTCTTTATCTCTCTCTCTCCTATTTCCCTTACAAAACCTTATTTACTTTCTCTGCTAGGATAAGATTTTTCTGCTAAAAACTTTATAGCCCTCTGTAGGGACCTTGCCACCAAGGAATTCAGTCTTTCTAGCAAAGGCTGACTTCCCAATGCCAATAATCAACTTCTTTTGCCAGTTAAACTTTTCGGGTTCATAAATTCCTTTACAAAATTCCTCTGCAATGACCAAAGGGGTTCCCACAACTCCCTGCCCTGCGCCAAATCTCATAATTTGGAGACACAACCCTGAACCTCATCAATAGCAATATTGCATAATGATCAGCTATTTTCAGAGTGATCAAAGGATTTATGATAAAAATGCTAGCTACCCTAGAGAAAGAACTAATGAAGTCTGAAAGCAGAATAAAGTATGCTTTTTAAAAACATTTTTAAAATTTTTCTTGGTTTTTTTTTTTTTTTTGGTTTGTGTTTTCTTTCACAACATGCTAATATAGAAATATGTTTTTCATGACTGCGATAATACTCTATGTAAAATTTGCTATTTTCTCAATGAGAGGGGAAGGGAAGGATAGATTTCAAAACAAATTTTAAAATAATAATGTTAATTGTTTTACATATAATTTGGAAAATTAAATAAAAATTATTGAAAAAATATAGAAGGCACTAATATCTCCATTCTCAATTTACATAAGAGACTGAAGCCCAGAGAATTTAAATCATGTATCTAAATTAACATAGTGAGTAGAAGAAACAAGGCTTAAACTCTAACCTCTTGATGTCATATTCATTATATTGTAGGTTCTATATAGTTACAAATAAGTGTGGAGTTTGATTCCCATTTCACCTGCTTTCCTGAATCTCCTTCCCAAATCCTATTCATTTCCTTTGTAAAATATCTAGTTGTCTCATACTAGGATATGACTTTAAAACAAAATCAAATGAAGCCATTTTGTCACCATGCTCAATCAGGCTTTCAAGTACTCAAGACTTTCCAATACCTTTTGCCTTCTCTATTTCTAAACTCTCATTCTTGTGTAGTAGTTCTCAGCAAGAAAACTATTTTAGTATATGATTAATATAATTTGAAGCAAAATGTAAATGATTAGATTTTCCAAGATGAGCTCATCAGTTAATGAATCTGATTGGTTATGGGTATGAGGGTGATATTTTTAAGCAGATTTTTTGCTGGTGTATTTTGTCCATGCAATATTTCTTTTCTCCCTTTTGATTCCTTACCAGGAAAAGATGTGATTGAATTTCAAAATGTACTTATGAACTTAAATCATAGGGCTTCACATGCAAGCCTTTCCTTTAAGATTTAGCAATATCTATTTCATTTTCCTTGTTTTAAATATTTAGTATTTGTTTTTAATAAACCATATTAACTACAGATTTTTGTTAGTCTAGTTGTACTTACTGGAAGTAAGAGGGGCAAATAAATCAGAGAGAATCACTAGAAGATGGGGAGAGATCTAATAGTGAGATGTTTTGCCAGGACCTCATCTCTTACTGGGGACACAGAGTTATAATGCCACAACTTCCCAGAGCAGGGGGGAGATTTAAACTTGGAAATCTAAAATGGGCAATGAATCAGTACTAGAATAAGTGGGGCAAATAGGAGTGTTTGAACTCTGTTCACCACACACTTTCTCACAACTGTTATGCATGAAACCTTTAAGATTTTACTGTTGGTATTTGTCTACATAGTCTAATCTTCCCAATTATCTAACACCTTCAATTTTCAATTGTACTCAATGATAAAATTTTAAATTCAATCAAATTTGTAATCATTTATTCAGAAGTAGTAAAAGCATATATAAACTTTAAGTATCATTCAAGTGTCTTTTTACTTTCTGCTTTTCCTTTTTATTCCTTCCTGTTTTCCTTCCATGTTTCTTCCTTACCTTTACTCTGCCCAACAAGTTCTAATGAAAGCAAGAAAAATAAAATAAAAGCCATGCATATTTATGCATGTATATATGTAAATACACATATTATGTATGTGCATATATACACAAATAAATATGCAGGACTTTTTCCTCCTAAATTCAAAGCAGTTTTTAGAAAGATATTGGCTTTTATTTTTTTTTTTCTTATATTCTTTTCCCTTATTATATTATGGTTGTTTTTCCACATCGTCAGACATCAAACATTTATTTATTTATTTTAAATCATAAAATCTTTGTTTATTGATTTATTTATTTTGACTTTGCAAATTCTTTTTTCTATTTATTATTTTTAATTTTCCCATGTAAGTGTAAAACATTTTTAACATGTTTTTAAAACATTGAGATCCAGATTCTCTCCCTTTCTTCCCCATCTCAACCTCCATTAAGACTTATATGAGCTTATACAAAACATTTCCATAAAAGTCATGGTGTGGAAAAAAAAATAGCTCCCACCCAAAAAATCGCTCAAGAAAAATGAAATAACAAACAAACAAAACAACTTGCTTCAATATGTATTCAAAGACAATCAGTTCTTTCTCTGGGTATGGATAGAATTTTTCATCCTAAGTTTTTCAGAGTAGATATGGATCATTGTATTGCTGAGAATAGCAAAATCATTCACAACTGATCATTCCACAACATATAACAAACATTTAATAAGTTTTATATGTTATTCATTATATTTAGTGCTAGGGATACCAAGAAAAGCAACTCTTCTACCCTATACCAAAAATGATCCTTGCTTTCAAGAATCATGAGATTAATGGGGGAATAGCAACATTCAATCAACTGTGCATGTACAAAAGAGATATTGTATAAAGAGGAAATGATCTCTGAGGGAAGGCAGTAGAAATGGAGTGGGAATGGGACAAATGGGAACTAGGAAAGGTTTCCTTCAGAAGGTAAAATTTGAGGTGAGTCTTGAAGTTAGGAAACTCAGAAGGCAGAGATGAGGATAGCATAGTAAATGAAAAAGAATGGAATTGGGAGATGGAGTATTGGTGTGTGCAAGAACCAATAGAAAGGCTGATATTGCCAGAGAATAAAATATATGGAGAGTAGTATGGTGCAAGAAGACAGGAAAAGTCAGCAGAGGCTGTGCTGTTACGGGCCTTTAAAATCAGGGGATTTTATATTTGATCCTTGAGGAAATAAGGAAACATTGAAGTTAATGTAGTAATATAAGACTAGAAGTCAGTTGGGGCTAGATAAATAGATGTGAAACTGAATATATGGGAGCTGATGAGATCACCAAACAAGAGAGCATAGAGAGAAATATGAGGAGGCAGGACAGAACTTTGCTAGACACCTGTATAAAGAACAGAAGAAACTAAGAAGGAGCAGTCAGAGAGGTAGGGAAAAAGCCATGAGAGAGTAATGGGAACTGGGAGAGAAGAGAGTACCCGGGAGAAAGAAGGAGTGGACAATGCAAAAAACTACAGAGAGGTCAAGGAGGACACAGAAGGATGGAGAAGAAGGTATTAGGTGTGGTGATTTGGAGGTCATTGTTTACTTTGGAGAGAAGAGTTTAGGTGGAATGATAAGATTTGAAGTCAAAATGTAGAGAAGTAAGATGAGAGGGAGAGTAGAGAAAGAGGATTGTAGATGGACTTCTCAAGAAGTTTAACCATAAAAGTCAGGAGAGTGCCTATAAGGGCACTGAACTAGTAGGGATGTTTAGATCAAGTGAAAGGTTTTAAATCTATTTATATCTCTTTGCATGTCTCTCTGTCTCTCCCCTCTCCTCTTTCTGTGATTTTCTTCTCTTTTTTTCTTTCTTTCCCTTGATCTATATTTTTTCCTATGCACATACAAGTGCATGCAAATACATGAGCATATGCATATATTTGCACGCACACACATATATTCTTCTCTCTGTTTACTTATCTATTCATCCATCCATTCATCCATGTGTCCATCCATCCATCTATCTGTCTTATTTGTTTGCCTTAAATGTCTGTCTATCTGTTTTTTTTTTTTAACTTTTTATTGACAGAACCCATGCCAGGGTAATTTTTTACAACATTATTCCTTGTACTCACTTCTGTTCTGATTTTTTCCCTTCCTCCCTCCACCCTTCCCCCAGATGGCAAGCAGTCCTTTACATGTTGAATAGGTTACAGTATATACTAGATACAATATATGTGTGCAGAACCAAACAGTTCTCTTGTTGCACAGGGAGAATTGGATTCAGAAGGTATAAATAACCTGGGAAGAAAAACAAAAATGCAGCAGTTTATATTCATTTCCCAGTGTTCTTTCTTTGAGTGTAGCTGCTTCTGTCCATCCTTGATCAATTGAAACTGAATTAGCTCTCTTTATAGAAGAGATCCACTTCCATCAGAATACATCCTCAAACAGTATCATTGTTGAGGTATATAATGATCTCCTGGTTCTGCTCATTTCACTTAGCATCAGTTCACGTAAGTCTGGCTGGCCAGTCCTCTCTGTATTCATCCTGCTGGTCATTTCTTACAGAACAATAATATTCCATAACATTCACATACCACAATTTACCCAGACATTCTCCAATTGATGGGCATCCATTCATTTTCCAGCTTCCTAGCCACTACAAACAGGGCAGCCACAAAGATTTTGGTGCATACAGGTCCCTTTCCCTTCTTTAGTATCTCTTTGGGATATAAGCCCAGTTGTCTGTCTGTTTTAAATGTCTACCTGAATTTCTGTCTTGTCTGTCTGTCTTATCTCTAATCTCTGTTCCGATTTTTTCCCTTCCTCCCTCCACCCCCTCCCCCAGATGGCAAGCAGTCCTTTACATGTTGAATAGGTTACAGTATATCCTAGATACAATATATGTGTGCAGAACCAAACAGTTCTCTTGTTGCACAGGGAGAATTGGATTCAGAAGGTAGAAATAACCCGAGAAGAAAAACAGAAATGCAAGCAGTTTATATTCATTTCCCAGTGTTCTTTCTTTGAGTGTAGCTGCTTCTGTCAGTCTGTCTTTCCTATCTGTCCATCTGTCTTATCTGTTGGTCTTATCTATCAGTCACTGTCTTATCTGTCTATCTTATCTAATTATCTGTCTGTCTGTCCATCTGTGTCTTATCTATCTATCTATCTATTTATCTATCTATTTTACCTGTCTGTGTGTCTTGAAAAAAATGCTGAATGACTTCTTAAGCACCCAATAATATGTTTTGGTATGGATTGGACTAAATGACTACTTAGGTTTTGTTGTTGTTGTTGTTGTTGTTGTTGTTGTTGTTGTTGTTGTTATTGTTTTTTTTTTTTTTTTTTTACTTTGAAGCTCTGTTTTTGTGATGATTTAGGACCAGAATTATTCTATCCAAATGTGTTCCCTTCTTTAGAGTGATACTTCTTATTCCTCCAAAATACCCCGAACTCTGAAGATTCTAGATTTCATGTCGTTTTCATGCCAATGTTATATAGCACTATATATGTTTTTCATACTACCCCTAATTTTAGGTCCTTTACATTTGCAAAGGGGTCTAGGTACTCTAATAGCCTGGTTTTTGAGGGATAATGTCAGAGCAAGCATGCAGTCACTTAGACTTACCCTTGTATCATAGCAGTTAGGGTCAGCATTCTTATCACAGCAAGTCTCTGTCAAGGAGACAACTTCATTCACTAAGGCTTTGACCTGTTCAAATGTGCCACTGGGAAATTTTCTGCTGTACAGAACAAATGATCTGGGGAATCAAGAGAAAAAAAAATGTCAGGGTGACACAATCACATAAGAGTTTTCATTCACTTACAATAAATCATGCTGAAATAAATCTATGAAAAATCTATTTAACAGTTTTATTCAAAATTGTCTCTCTTGCGACTTAAGTGAGGAATACTAAAATATTTCAAATGATTGCTTGCTCTAGCTATATTAGGAAAAACATTTTATACCTTCTTTCTTTTCTTTAGATCTTCTTTGCCCATTCTCTTTGTCCTTTTACCCCCACCCCTTAGAAACTTGTTGCTTCTTGTTTACTTCTTTCTTTGCTTCCTGCTATCATTTTTCTTTCCTCAGTATAATTTTCTTCAGGACCTAAAGAGTCTAACCAGGAACTAAACTAGGATCAGAGCTTGCTTCTAAAGGATACTTTACTGTTGGCCTTCTTATGTCAAATGCATTACCTCTGTCATCTACAGTGGGAATTTCAGGCCATATTGGACAAAGATAAAGATGATAATTGACAGGGGAGGGGAGGTTTCCTGTTGTTAAATTATTTCCTGGATGTTGTCACTTAATCCATTGGACTGACCCTAAATTTATGTACCTGACTAGATCAACTTATCCTTGTTAAAATAGACATGGTGTGCAAATAAGTGTACCCTGCTATACGTACAAAGACCGGAAGTCATCTTTCCCCAGATTGGTGAATTCCTTGCAAACTTTAGATTTTTCATAATCACGCCCTGCAAAAAAAGAAACAAGAGAATCTGTACCTTCTAGTACACCATCTAGACATATTTATTCACTGAATGGAATTCAGAATTTCTGACTAGCAGAGACAGGATTTGTTCCTTAGGAAAGAATTCAGTTGAGAGTAGGAGCAAGTGTCAGAGAGGAACAGTATGACAGCAGGTGTAATTGTTCTGTGAAAGAGGATATTTCATCTGACAGAGTCTGGTACCAGTAGATGTTTGGGTCACAGAGCCTTGCTGTATGACTTCAAAGTGAGGGGAGAGGTGTGTAAGTGGGAAGGAAGTAGACTTTGCCCCGTGGGAAATCAGCACCCTAGGGCAAAGTCCTGTTCACCTATGCTAGATAGTGTTCTACTATCTAGATCCATATCCACAACACAAAAAGAAGACTAAGGGGAGAGAAGATAACTGGCTTTAGAATTTATAGGGAAGTCATATGGAAGAAGCAGCAGACTCAATTTGGATTTCCACAAAAGACAGAATAAAGAACAGTGGGTGGAAGTATAGGAAGAAAGAATACCATTTATTAAGTCCCTACTATATGACAAGTGTTGAGCATTACAAATATTATCTCATCTAATCCTCATAATAACCCTACAAATAGGGATAACCTATATCCCCATTTTACATTTGAGGAAAGTGAGGAAGACAGAGGTTAATAGAATCACATAGCTAATAACTTATCGAGGCTGGATTTGAACTCAGGTTTTCTGACTCTAGGTCCAGAATTCCATCCACTAGTCACCTAGCCTGCTTAAAAGGGAATTAGGTTTGACATCAATAGAAAAGAATATGTTCTAAAAATTAGTATTGTCCAAAAGTGGAACAGCTTTCTTGAAGTAGTGAGTTTCCTGCCACTGGAAGTATTCCAGTAGAAATAACATATTGGGGATATAATTGAAGTCATTATTATACTAAATAGGAGGTTGGAGCAGAGAACCTCAATGACCCTTTCCACTCAAAGATTCTTTGATCCAAGAAATTCCTTTTGAGATAACTAATTCCTTTATAATAAAATTTCGATCCCCAGTACCACTCCCCATCCGCAGTATACTGAAGGGAGAATAATATAAAATGTCTGTTTCCAACTGGGACATATTTACTTGTTTTAGGAAAAACATCAATTTAACAAAGAGACTAAGATCCATTATTTTATTGGCTGGCCACTTTTTTGGGTTGCTTTTTTGGCTCTTATTTTATTTAAGGGTTTTTTCTTTTTTCTTAAAAAAAAACTCTTAAAACAAAAATAAACTTTATTTTAAAATAATATTCACAAATAAGAGAGCTTGCATCAAGTGTATAGAGTCTCACTTTTGACAGATATAGATTGTATGACCTTGACCAAATCACTTAAATATTAGTATCTAGGACTAGCCAGTCTCAGATGACCTTCATTGAGAAAGGGAGTTTCCGCAAATAGAAGTTCCTTTTATTAATAAAAACACAAGTCACAGACATGAGACAGATATACCTCATTAGCCACAGTCTTAATGGATATTTGAAAGCAAAGGGTTAGAGAAAAGGTAGAAACTTCAAATATTCATTTCATAAGTACTATTTATATACAGTGCATTCAAATATAGGTAACAATACTATCAAATTTTATTCTGTCAGAAGGTGTATGTGTGTCTGTTTATACATATATACATATAGATACATTTATATATGCAAAACATATATTTATTTGTCACATATATGCACATATAAAATATGTACATGCAAGACTACTAATACACATACACACATATTCACACATATATCTGTTTGCATTTTTTCAACCAAATCCCCAAAATTGTAGATCTAACCCCTATCTAACCACTAGTAAAATATCTACATTGCATTTAATGTCAATGGTTTTTCTCCATAAAAATGTACATAGAAATTAATTTTTAGTTCTATGTAGAAGACAGAGTATTTTAAGGAAGGAAATTAGTTTATGTACCAAGATCAAGAGGACCTTTAGCCTTTTTTTTTAGCCTTTTGAATCTATATAGTTATGTGTGTGTGTGTGTGTATGTATTAGAGAGAGAGAGAGAGAGAGAGAGAGAGAGAGAGAGAGAGAGAGAGAGAAGTAGAGAAGACACAGAGATAGAGTTAGAGAAAGACAGATAAGACAGAGACAGAGACAGGCAGAGAATGAGACTGAGAGAAATGGATAAAAAGACTTCTGGAAAACCAGGATTAAAACTGGAACAACTGCTGCTGTAATAATGGCCTGCAGAGGGAGATGTTACATCATTTATCTCTCAGATGTGAGCCCTAGCTAAGGAAAAAAATCTGATTTAATTTGCTGGATGATAGAGATGGTATACGGATTTTAAGCCAAGGACAGATGCAAGTTAATGAAATATTTTCTCTCTTTAACAAAAGGAAACACACATATTAATTGTATAGTATTTAATGATTAATACTTTGACATTATTTATAGGGTTCTTCTGGTTCACTAACACACAGACACACACACACACACACACACACACACACACATACACACACACACATTACAGAGGAATTGTTAAAGAACTAACAAACTCTTACTATGACCTTTGGTTACAAAGTGGGTGGTCTGGACTTCGACCTAGTCACAGTAAATATCACATGAACCTAATAACTCCAGTGAAATGTCAGGGTTTTCATCCTAATCTGCCTCCAATGTTTGTTTGTCTTATTCATTAAACTACATTTTGTAACATGTCCTACTTTGCTTTAGTCTTGTGAAAGTTAAAACGAAATTTAGGGTTTTTTGTATTGTCTTATCATGGTCCTTTTGAAATTGCCTTGGTCTTCCCCAAATTCTCCATTTGAGTGATGATTAGATAATCACTGAGATTTTTGCCGAGCTAATTGTAAGAACTATCACAGAGAAGCATTTTGAAAGGTACTTGTGATTTTTCCCCTTTCAGATGCATGGGTACCTCATCTCATCATGGAAAGTCAGAGTATCAGAGTAAGTTCCAAGCCCCAGCATTTCCCGCCTATGTGACCTTGGTTAAGGGGCTTAGCATCTCTGCATCCTTACCTATCAAACAAAGGAGGAGGTGATAAGCAGGATGGCAGAGTTGATTCCCACAAAATTTCCAACCCAAAATGAAAAGGCAAATAAATGTAACAGAAGCCATGAGAAATGCACAGAATTCTCCTGTCTGCTTCAGGTCAGTCCTGAAGGACATGGGAGTTTTGGGAATGATGAAGTAATCCCTTGACTATTAAGCCAGAAAAACTGATGATTCAATGGATTTTTAAAGGGAAAGGACCTGTTTTCTCTCTCTCTCTCTACCTCCCTCCCTTTCTTTCTCTGTCTCTATCTCTCTCTCTGTGTGTCTCCTGTTTTCCTCTCTGTCTCTGTCTCTCTGTGTCTGTTTCTCTCTCTGTCTCTGTCTCTCTTTGGGTGTCTCTCTGTCTTCCTCTCTGTCTCTGTCTCTCTGTATCTGTTTCTTTTTCAGTCTCTGTCTCTCTCTGTGTGATTCTCTGTTTTCCTCTCTGTTTCTGTTTCTGTCTCTGTCTCTTTCTTTGTGTCTCTCTGTTTTCCTCTCTGTCTCTCTGTCTCTGTCTCTCTGTGTCTGTTTCTCTTTCTGTTTCTGTCTCTGTCTCTCTCTGTGTATCTGTCTCTGCCTGTGTGTTTCTCTCTGTCTCTGTCTCTGTCTCTGTCTCCTCAATTTGGGGATTGTGCCATTATATTTGAGGCTAATCCTGGAAGGGTGTCTCCTCTGATACGCCTTGAGTAAGAAGGGTTCATCTAGGGAAGCTTGAGCCTGGATCTCTGGATGCCTCTTTACCTGTGCTTCTGTTCCTAATTGTAGGTGCCTGGACAGTAAGAGTGTATGTCCATTCTTGGAGGCAATGTTGTGGGTGTAGGCTCTTGGGTCATTAGGCAGAGGTGACTGTGGGAATCTCTACAATCTTCATGAGAGAAGAAGGGATCTTAAGCCCCAGTGTAGTGAAGCAAACAAACACCAACAACAGGAACCTCCTCCCCCCAGGCCTTGGTATGGCAGAGCAGGTAGTGGATTCCAACTTTGAGCCACCATATGTCTTAGCATAGCCTTGGGGTAGGCGAGCATCCTCCAGGGGTCAGGTCTTTGTGTGCTCAGTGCAGACCTCAAATAGACAGGCATCTTCTGGAGGCCAGACCACCACATGCATTGGCACAGCTCAGGGCAGATAGACATCCTCCAGCTGCCAGACAACCACATGCTTCAGTGTAGCCCTTGGAAACACAGAAACACCCCACCGGGGCCATACCATATGCCAATCACTCCCACTAGTACCACAGGTAAATTGCTAGACTTCTACAGCCTCCAGCAGCACCATTCCACTCTACAGCACAGCAGCAGACATGAGAGTCCCTCATGGATCTCAGGACAACATCAGTGCAGCACCAGGTAAATAAACAGGACTTGGCAGTACTCACAGAAGAAGCCTTTTACTCTGTTAGCAGAGCTTACATTTAAAAGAAAGGAACCCCCCTCCCAAAAAAAGATAAGTAAAAAAAGAACAGGAAAAAAGAAGCTGATCATAGAACATTATTATGGGGATAGGAAAGACTAAGATGCAAACTCAGAAGAGAGTATTGTTGTCCTATGGGCAATACTTCAAAGGAAAATGAAAAGTAGTCTCAAACCTAGAAAGAACTCATGGAAGAGCTCAAAAATCATATAAGAGGGGTAGTAGAAAAGTGGGGAAAGAAATGAGGATGATGCAAGAGAATTATGAAAAAAAGTCAATAGCTTAGAAAATTGCTTAAAAAGGAGAGTTGGTCAAATGAAAAGGAGATCCCCACTGTGGGGAGGGGAGACTCTGTAAAAGGTACAACTAGTCAAATGGAAAAGAAAGCACAAAAACTAATCAAAGAAACATCTTAAAAGTTATAATTGAGCAAGTGGTAGCTAATGACTCCATGACATATTAAGAATCAATTAAACAAAATCAAAAGAATGAAAAAGTGAAAGAAAATATAAAATACCTCATGGGAAAAAACAAATAAACAACGAATCTGGAAAATAGATTCTGGAGAGACAACATCAGCATTATTGGACTACCTGAAAGCCATAATCAAAAAGACCTGTATGGGATCTTTCAAGAAATTATTAAGAAAAACTGTCTTAATATTTTGAAACCCACAAAATAGGCATTGAAATAATCTGCTGATTACTTCAGGAAGGCAATTCCAATATTAAAACTCCAATGAATATTATTGCCAAATATGCTATGAAGTCAAGGAAGTGGCCAGAAGGAAACCATTCCAATATCAGAGAGTCATAATCAGGATTATACTGGACTTGGCAGATGCAACATCAAAGAATCAGAGATCATGGAATATGACATTCCAGAAAGCAAGGGAGCTGAGACTACATCCAAGAATCATTTACCTGGAAATTAAATGTTATACATCAAGGCAAAAAAAAAATGGTCATCCAATGATATAGAAGAATTTCAAGCTTTTATAAGTAAAAGACCAGAACCAAACCAAGAATTTGACCTCCAATATCAAGACCCAAGAAGAGCATAACCAGGTAAAAAGAGACAAAGAAACATAAGGATTCAATATAGCTAAACAGTTTACATCCATACTTGGGAAGATGATACATACAATTCTTAAAAATCTTATCACTAGCAATATAACTAAAATGAATATACATAGAGGGTAAGGTGAATTTGAGGGAATGGCATAAAAAATCAAGACATAAGTGCAGTGTACAGATATAAGTACTATACAGAGAGAATGAAGAAGTAGAATTGTGTAAATTTTTTTACATGAAGAGGCACTAAAGACTTTATTATAGTGGAGAGAAAGATGGGAGAGTGGGCAACAAGTATCACTTGGACCTTACTCTTGTCAATATTGACTTAAAGAGGGAAAAATATACATAATTAGTTGAATATAGAAATCTATCTTACCTGACAGGGAAGTAGGAGGGAAGGAGAGTAAATAAATGGCAGGGGGAGAGACTGACAGAAGAGAAGACAGATCAAGGGAGGTCACAGACAGAAACCAACCACTGTTGAGGAGAGAAAGGGTGAAAGGAGAGAAAAGACAAACAAGAGAAAGAATAGGATGGAGGGAAGTGCACACAGTATTCATAACAGTGACTGTGAATGGGATGAACTCTTCCATAAAATTAAAGTGGAGAGCACAGTAGATCAAAAACCACAATCCTATATTATGTGTGTTTGTTTTGTATTGTTTTACAAAAAGCATACTTAAAGCAGAGAGACAACACAGTAAAAATCATGCAATATTGGAGCAAAATCTATTATGCTTTAATTGAAGTCAAGCAGAGGTAGCAATTCTGATCTCAGATAAAGTAAAAGCAAAAATAGACCTAATTAAATAAGGAAGAAAACTAAATGCTAAGTTACCATAGACAATAAAGCAATAGCAATAATAAACATATATGTACCAAGTAGTACAGCATTCAAAAATCTTAAAGGAGAAGTTAAGTGTATTATGGAAGAAATAAACAGAAAAACCCTATACCAGTAGAGAACCTTAACTGTCACTTCTCAGAATTTGATAAATCCACTCAAAAAAATATAAGGAAACTAAGGAGACAAATAGAATATTAGATATCACAAGCAAATTAGAAGAACAAGGAATAGTCCACATGTCAGATTTATGGGAAGGAAAAAAAAAGTCATGATTATACAAGAGATACAGGGAATTACAAAATGCAAAATAGAATATTTTTGATTATATTAAATTAAAAAAAAGTTTTTGTGTTATGGGCCAGAACTCTGAATTTAAAACAAGGGATTCTTACAAGGTACTAATGGAATCAGTGGAATTGATAAAGACACTAGTTATCTAATTTAGCATAGATCAGTATGATTGATTTAAGCCTACAAGGAGATGTTATGGGCCAGAACTTGAAATAAGGTACTAAATGGAATCAAGGAGACAATGGTTAAATCTAGTTTAGCATTGATTTAATCCTACAACAAATAATGGTTTCCTAGGCATATAATGATTGGTGTATACTCAGTGTAGAAGATATAAGCTAGAAGCTCTCAGGACCAAAAAAGGACAAGCACACTAGAAGCTCTTGGAGGCTGAGACAGATTCATTCCATCATCCACCTTTGTGATGGCTGCAGGCTGAAGCACAAACCTTTGGATTCAGAGAGATTCAGGGGGCAGAGAAGGAGGCAGGAGCTCAAGCTCTTGGAATCAAGGAGAGAGATAGGTCTCTTAGAAAGCTAACCGGGGCCCAGGAAAGGAGACAAGACTTTAAAAGAGACATAAAGGATTTGGACTTTAACCCCTGGCTACTCATGTAGTGATTTCTGAACTGAAATGAAGTCTGCTCCCAAAACCCCCAGAGACCCAAGAAAACCTCAACAGACAACATTATATTTTAGAGAAAATATTACACGTTGTACCAAAAAAACCAAATGCCACCAAGATTAAAAAGAAATCGGAAAGCTGGGTAACAATCTTTATAGCAAGTTTCCCTGATAAAAACCTCATTTCTCAAATATATGGAGAACTAAATGAAGTTTACAAGAATACAAAGAATTCAGTAATTGATAAATGGTCAAAGGATCTGAACAGGCAGTTTTCAAATGAAGAAATCAAAGTTATCTATAGGCATATGACTTTTGACTGAAGAACTGCAAGTTAAAACAACTTTAAGATATCCTTTCTCATCTATCAGATTAGTCAATATGACAGAAAAGAAAAGTGATAAATGTTGAAAAGCATGTGGAAAAATTGGGACATTAGTGTACTATTTATGGAATTGTGAACCATTCTGGAGAGTAATTTGAAATTATTCTCAAAAGATAATCAAATTATGCATACCATTTGACCCAGCAACACCTAAGTCTGTATACCAAAGAGGTCATTAAAAAAAAGGAAAGGAACTACAAGTGCAAAACTATTTATAGAAACTCTTTTCATGCTTTACTGAAGATGGCAAATATTAAAACTGAAGGGAAAAATGCAAGAAAGAAAGATTGATGGAGTAAATCAACCAAATCATCCCATCTCAATTAAATTAAGAGATAAATTATCTTCTGAGATTTTAAATAAGAAAATATATCAACCAATCAATCATAAGTTTTAAGGCAATATACATTTATTACTTCTACCATTTATTCTTCTTTCGGTGTTAAGTGTTGGGGTAAAAAAGAAAGATTAAAAAATGTTACTGTTCACAAGAAGCTAAGAATTTGATGAAACTTTAAACTAATGGGAAAAATTAGGAATCTTGTCAATCATCTGAAGAATAGTACTTAACATTATTGTACTTAGAAAGAAATTCACATGGCTCATGATTGAAAAAAAATGCCATCTGCCTTCAGAGAAGGAATTGATTAACACTTAAGTGGACACTGAAACAAATTTTCTTTCAATTTTTTTTTGTATATTTTTTCACATCATGGTTAATCTGGAAATATGTTTTACATGACTTCATATATATAATTGATATTGAATTTTTTGCTTTCTCAATAAGTGGGCGAGAGGCAAAGGGAGAGAGATTACTTAGAACTGAAAATAAAAATCTTAAAAACAAATAAATATGGAAAAGGGGAAGAGTGGAACCAAGAGGGTGGAGAAAATCCAGGAAGTTACTTGAACTTTCTCTACTTTGCCTTGGAAACAACATTAAATAAAGCCTCTATAGAATTCTGGAATGATAGTATCTATAAAAAAGATGGAATGAAATGATTTTACAATGCAAGATAATTTAGAAGACTTCAGGAAAGGTCATTCTCACTTGGGCAGTGTCTGGGCAAGCCAGTGGGAAGCTATTAATCAAAGCACAGATCAGCAACCTTGGTGGCTGCCTTGGCCTTTGACTCTGGTTCAGCAGGCCAGTGGCACATAGCAAGTCAGCTGTGAGGCCTCCAACCTCCATGCAACAGGCAAACTGCCAGACCCAGATGCCAGAGCACAAGAAGTGCTACCAGACTGGGATACCCTAGTTCAGTGGGCAAGCCACCAGTCCCAGGGACCCTGACACAGACAGCCAATAACTAGGTCCCTATCCCCCAGTGCAAGAAGATTGGGAATGTGTCTCTTGTACTCCAGTTGTTCATTTAAAATGGAACAACAAAAAATGGGAGCCCTGACCACAGAAAGCTACTGTGACAACAGGAAAGATCAAAACACAAAATCAGAAGAGGACAGTAGAATCAAAATATCTACTTATGAAACTTCAAAGGGGGATATAAATTGGTTTCCAGTCCAAAAATTCCACTTGAAAGAGCTCAAAAAGGATTTTAAAATCAAGTGAGAGAGATAGAAGAAAAATTGGGGAAAGATATGAGTTATGAAAAAAGAGACAACATCTTAAAAAAGGAAGCACAAAAATTGACTGAAGAAGACAAGTCTTTAAAAAATAGAATTGACCAAATGAGGAAAAAATTCACTGAAGAAAACAACTTTTCTAAAAGTGGAATTGGCCAAATGGAAAAGTAGATGCAAAAGCTAACTGGATAAAATAATTCCTTAGAAATTAGAATTGAGCAAATGGAAGCTAATGACATCAAAAATCAAAACAAAATAAACAGAATGAAAAAAATAGAAAAATATTTTCCTTGGAAAAATAACTGATCTGAAAAATAAATTCAGGAGAGAATTACCTGAAAGCCATTCAAAAAAGAGCCTGCAGAGTGTTTTTCAAGAAATGGTCAAGGAAAACTGCCTTGAAGGTAAAAGTTACCAGAGGATAAAATAGTCACTGAAAGAATTCACCCAATTACCTCCTGAAAGAGATCCCCAAATGAAAACTTCAAGGAATATTGAAGCCAAATTCCAAAACTATCATGTGAAGGAGAAAATACTACAGCCAGCTAGAAAAAAATCAAATATCAAGGAGACACAGCCAGGATTACACAAAACTTAACAGCTTCTCCATTAAAGAATTAGAATACTTGGAATATGGTATTCCAGAAGGTAAAAGCACTTGGATGATAGTCAAAAATCAACTACCCAGCATAACTGAGTATAAATTTTAAGGGAAAATTTAGATATTCAATGAAATAGGGGACTTTCAAACTTTTCTGATGAAAAGAACAGAGTTGAACAGAAGCTTTGATCTTCAGATACAAAACTCATGAGAAGCATAAAAAGTTAAACAGGAAAGAAAAGCAAACATGACATTCAATAAGGTTAAACTGTTTATATCCCTGCATGGGAAGGTAATACTATTAATTCTTAAGAACTGTATCTCTGTTAGGGCAGTTAGGAATATACTTAAATAGAGTGTATGGACTGACTGTGATGTGATGATAAAAAAGTTAATTAAGGGGTGAAACAAATTGTGCTGGGAGAAGAGGAAAATGGAAGGAAGAATCGGGTAAATTGTATTGTATTGTTGTTTGTCCTTCATTCTTGAAGAGAATTATGATGAGGGATATGATCCATGATATGCAAGTAAGTTGGATTTAAGTGAGGGTGAGTTTTGAAAAGTTGCAAGCCTTACTCTCTCTTCTGGAGCCATTTGGGTTTAATGGCAAGTCATAGATTAGGATGACAGGAGATGGCCCTGGACACAGTAGGAGAGCTTGCTCTTTTTAAGCCAAGGTCTTTAACAGGTCTCAGTCTGACTTAAGCAATATTCCATCTAATGATTAAGACTAGGTAAAAAAAGAAATGAGGTAAAGAATAGCCTTTTTTTTATCTAGTTACAAACAAAACAAAACAAAACAAAACAAAAATCTTGGAGGGGAAGATTCTCAGGGTTTCTGAACAAAACAAAAATAATATCACATAAAGAGAAATGAAAGGCATATATAACAGTAGAAAGAATGAAGAGAGTAGGTGATATTTGAACCTCATTGTCATCACATTTGGCTCAAAGAGGGAATTACATACACACTTATTTGGGTAGGGAAATCTATCTTATCCTATAGGGGAGATTGAGGGAGATGGTGGTCAGAAGCAAAACACTAGTGAGGAGGGAAATTATAATAATAATAATTATTATTATTATATATAACAATATAATTATAATAACAGTAATCATAGTTGTGAATGTGAACTTGATGAACTCTCCCTTAAAATGAAAAAGAATAACAGTGGATTAAAAAACAGAATCCTATAGTATGTTGTTTACAAGAAATAAATTTGAAGCAGAGAGACACATACAGAGTAAAAGTAAGGGACTGGAGCTGAATATTATGTTTCAGATGACATAAAAAAATCAGTGATCCTGATCCCAGACAAAGCAAAAGCAAAAATAGATCTAATTAAAAGAGACAAGGAAAAAAAATCTTGCTAAAGATATCATGGACAATGAAATAATATCAATACTAAACACACACACACACACACACACACACACACACAGACACACACACACACACACACACACACACCAAGTGGAGCAGCATCCAAATTTTTAGAGGAAAAGTTAAGTGATATAGGAAGAAATAGACAGCAAAATTAGTAGGGGACCTTAATCTCCTCTCTCAACTAGATCAATCTAACCAAAAATAAATAATAAAGAAGTTAAAAAGATAAACAGAATTTTACAAAAGTTAGATATAATAAACCTCTGGAAAAAATTAAATGGGATATAAAGGAATATACTTTTTTTTTCTCAATGGTACATGGCACCTATGAAAAAATTGATCATGTGTTAGGCATTAGAACATCACAATCAAATGCAGAAAGACAGAAATATTAAATGTATCCTTTTCAGATCATGGTATAATTAGAATTTTATCTAATAAAGGGTCATGATAGACTAAAAACTAATTTGAAACTAAGTACTCTAATCCTAAAGAAGAAATCATACAACCAATCAATAATTTCATCAAAGTGGATTACAATAATTCAACCACATACTGAGATTTATGAGATGCAGCTAAAACAATACTTAAGAAAATGTACATATCTCTAAAAACTTACATGAATAAAATAGAGAAAGAGAGCAGATAAAAGAATTGATCATGTGATTTTAAAAGTTGTGAAAAGAACAAAATAAAAAATCCCCAATTAAATACTAAATTAAAAACTCTGAAAATCAAATGAGGGATTATTAAAATTGAAATCAAGCTAATAAATAATTGAGCTAATAAATAATACTAACAGGTGGTTTTATGGGAAAAAGACAAATAGATAAACTTTTGGTTAATTTAATTTAACAAGGAAAAAAGAAGAAAACCAAACTACAACCAAACTACCAGTATCAAAAAATGAAAAGGGTGAATTCACTACTAATAAAGAGGAAATTAAAGCAAAAATTAGGAACTATTTTGCCCACCTGTATGCCAATGAATCTGTCAATCTAAGTGAAATGAATGTTTACAAAAAGTATAAATTGTTCATATTAACAGAAGAGGAAATAAAATATTTAAATAGCCCCATTTTAGAAGAAGAAATTGAACAAAACAAAAAATGTGAAAAGATAAATATAGAATAATTGTATGTGTGTGTGTATACATGTGTGTGTACCTTTTTGTTTCTAATGATATCCATTGCTACACCAAGAGCAGAGGAGTGAGAGAAGAAAAAATAAATTTACATGATGATTTTTGCTGCATCTCTGAAAGAAGAAGCAAGTTGTGCACAGATTTGCAGTTTCACATACAATCATCTCTTTAGTGTATAGCATTATGAAATGCTTGCTTTATTCCATAAATTAAAAGTAAAATAAAACAAATAAATGAAACATTGGGGAAAAATACTATTCACCTTTTTTTAGGTAGGGACCACAGCTAATAATTCAATGACTCTAAAACCTCCATAAAGGTAAGAGTCACAGCTTATGCTTCTTCTTTTTTGGGTGGGTAGGGAGGAGGGTTTAGGCAATTGGGGTTAAGTGACTTGCCTGGGGTTACACAGCTAGCTAGTAAGCATTAATTATCTGAACTCAGGTTATCCTGACTCCAGGGCTGGTGCCCTATCCACTGCACCATCTAGCTACCCCATTATGCTTTTTAATAACTACCTTTTAACTCTGTTTTGGGCACATACTCTGAATTCTTTATTTGTAAATTGAATTTTAAAAGAGCTGCAGAAAAACAAAATGTTGTATTCATCTTTTAAAAAAGAGATATTCTGTAGAATACTAAATGAGTAAAATTGTTTTTAAATAAGACTAAGGTAATCATTTGAATAAGGGTTGTCACTGCTGGGTATATTAAATGTAGAAAGCAACCATTATTCCCCTTCAGGGATTTTCTATTGGTTTTGGTTTTGGTGTGTGTGTGTGTATGTGTGTGTGTGTGTGTGTGTGTGTGTGTGTGTGTGTGTGTGTTTAGATTCAGACTACAATGCAGTCCTCTAGAATTCAAGCAACTTTAGGGTCTTCAACAATAGGCATGTACCACCATATTTGGCATATGTTTTTCCTCCATGTTTATTTAATTCATTTGGGCACTGAGAAATCTTTTTTTTAATGAAACATTTAAAAAAAATCATTGCCTTTAAGTGGCAATGTTTTTAATAAGTGGTAAGTACTCAGTAAATACTTACTTCTGTAACACTGACATCATCTTTAGTGGGATCAAGAAGAGATTTATAATAATTTCATTATATATGAACAATGCCTGTAACACTTAGAAAAAGTAAAATACTCTATTCATGCCTGAGGAATGTCCAATGGGGATTAACTCTTAGTTTTTATTTTTTCCATTACTACATTGAATTTTTTTCAAATGGTACAAAAAAAAAAAAAAGAAAACACAAATATGAAAACGGGCAGATCACATACATTGTCACATTTTAGACAGGTGAAATGGTAAAAATAATTCTTCATTTGGAATTAGAGTACCTGGTTTCAAATTCTAACTCAACTCCTTATTGCTTAAATTATCTTGAAGAAGTTATTTAGCCTTGATGGGCCTTAGTGTTCTTGTCTATAAAATGAGGAGGGTTATAACTAGATAAATTTTGGTGTTTCTTCTAGATCTAAGTCTATGATTCTAAGTTTTCTTCTTTTTACCCCCATAATGGTAGAGGGAGAGAGAATTGATATGGACAGATATACATATATATATATATATATATACAATAATTATTTTATGGTGTAACTGATAGCCCAATGTACTTTATAAGGGAAGGGACTCTCTAGACACACATAGATTGAGAATAATTTGATAAGTGCACAATGCAGGCAAGTGAAGATTGTATCAAATTTTCACATTCTCTTTCATTGCTTTTACTTATTTTAGAGAAATCTCTTAAACAAAACTTGGGTTGGCTCATCTCAGAGATCTCTTACAGCAAAGGTATTCAATATGGTGTCTAAGATAATATATTACTTATAGAGGTCTTCTTGTTCACCAGTGGTCCTTACATTAATAATTCCCTATACAATGCTTCTATATATTGTCCTAATAAAATATTATAAAAATGTGGAAGTAAGTGCATGTTTGGTAAATTCTGAAAATCAGATTTTAAAGGTTAAAAAGGTGAATTCCAAGCACTGACAGTTTCTACCATGAAACAAAGGCTTCCAATATGGTCCCAGCAATAGCCAAAATCTACTTTTCTAGAACTAGTCTTATTGAGTATGTAAGAGTTCATTATTAGTAGACTGACCGTTTGGTGATGAATTCTTTGGCCATAGCAACTCAAGTAAGTGAAAAATATAAAATTTCTCTCAGTTTTATGAATTCTCCTATTGTGATGGTGAAGAGGATATCAATATCAATCATAATAATTTCATAGGGAAGTTAAAATGATTCTATGACAATAGCCAGAAGGAGACCAAAAAATCCTAAAGACCACATTAGTTAATAAAAATTAAGGGCAGTTAAGAATGAAACTGAAGGAGAACAAAAAACCAGAAAGTCAATTGGGAAAAAAAAGTCAATTTTTTAAAATAGCCAGGTCTTTCTACAATTAAGAAGAGTGAAGCAACCACATTTAAACTCTAATATCATGTTTTGGGGGGCTGAGGCAATTGGGGTTAAGTGACTTGCCCAGGGTCACATAGCTTGGATGCATTAAGTAGTTGAGATCCGATTTGAACTTAGGTCCTCCTGATTTCAGGGCTGGTGGTTTATCCACTGCACCACTTAGCTGCCCCTATCATAACATTTTAGTGGGCTCCATCTAGCTCTAAAGATGTTATGAAGAAATTTGAGTGCATATTTTTGAACGTGGAGGAAGAGGAGAGAGTGAGATGTTTCCTAAGTATCTCATTGATTTGAGTTATTCCTTATGGAAAACAGGATTGCTTCCATCACCTTTGAAATAACTGTCATATTTCAAAGATTTATAGCCACACACAGTACTCCTGATCATGAATTTAATGAGTAACACGATTTATCCCAACATACTGAGTCAATAACCATTATCAATCAAAAAATGAACATCTTAAAGCACATTCTATGTATAGGAGAGCAGCTGGGCAGCAGTGGTTAGAGTGGTTAGAAAAGTCACGAAATTTTATCTTCCCAAGTTCAGATCCTTCCTCAAACTTACTAGCTATATGACCTTGAGTAAGTCACTTAATGATGTTTGCCTCAGTTTCATCATCTGTGAAATGAGATAGAGAAGAGAATGGCAAACTATTCCTGTATGTTACCAAGAAAACTCTAACTGAAGTCATGAAGAATTAGATACCCATCATAAAACAACTGAACAACAACATGTGCAAGGCACTGTGCTGAGTGTGAAGAATATAAAGAGGGAAAAAAAATCTAATGTTCCCTAACATCAAGGAACCTACATTCTATTGAGATAATTGCCTATTGTCTAAAATTTGTACATACCTTAATTAAAAACATTGTTAAAAAATACTAACCATAATCCCAGCCTTCAGTGAGTCATAATCTTTATGCAGGTGAATAGTCTTGACGCATTGTTAAGGGTTGATGACTGATTGGGGTGGTAGTTGCTAAAGGTTGCAGTGATTGTGGCAATTTTTACAATAGGACAACAATGAAGTTTGCCCCATTGATCGACTTCCTTTCATTAAAGATTTCTCTGTAGAAAGCATGCTGTTTGATTGTATTTTAGCCACAGAAGAACTCTTTTCAAAATTGGACTCAATCGCCTCAAACCCTGAAGCTGTTTTATCAAATAAGTTTATGTAATATTTTTCAATTTTGTTATATCCTAAGGAAATAGCGATGCCTGAGGAGAGGGAGAGAAATGGGGAATGGCTGGTCAGTGGAGCAGTCAGAACATATATAACATTTATTGATTAAGTTTGCTGTTTTATATGGGCACATATTTTGGTTCACCAAAACAATCATAATAGTAACATCAAATATTTTACTGATCACAGATCACCATAACAGAGAGAATAATAATGAAAAAGTTGACAGTATTGTGAGAATTAACAAAATATGACACAACACAATATGAATACATGCTCTTGGGAGAAAACTGTGCCAATAGACTTGATTGATACAGGGTTGCCACAAATCTTCAATTTGCAAAAATAAAAAAATAAAAAAATTGGAATATTTGTGAAGCTAAATAAAGCAAAATGCAATAAAATGAGGAATACCTATTTATATGAAGAAGAAATTCATGCCAGTTTGCATTATAAGCCTAAAAAGTTAGGGTGGAAGCAGATGATAAAAATCTTTAAATGCCAGAGAATTTATCTATTGTTCTTTTTTTTTCCCCTGAGGCATTTAGGGTTAAGTCATTTGTCCAGGGTCACACAGCTCAGAAGTATTAAATGTCTGAGGTAAGATTTGAACTCAGGTCCTCCTGACTTCAGACTAAATGCCCAATTTGTCCATTATTCTAAAGAAATTAGGACAGATGGGGATTTTTAGTAAGTAGAAAGACAGGGAAAAGCCTATGAATTAAAACTTTGTAGAATATAGATTGGAGAAATGAAGTAAGTAGGAGAATTATTATTGTAATGTTTTATTATAAGTATTATTGGAATTATACAATATAGCTTATACAATGTAGCAATATTATACAGTAATTATTATTAAAACTATTTTTGTAGTAGTCCAGAAAAGATATGATGGGGTCTGAGTTAAAGTGATTGTAATAATGAATGAAAGGGCATATATGTTAGAGATGCTATAAATGGAGAATCAACAAGCTTTGGAACAAATATTTATACATGACGAGGGAAGGAAAATGAAGATTCAAGTATGACCTTAAAATCGAGAATTGGGATTAACTAGTTATGTAGCCTTAACAGAAAGAGAGAAGTTTAGATGAAGGTTTAGGTGGAAAGGTAACTAATTCTGTTTTGAATACAATGCATTTGAGATGCCAAGGAACATCTGGGAAAAAATATCTAACAACTAATTAGTTGGAAATGCAGGAATACAACTCACAAGAGATACTAGAGCTGGAATCATCTGCATCAAGGTGGGAGTCATCTGCATAAAGACAATTGGGCCAATGACAGCCAATAAGATCATCAAAAGGGAAGGTATGGATCAAGAAAAGATGGAGAGATCAAGACAGATTCTTGGGAAACATTCATCGTTTAAGAGGAGGATTGCTATTCTGAGCCCTGTCTATATTAGGACTCTTCAACGATTCAAACTTGAATGAAATAAAGCACAAATGTATGGCAAAACTAAAGAGAGACTAAGAATTGATTTTTCTAAAGCATGACTATGTCATCCCTTTGTTCAATGAATTCTGCTGCCTCCCTACTAATTCCAAGATAAAGCATAAATTCCTCTGGTTAGCATTTAAAACTCTTCAAAATCTGATCCCTTCCTACCTTTCTAGTCTTCTTATACTTTACTACCCTTTGCACATTCTACCATCTGATGACTTTGGCTTCTTTCTACTTGCTCCAACAAAACATTTCATTTTCTATCTCTGAATGTTTATAATCAAGCCCCAAACCCAGAATGTCCTCTATCCTCACACTTCTGCCTCTTTCACTTTCTTGGATGCTTTCAAGACTCAGTCCAAATTCTACTTCTGCTTGAGTTCCTCCCCTATCCATCTAAATGTCATTGTTCCTCTCCTTTATATATTCCCTTTAATATATTTTGAATACATCCTGTATATAACTAGTCATTTTCATGTTCCTTCCCCTATTAGGGGAATGTGGTCTACTTTTTGCCTCTCTTTGTATCCCCAGGGCTTAACACAGTGCTTAAATACATAGTAAATTCTTAATGAAGACTTGTTGACAGATTGAAAGTTAAAAGGATTCAAAAGACTCACACTCCCTCTTTCTTCCTACAGTCACCAAATCAAGGATGCAGTAAATTGTTCCCAGCAGATTGTTGAAACTTTACCAGTATTCTCTGAAACATTTCCTGCCAAGGTGGGCCTTTTATGCTTAAGATATGGAAGAAATCAATAATCTACCCAGCTTCTAGAAGGTTAGTATGGGTCATTGGGAGGATATGAAGGCTAAAAATAAGGGAAAGGAAATGGAGGAATGAAAAAGTAAGTAGAAAGACAGGATTTTTGATATGGTCCTGACTTGTGGACCGAACCCCATCCTCATATCTGCATTGCAACACTGCTTACTTAACTGAGATTCCCCAGTGTTTCACTCCCTGCTCACACAAAAACATATTTAGCTCCTATCACAAATATGGAGGGAGATTCAGCAATAGACTGAGAAAAGAGGTGACAGGAAGATAACAAGAATACAGGAAAAGAGAGGTATTGCTTATTTAAGATAATTCCCCTCCTCTCCCCTCTTCCCCTATTCCCACTCCCCTATTCCAAGATCTTTGGGAATATTTAGTATTGAATAGGAATAGAAATTAGTCTGTGATTTCTTTGCTATAGTGAACATCTGGTGAGCAAAGTTTCTCTTCCTATGCAAATCTATTCCTTTTATGCAATATATAGCCTTAGAGTTGCCTCACACACAGAGATAAGGTGTTCAAGAAGTCAGTATATATCAGAGCCACTTGATTCAGATCTACCTGGTTTTGTGGCCAGCTCTCTACCCACTCTGCTATTCGTCTTAGAATCATAGAATATTCTGGTTTTATTCATTGACATTGATACTAAAATGTCCTGGCATGAAATCAATAATTATAAATTGAAACAGCAGGTAGCTGAAGAAGCTTCCATTATGTAGATGCATCCTTCACCTGCAGTTACAATCTCTAGGCTATTTCTTGAGTTTTGGGGGCCATTCCAATCTGAAGTAACTCCTGGTCCTTGACTTGGGTGTGACAACTCTCGAAAAGTAAACAGATTCTGGGATCTTCAGAAAAGGTACAAATGATCAAGTTTTGTAATTACATTTGTTTCACAGCAGATACCACATGACACCTTGCCTCCATCTTTTTTTCTGTAGTAACTTTTATCTTGTATTACATTTGGAGAAGGGGCATATCTTGTTTCTAGACTATAGCTTTCATGATGTCAGGAACAGCCTCCCCACCCCCCAATTCAATTTTCACTGTGTCCCTTTCCAGCCCCTAGCACAGTGCTCTTTCCAGAGTAGGTGCATAACAAATATTTGTCTAATTAAATTTAATGCTAAAGAACTAATCGGTGACTCCTGTGGCAAATTCAATTGACATTTCATTTTGAAAAAAGTTACCTAAAATGGATTCTGAAGTTCTACTCAATAACCTTGCAAGAATATGAAAATAATTTCACAATTGACAAATCAGGATGACTGCAGATCTCTCAGTAAATGATAAAAAGGCAACGGGAAATCAAGAATAATTTTATCGATCAGAATAAAATTTTTCCTTTACATTCTTTTAACAGCATCATTTCTACTAAAAATTTAGAAATAGTCCAGAGATGAGGATATCCTTGAAAATCTATTCTGAATATATGTGCTATAAACAATACACATATTCAATGTATATGTGTAATATATAATATGTATACTTAAGGTAAGCAATGTATAAAATGTATTCTCAATATGTATGCATATGTATACATATATATGAATAATTTTATTTTGGTTCAAAGCCATCAATTATTTTAATTTTGATTATAACCAGTATCAAACATGTATATAGCACTTTAAGGTTTTAAGGTATATAACTCACTTTAGCTCATTTTATTCTTACAACAACCATAGAAGGTAAGTGCTATTATTGAACCCACTTTTCAGATTAGAAAACTGAGCCTGAATAAAATTAAGCAATTTGTCCAAGGTTACACTATTAGTAAATATCTAAGGCAGGATTTGAACTTGGATCTTCCTCAAGTTAAACTATTCTAATTATGGAATAGTTGCAAACTGATTTCAGATGTTTGAACAGATTTTCAAATGGCCTTCATCTTTTTGTCCAGAAAGATTATCTAGCTTTCCAGAAAAATAACCCAGCTGAAGGTGGTACAAAATGTTGTTTGAAAAAAAACACTGTCATCTTTGGGTCATATTCTCTGCTACACTTTTTTTTTTCTATTTCTCCCCCAGAAACATGAAATTTTTAAGGAAAGATGTAGCATTTCCCTGGACCTATGAATATGTCAACTTGAGACTGAGCAAACACACAACTATTATAAGTACTGTGTTAGCTACCTGTGTTAATTTTCATGTTAAAATCCATGCATTTGACACTATTCCCTATTGTCAAAGAAATAAGGGGGGAGAAAAAACCTTATAATTTGATACTTTGCCTCTGAAGTCTTACATAAAGCCCACACCCTAATTTCAAAGCTTCTAAATATTTAAAAATCCATTCAACCATTAGGTGTGCTTATCGGAAAAAGAGAAAAACCACAGCTCTCTATTGCAATTTGTTTTTGATTTTTTAAAAAAATGATGGAATATGTACATAGAAAAGATTTCTAATAGAGAATCACAGATTTAAGAATCTTACCTCTGTAATCAGCATGAATAAATGTTACAAAAAGCAGCAAAACCAGGACTTTCATTATTCTTATGCTACTTGAATTCATGTTGATGTCACAAGGCTCATTACCTCTATGAGGTTCTATCTCAAAAATTGGTTGTCTTTTCCAATGAACTTTCCATATATGATGTGAACAAATCAATTATTAATCTCTACGCAGAAACAGATGGGGGTGGGAAACATCTTTGGACCCAGTGGACATAAAGTCATATAAATGCAAATAGATATCTAGAGGGTAATGATGGGAAAAGTTTAGAACATTTTAATTATTAACTTTTTCAAGCCAATGTAAACAGAGAGGATAGATACTTGGGTTATTCCCTGGCACAAGATTTTATCTATTTTTTAAGGTTGACTTGATGTGATAAACAGGGATGATTCTACTTTATTAGGAGTAGAGGCTGACTCAGTGCCCTTGTAGTTCAGATTTGACATTGACGTTAGTAGGTCATGAATTAGCCATAGCAAGAGAAGAGCATTCTACAATAATAGACATTGAGTACACCCTTAAGCAAGGTGCACCCTTCCCACTTCAGCTAGGCAAAACTCCCTTGCTTGAGTAGTCCATTGTGTTCCACCAGCCAAGCATCAGAAAGGGTGCATAGAGCTTCCTATGGCCATTCCTCAGGCAGCTAGGAAGTGATATCAGTTGCCTGAGTCTTTAATCCTTTGAGCCAGCCAATGAACCCCATGCATCTAGTAGACTTGTGTTCCATAAAGCCAAAGACTCTGTTATTGGGATAAGAAGTTATAGAAAAAATACAAAGGAGTGTGGCAGAATTTAGGTGTAAACCAATATTTCACACTACACCACAATAAGAAACAAATAAATTTGTGAATTAGATATAAAAGGGAACATTATAAACAAATAAGAGGAACAAGGAGCCTTGATGTAGTAGATGGAAGGCTAGCCTTGGAAACAGGAAGATCTTGATTCAAGTCCTTTCTAAAATCTATACTGTGTGTCAAATCATGTACTTAAAAATATTGATTTTTAATACACATTGCTTTATGAATCATGTTGGGAGAAAAAAAAAATCAGAGCAAAAGGGAAAAACCATAAAAGAAGAAAACAAAAAAAAAAAACAAAAAGAAGTGAACATGGCATGTGTTGATTTACATTCAATCTGCATAGTTCTTTTTCTATATGCAGATGGCATCTGTCCAAAATCTAATGGGATTGCTTTGGATCACTGAACTACTGAAAAGAACCAAGTCTTTCATAATTGATCATTGCACATTTTTGCTATTATTATGTATACTGTATTCCTGGTTCTTCTTGTATCACTTAGCATTAGTTCACGTAAATCTTTCCATGCCTTTAGAAAGGCCTTTCTAAAATCACCTTGTTCATCATTTTTTTATAGAACAATAATATTTCGTTATTTTCATATACCATAGCTTATTCACCCATTCTCCAATTGATGGACATCTACTAATTTTTTTTAATTCTTTGCTATCACAAAAAGAACTGCTACAAACATTTTTGCACATGTGGGTCCTTTTCTCTCTTTTGCACATGTGATTTCCTTGGGATTTACAGACCCAGGAAGGGAACTGCTGGGTCAAAGAGTATGCACAGTTTGATAACTTTTGGGGCATAGTTCCAGATTGCTTTCCAGAATTGTTGGATCATTTCACAACTGTACCAACAATGTATTAGTGTCCCAGTTTTCCTACATCCAACATTTATCATTATCTTTTCCTGTCATCTTAGTAATCTGAGAGGTATGACATGATACCTCAGAGTTGTTTTAATTTTCATTTCTCTAATCAATAGTGATTTAGAGCATTTTCTGATATGACTATAGATGGCTTTAATTTCATTATCTGAAAATTATCTGTTCATATTCTTTGACCATTTATCAATCAATAATGACTTGTATTTTTACAAATTTGACACAGTGCTTTATATATTTTAGAAATGAGACCTTTATCAGAAACACTGCCTATAAAGATTTTTCCCCCAGTTTTATATTTTCTTTTTAATCTTGTTTGTATTGGTTTTGTTTGTGCGAAAACCTTTTAATTTAATGTAATCAAAATTGCCTTTTATAATGTTCTCTAGTTCTTCTTTGGTCATAAATTCCTCTCTACAAAGATCTGATAGTAAATTATCCCTTGCTCTCCTAATTTGTTTATGGTATCATCATTTATGCCCAAATCATGTACCCATTTTTACCTTCTTTTGGTATGGGGTGTGAAATGTAGGTCTATGCCAAGTTTCTGACATATTATTTTCCAATTTTCCCAGAAAATTTTGCCAAATAATGAGTTTTTTCCCCAGAAGTTGAAGTTTGGGCGGGTTATCAAATACTAGATTACTATAGGCCTTGATTATTGTGTTGTATGTATCTAATCTATTCCACTGATCCACCACTCTTAGCCAGTACCAAATAGTTTTTGATGACTACTGCTTTATAATATAGTTTTAGGTTTGTTATTGCTAAGTTGCCCTCCTTTGTAATTTAAAAAAATTAATCCCCTTCATATTCTTGACCTTTTGTTCTTCCAGATGAATTTTGTTATTATTTTTTCTAGTTCTATAAAATAATTTTTTGTCAGTTTGATTGATATGGCACTGAACAAACAAGTAGACCAATTTAGGCAGAATTGTCATTTTTATTATAATAGCTTGGCCTATCCATGAGCAATTAATATTTTTTCAATTGTTTAGATCTAACTTTATTTGGTGAAAAGTGTTTTATAATTTTGTCCATATAGTTCTTAGATTTACCTTGGCAGATAGACCCCCCCCCAAATATTTTATTTTGTCTACAGTTATTCTAAATATCTATCTCTTGCAGATAAACTTTGTCAGTAATAGAAATGCTGATGATTTGTAGGGGTTTATTTTGTATCCTGCATCTTTGCTAAAGCTGTGAATTGTTCCAATTTTCTATCATTTTCTAAGTATATCATCATATCATCTACAAAGAGTGATAGCTCAAATCACTATTGATCAGAGAAATGCAAATTAAGACAACTCTGAGATACCACTACACACCTGTCAGATTGGCAAAGATGACAGGAAAAAATAATAATGAATGTTGGAGGGGATGCGGGAAAACTGGGACACTGATGCATTGTTGGTAGAGTTGTAAACGAATCCAACCATTCTGGAGAGCAATCTGGAATTATGCCCAAAAAGTTATCAAACTGTGCATACTCTTTGATCCAGCAGTGTTACTACTGGGCTTATACCCCAAAGAGATACTAAAGAAGGGAAAGGGACCTGTATGTGCCAAAATGTTTGTGGCAGCCCTGTTTGTAGTGGCTAGAAGCTGGAAAATGAAAGGATGCCCATCAATTGGAGAATGGCTGGGTAAATTGTGGTATATGAATGTTATGGAATATTATTGTTCTGTAAGAAATGACCAACAGGAGGAATACAGAGAGACTTGGAGAGACTTACATGAACTGATACTAAGTGAAATGAGCAGAACCAGGAGATCATTATACACTTCGACAACGATATTGTATGAGGATGTATTCTGATGGAAGTGGATTTCTTTGACAAAGAGACCTAACTGAGTTTCAATTGATCAAGGATGGACAGAAGCAGCTACACCCAAAGAAAGAACACTGGGAAACGAATGTGAACTATTTGCATTTTTGTTTTTCTTCCCGGGTTATTTTTACCTTCTGAATCTAATTCTCCCTGTGCAACAAGAGAACTGTTTGGTTCTGCAAACATACATTGTATCTAGGATATACTGTAACATATCTAACATATAGGACTGCTTGACATCTAGGGGAGGGGATGGAGGGAGGAAGGGGAAAAATCAGAACAGAAGTGAGTGCAAGGGATAATGTTGTAAAAAAATTACCCTGTCATGGATTCTGTCAATATAAAGTTATTATTAAATAAAATTAAAAAAAAAAGAGTGATAGCTTTAGTTCCTTATTGCCTATTCTAATGTTTAATTTCTTTTTGTTATTTGATATTTTGTTATTGATAAAGCCAACATTTCTTTCAATGTTGAATAATAGTGGTGATAATGGGCATCCTTGTTTCACCTCTGATCTTACTGGGAATGTGTCCCATTCTCTCTTTATTACAAATAAAACCTGATGTTTATTTTAGATAGATATTGCTTATTATTTTAGGGAAAGCTTCCTTTATTGTTATACTCTCTATTGTTTTTAATAGGAATGGGTGCTATATTTTGTCAAAAGCCTTTTCTCCATCTTTTGAGATTATCATATGATTTCTGTTGGTTTTGTTATTGATATGGTCAATTATAGTAATAATTTTCCTGCTATTGATCCACCCTTGATTTCTGGTAGAAATCCCACATGGTCATTGTATATATTGTATATTATCCTGCTTATAATCTCTTTGTTAATATTTCATTTAAAATTTTTGCATCAATATTCATTAAGGAGATTGGTCTGTAATTTTCTTTCTCTGTTTTGACTCTTCCTGGTTTAGGTATCACTATCATTTTCATAGAAGGAATTCAACAGGACTCCTACTTTACCTATTTTTTTCAAATAGTTTTTAAATAGTATTGGAATTAATTGTTCTTTAAATGTTTGGTAGAATTCACTTGTAAATCCATCTGGCCCTAGAGATTTTTCCTTAGAGAGTTCATTAATGGCTTGTTCGATGTCTTTTTCTAAAATGGGACTATTTAAATAATTTATTTCATCTTCTGTTAATCTAGGCAATTTATATTTTTAAAAATATTCATCCATTTCAGTTAGATTGTCAGATTTGCTGCTATAGCTGAACAAAATAGCTCCTAATTATTATTTAATTTCTTTTTCAGTGTTCATCCTTTTCATTTTTGATGCTGGTGATTTGGTTTTTTCCTTTTCTTTTTCTAATCAAATTAACCAAATGTTTGACTATTTTGTTGTTTTTTTTCCCCATAAAACCAAATCTTAGTTTTATTATTAGTTCAATTGTTTTCTTAGTTTCAATTATAATAATTTCTTCTTTGAATTTCAGAATTTCTAATTTGATATTTAATTGTTTCGATTTTGTTCTTTTTCCAGTTTTTTTTTTGATTGCATGCCCAATTCCTTGATCTCTTCTTTTTCTATTCTATTCATATAGCTGTTAAGAGATATATAATTTCCTCTAAAAACTGCTCTGACTACATCCCATAGGTGATGATATGTTGTCTCATTATTGTCATTCTGTTGAATAAAATTATGGATTGTTTCTGTGATTTGTTGTTTGACCCATTCATTTTTAGAATTAGATTATTTAATCTCCAATTGGGTTTTACTCTATTTTTATCTTCCCCTTTATTGAATATAATTTTTATTGCATTGTGGTCTGAAAAGGAAGCATTTACTATTTCTGTTTTTCTGTATTTGATCATGAGATTTTTATCTCCTAATACATGGTCAATTTTTGTGTAGGTGCCATGTGTTGCTAAGAAAAAATGTATATTTCTTTCTGTCTCTACTCTATTTTCTCCAGAGGTCTAACATATCCAGGTTTTCTAGTATTCTATTAACCTTCCTAGTCTCTTTCTTGTTTATTTTGTAGTTAAGTTTGTCTGATTCTTAGAGAGGAAGGTTGAGATTCCCCCACTAGTATAGTTTTGCTGTCTATTTCTTCCTACAACTGGCTTAAAATCTTCTTTAAGAATTTGGCTGCTCTACCACTTGGTGCATATACATTTGGTATCATTACTACTTCATTGTTTATAGTACCCTTTATCAAGATGTACTTTCCTTCCTTATGTCTTTTAATAAGATCTAGTTTTACTTTTGCTTTATCTGAGATCTGAATTGCTATTCCTGCTTTTTTGTACTTCAACTGAAGTTTAATAAATTCTGTTCCAGCCTTTTATATTTACTCTGTATCTTTCTGTCTGTGTCAAATATGTTTCTTGGAAACAATATATTGTAGGATTCTGTTTTTTAATATACTTTCTATTTGCTTTCATTTTATGGGAGAGTTCATCCCATTCACATTCACAGTTATGATTACCAGCTCCCCCTTTCCTATCTTCTATTACTTTTTTCCCTAGTGTTTCTGTCCTCCCTTCTATTCTGCCCCTCCCTTTTATTTCTTCTTTCTCCTCTTATTTCTGTATAGGATTCCTTAAATTTCTATAACCAACTGAATGGTTAGGTTAGAGCCAAAACTGATGAGATCAAACTTCAGACAATGCTTATTCCCGTCCCTTTTTTCCCTCTATTGTAATAGGTCTTTTGCACTCTTCATATGATCTAATTTGTCTCATTATACTTATTCTTTCCTCTTTTTCCAGTACAGACCCTTTTCTACCCTTT